>NW_005363955.1:0-1613 GCF_000412655.1 Myotis brandtii
AATATGAGTGCCATACTTATATTTGTACCACCTACCTCATGAGATTGTTTTGCTGATCAGATATGTAAAAACACTATGTAAAATAGCTTATAAATATAAGATAACAGTAGTCTTTCTTCTTCAAAACTTGGGATAATCATAAACCATTTAAAAAATCCTGTCTCCTACCCATGAGTATGTTACAGATCTGCTCAAGCACTAAATTAATGCCAACAGATGCTCTAAACTCTGACTGTCTGTCTCCTGTTAATCTCACAGGCCTACAAGGTGTGTTAGCAAATACCATGAGCTTAAACAAAGGTCATACCACCTAAAACACCCTCTCCACACATGGCAAAAACCTGACTTTCTGTTTTTACTGATTTTGTATCGAAATGAAATAATGTAGATTTATAGTATTATAATACTTAGAAGCTTGTACTTTTCCTTTTATTGAATGTCATAGTTTCAGAAGGAGATCATAGAAGGATTTTTAGGGTTATCTTTAAATCAGTTTCAAGAAATAGAAAGTGATGCTGGTAAAGTTAAATAAATAGAAAGTTATTAAGATAATTGTGAGAATCCCAACATGACAGCCAGCAGGCCAGCAGAGAGGAAGAGGGTGTGAGTGAGTAAAGGGGTGAGAGGGGAGTATGTGGACATATGTGGTGTGTGAGAGAAGTGAGTGACAGTTAGATCTTGCAGAGTCTCAGGGACTGATGAACAGGCTCTCCATGAAGGGGAGCCCCTGCTACTGCTATAGGCAATCCCAGGCCAGGCACGGCTGAGGCACAGAACCCATGCCATCTTGAAGGGGGGAGCAACAGAGGCCAGGAGCACAGCCACATCAACACCCAGACTGCTCTTGGACACCACCCAGAACCCGTGCTGTGAGCTGTTCACCAGCCATAACTTATGAGGGACCACCACTGTTCCCCTGCAGTGAATGGTGCCCTACCTCCTCACAGGCTCCCAGACGTCCACAATGACTACAGGCCTGAGAGACCTCCTGCACAGCATGTCTCCATCCAGGATCCCAGACCCTGCACTCCTGGACCCTGCGTTTCCAGACCCTGTGCTCCAGGAACCCATGGCTCCAGAACCCCAGGCTTCAGGACCCAGTGCTGTGAGTGCAAGCCAGAGGGAACCCATGCCCCTCCCTGCCCAGGCCCCAGGACCATGCCAATGGATGCAAGCTGGGGACACCTGGCCGACCCTCCCCCCAACCCCCCGGGGCAACACCAATGGTGTGAGCTGAGGCCCAGGGCCCACCCAGTCCCTGGGACTGTACCAATGGAGCGAGCCAGAGTGTCACCCTGTCGCAGGCGATGGAGCTACTCAGTGAATTGCATGCCAGAGGACTCTGGGACCTCACAGAGAGTCGTACACCAGAGGATTTGTCACCCTTACCCCCATCCGGAGCATCTGCAGTGGACAACTGAGAGACCAGATCCATGGGGGAAGGGAGTACAACTCAGAGCAGAGACAATAAAGGTGTGAGCCTCAAGGCAGACCCACACCCAATTTGAACAGCAATTGGAGAAAAAAATTAAAAAGCAGGAGGAGAGTTTAATGGTGCTTTGGGACAACATGAAATGAAGCAACACCCACATAATAGGGATGCCAGAAGGAGT
>NW_005363956.1:0-1170 GCF_000412655.1 Myotis brandtii
GATTGGCTGCCTCCTACATGCCTCCCACATGCCTCCCGCTGGGGATCAAGCCCGCAACCCGGGCAGGTACCCTGACCGGGAATCAAACCGTGACCTCCTGGTTCAGAGGTCGAGGCTCAGCCGCTGAGCCACGCCGGCCGGGCTGATAGCAGTTCTGAGCTGGCTCTCAGCGCTGGGCGCCTGGCTGGGTGTGACGTGTGCGGCGTCTGAGCACAGAGCCACCTCCTCTCCTGGGGTCGTTCCATCCGCTACCCAGCAAGGCCCTTCCCTGTGGTGGGAAGTTTAAGGTGAGGCTCAGGGAAACTCCACTATGGAAACGTTACTTCCTTATGTCTCAGGAACAAAGGAAGTCGTTTCCTGGGTGAGGCTTGGACACCAGGCCGCAGGCCTCCTGCCTGGGCAGCGGCTCTGGTGCTGTGAGTGCTCCCGCTCCCAGCGGCCATGACAGCCGGGGAGGCCTCCCAGGAAAGCTGTGCCGAGCGGTGCTATCGTCAGTCACAACGAGGCACAGGCGGCTCACGAGATACTAAGGAAGGAACACGGTTGCTGGGAAGTCTCTCCTTTCCATCAACAGCCGTGTGATTTCTTTACAAATGTCCAGATGTCTTGCTTCGCTGAACTCCCCAGGACAGCGCGGAGAGGGGGCCGCATGCCCACACGGGGATGCAGGCCCTTGGGGGTGTGCTGAGTGCCCTGGGAGCCAGGAGCCGGCAGGGCGTCCAAGTGTGGCCCGGCACCGCATGGCCACAGCAAGCGTATTGTTTTGGATTCTTTTGGGACGAATATTGGGTTTCCTCACTTCTCATGCGCATGATGGAAGGTGATGCGATCTAATTCACTTTTCTTAGAGGCGATGTCGTCCATGGGGCTTTTGATCGGTGAACCCCCCAAACAGCCGGGCGCCTCGGGCCACGTGGGGAGTGATGGGCTAAGGGGACCGCGGCTTTGGCTCCGTTTCCTCCAGGGTCTGGGCGTGTGGGTGCTGTGGGTGAGTGTGTTTGTCTTCAGTGAGCAACATTCGTGGCGCTCATCACACGAGGTGTCAAGCAAGAAGCTCCCCGAAGGCTGTCGCTCCCTGTACCCTGTTTCCCCCAAACACTCTGGCGGTATTTGCGAGGGAAGGAGGGGGAGGGGCTTGAGTGCAGGCCGGGGAGGGTCTCAGAACTGAGC
>NW_005363956.1:1248-4484 GCF_000412655.1 Myotis brandtii
CCCTGACCGGGAATCAAACCGTGACCTCCTGGTTCAGAGGTCGAGGCTCAGCCGCTGAGCCACGCCGGCCGGGCTGATAGCAGTTCTGAGCTGGCTCTCAGCGCTGGGCGCCTGGCTGGGTGTGACGTGTGCGGCGTCTGAGCACAGAGCCACCTCCTCTCCTGGGGTCGTTCCATCCGCTACCCAGCAAGGCCCTTCCCTGTGGTGGGAAGTTTAAGGTGAGGCTCAGGGAAACTCCACTATGGAAACGTTACTTCCTTACGTCTCAGGAACAAAGGAAGTCGTTTCCTGGGTGAGGCTTGGACACCAGGCCGCAGGCCTCCTGCCTGGGCAGCGGCTCTGGTGCTGTGAGTGCTCCCGCTCCCAGGGGCCATGACAGCCGGGGAGGCCTCCCAGGAAAGCTGTGCCGAGCGGTGCTATCGTCAGTCACACCGAGGCACACGCCGCTCACGAGATACTAAGGAAGGAACACGGGTGCTGGGAAGTCTCTCCTTTCCATCAACAGTGTGATTTCTTTACAAACGTCCGGATGTCTGGATGTCTTGCTTCACTGAACTCCCCAGGACAGTGCGGAGAGGGGGCCCTTGGGGGTGTGCTGAGTGCCCCCCGGAGCCAGGAGCCGGCACAGCGTCTGAGTGTGGCCCGGCACCGCATGGCCACAGCAAGCGTATTGTTTTGGATTCTTTTGGGACGAATATTGGGTTTCCTCACTTCTCATGCGCATGATGGAAGGTGATGCAATCTAATTCACTTTTCTTAGAGGCGATGTCGTCCATGGGGCTTTTGATCGGTGAACCCCAAACAGCCGGGCGCCTTGGGCCACGTGGGGAGTGATGGGCTAAGGGGACTGCGGCTTTGGCTCCGTTTCCTCCAGGGTCTGGGCATGTGGGTGCTGTGGGTGAGTGTGTTTGTCTTCAGTGAGCAACATTCGTGGTGCTCATCACATGAGGTGTCAAGCAAGAAGCTCCCCGAAGCCTGTCGCTCCCTGTACCCTGTTTCCCCCAAACACTCTGGCGGTATTTGCGAGGGAAGGAGGGGGAGGGGCTTGAGTGCAGGCCGGGGAGGGTCTCAGAACTGAGCGGCCACAGGCCTCCCCCCACCCCACCTGCTGGTCTCCGGAAAGACCCCATGGAATGGAAGAGATGAAGCCTAACAGCATCGAAGGGGAAGAGAGGACTGGCGTGGCCATGGCCCCTCGGCGAACACGTCTGCGTGCGAACACATCTGCGTGTGAACACATCTGCATGTTGGCATGAGGACGTCTGACTGGCTGATGCAGTAGGTTCACCCGTGGGGCTCTGACCAGGGAGGAAGCTGGCTGTAGCTGCTGGCTCTATAAGGGTCCCTGGCAGAGGCGTGCGGGGGAGGGAGTCCCCAGAATTCCATGGAGTCCTGTGGTGGGGGGCCCTCCCCAAGGCCCCCCGAGGCCCGCTACTCTCTCTGTGCAGTCACCCTCCATGAACAGTCACTGGAGGGGGTGGGGGGAGACTTGGTGCCTCCTGGGCAAAGCTGTGCTGAGAGGTTGGGCTGTGAGCTGGAAGTGGGAAGACTCACATCCCGGAAATAAATGAGCTCTGGCTTTGGCTCACATTTGTGGCGGAGAATATTTCATTACTAGATCAGTTCTTCTCAAAAATACATGTGTGGGAGGTCCTGTTTGAATTAATCTACGTGTGTGTGTGTTTCCTTTTTGAAATTCGTATTGCTGGTGATTGGTAAAAACTCGTATTTTAATTACTTGTGTCATGAAATGAGTATACATGTTACAGCAATTACTGTTTTATGCAAATCTGTCAAATCGTAAATCATGGCGCTGCACCCTCATCTGGGGAAGAAGCCCTGGGTTCATGCGCGTTGGTGTTGGAACCAAATAGACGCCAAGTGAGGGCGCCCTATTTTCTCATTTAAAAATAAATTGTGAGGCTGCCATGTGAGGAAGCAAAAGTCACTCGTGTGTAAAGCATAGGGGACCTTTCCAAGGGAGATACATGGCGAAAGTGAGGCACTCCACACGCATGAAAAGAATGTTTGAAAGAAATTAGAAAAACGTAGGGAGATGCCAAATAAGTCCTGATGACCAGAGAAATGTTCAGAAAGCAGCACCGTTCTTGCTTTTCAATCGGACGCCGTCGAAAAGATACCTGAACGGTTATGGAAACGTTTCCTGGTCATGACGAGGCTCTGGCCACAGGCCCTGCCGCGAATGAACAGCATCTCAGGGAGTGGACGGGCCGGAGGCCCTCTGTCCGTCTCCTGCTGCCGGGCCTCAGATCCTCCCAGTTTCCATCTCATAAACGATGCTGTGGAGGAGATCCGTGCAGTTAGTTTTTGCACATAGTTAGTTCCTTAAGACAACTTCTACAAGTGCAACCGCTGGCCAAAGAGGACAGCGTCCCCAGGTCCCGGTGTACTTTATCCAATCGCCTGTCATTTTCTAGCTGCGGACAAGCCCCGCAAGAGGTGAGGAAACGCGCTCCGCCCGCCGCGGGCCGCCTCCTGGTGCTTGGCGTGGTGGCATCTCAGAGCCAGTGGATTAAATTGTTGATGTGTTCGTGTCTTCAAAAGTGCATCCTTGCCCCGGCTGGTGTGGCTCAGTGGATAGAGCGTCGGCCTGCAGACTGAGGGGTCCCAGGTTCGATTCCAGTCAAGGGCACATGCCCAGGTTGCGGGCTGGATCCCCATTAGGGGGTGTGCAGCATGCGGCCAATCAACGATTCTCATCTTTGATGTTTCTCTCTCTCTCTCCTTCTCCCTTCCTCCCTGGAATCAATAAAAATATGTTTAAAAAACAAAAGTGCATTCATTGGTAAAAGGACCTTTGGCTTCAGTGTTTACCCGGTCCTGTTACCAGGGATTCTAGAACTCTCTAGTTCTGTATTTTTATTCAGGGTCTATACATGCGGCCAAACAACGATTCTCATCTTTGATGTTTCTCTCTCTCTCTCCTTCTCCCTTCCTCCCTGGAATCAATAAAAATATGTTTAAAAAACAAAAGTGCATTCATTGGTAAAAGGACCTTTGGCTTCAGTGTTTACCCGGTCCTGTTACCAGGGATTCTAGAACTCTCTAGTTCTGTATTTTTATTCAGGGTCTATAGTTTGGTTAGCTCTCTGCTGGAGCAGGTCTCTTTATATATTTTATTCTCTATGTTTCCTAAGTAATACCTTCCCCAATTGCTTGAACTTTTTGAGATGTTGTCTCTATTGCTCCTATCCAAGCATTTCAGG
The DNA here is from genome assembly GCF_000412655.1 of Myotis brandtii. NCBI lineage: Eukaryota > Metazoa > Chordata > Mammalia > Chiroptera > Vespertilionidae > Myotis > Myotis brandtii. The sequence goes on from NW_005363956.1 coordinate 4,476, forward strand.
AAGACTGTT
>NW_005363957.1:0-737 GCF_000412655.1 Myotis brandtii
TGCACGGAACTGGGGACTCCGTGCTTCTCCGCCCACAGGGAGAACAGGTAGGAGGTCGCCGGCGTGAGTCCCTGCACCGTGTACGTGACGTCTGTCGTGTTCCAGGTCTCGTTCTTGCCATCGTCTTTGGTGCACTGGACCCAGTAGGTGTAGCTTTGGGGGTCTGGGGACTCCCAGCGCAGGGTGATGGAGATGTTGGTCCAACTCTCCACGGTCAGTTTGCTGACGGGGTTGGGGGCTGAGGAGGGGACAGGAGAGGGAATCAGCCGTGGACTCTGGGGCCACATGTCCAGGCCTTCCTTCCCCGCTGGGCCCAGGAAGCCTGGGGCGGTGGCTGGACCCTCAAGTCCAAAATGGCACAGCCGTGCCGCCAGCGTGGCTCAGTGGTTGAGCGTCCACCTATGAACCAGGAGGTCACGGTTCCATTCCCGGTCGGGGCACATGCCGGGGTTTCGGCCTCCATCCCAGGTGTGGGGCAGGCAGGAGGCAGCCAATGAATGCTTCTCTCTCATCATTGACGCTTCTGTCTCTCTCCCCCTTTCTCCTCCTCTATAAAATCAATAAAAACATATTTAAAAAAAATAAAAATGAACATATCCTGGGGTGAGGATAAACAAACAAATGAGCCCTAGCGGGCTTGGCTCAGTGGATAGAACATCAGCCATCATCGACCTGTGGACTGAAGGGTTGTGGATTCGAATCCAGTCAAGGGCACATGCCTGGGTTTCGGGCTCCAT
>NW_005363958.1:0-850 GCF_000412655.1 Myotis brandtii
AGTTGGTAGATACACGGGAGGATGTTAGAGGTGTGCTACGCGGTGTCAGGGGCTCCCCAAGGGCAGTGCCTGCTCATTAACAGGCCTCCCCTGTCTCCCTGCTCCCCTCCCCAACCAGTGCTCCTGGAACCACCCCCAGTGAGCCACTTACACGGAAAGCCTCATCTCAGGATCTGTTCCTGGGGGGGGAGCCTAAGACAGGGTCTCCACTAGTAACTCCTAGTGCTCCTGGTAATGAGGACCCCTGGGAAAACCAGAGGTGGGACAAGCCCCGCGGGCAGTGGAGAGAGGGAGCTGTGACTCTGGACGGTGGTGGCCCCTGAAGGGGAACAGGAAAGGGGCACTGGGGAGCAGAAGAGCTCGAGTTCTGTTGAGCACCTGCTGAGTTGGAGGAGCCTGTGGGACCCCCAGGAGGAATGGAATATAAGGACCTGAGCCCTGAAAGGGGGAGAGGTAGAGAGTCCAGCAAAGAAGGTGGGAGATGTGGGAGCACAACCAGGGGAGCAGGGGTCTCTGACTCTCCAGACTGGGGAGGAGGCCATTGCAAATTGCATGTACTCCCCTACACACACATGCAAACACACACACACACGCATACATGCACTAAACATTCAAAGACTTTCTTGAATTTTTGAGATTCCCAAATTCCATCAATAATTGTTCAGTCAGCCTGGCCAGGTGGAGCCTGGCCGGCATGGCTCAGTGGTTGAGCGTCAACCTATGAACCAGAGGGTCATGATTCAATTCCCAGTCAGGGCACAGTTTGATCCCCGGTGTGGGGCATGCAGGATGCAGCCGACCAATGATTCTCTTGCATCATTAATGTTTCTATCTCTCTTTCTCTCTCCCT
>NW_005363959.1:0-753 GCF_000412655.1 Myotis brandtii
TAGGGCAAAAAAGATAGCTTATCTTAAAAAAAACCCATGTAATATTCTTTCAAATGTATATGTCTATGAACAGATAACCCATGTTACTCCCTCATTTTAGCATGTCCAACGGGATCTCATCGCTCACTCAAGAGTTCCCATTTCTTGGTCATGGACTATTACACAGAGGCAATTAAATAATTAAAATATGATGTTATGTTATTAAAATGATAGGATATGTGGTGATCGTTAATAGTTTATAAACAATATTTATCTGATAAGTTAACAAGGGAATTGAGAGCAGGAGATTGTACGTATACATAAATGAAATAAAGCTAAAATTGATAATATTATACAAAGATATATATGTCATACATTAGAAGCAGTTAATAGATTATGATAAACATTTCCTATTAGTCATTATGAGAAGAAACACAATTATAAGATTTATAGGGAAAACTATGATTTTGAAGTAAAAAATGCATGTGGAAGTTTTTTCTTTGAAATAGAACATTAAATTCTTCAATGTGCCTTTAATAAAAGAGATACTGAGTAGCCCTGGCCAGTATGGCTCAGCTGGTTGGAGCACCGTCCACACAGCAAAAGGGGGCAGGTTTGATTCCCAGTCAGGGCACATACCCAGGCTACGGACCGGGCTAGTGTGGTAGGTGAGTGATCAATGTTTCTCCTCTCTCACAATGTTTCTCTCTCTAAAAATATCAATAAAATTCAAAAAGAGATATTGAGTAATAAAATGGACAATATCTTCATTGT
>NW_005363960.1:0-740 GCF_000412655.1 Myotis brandtii
TTATTAGATCAACAGACAAACTCAAATTATTTCAATCGAAATTCTGACAGAGCCATTCACCAAATGTAACACATATTTCTAATAAAAACACATACAGATGGAAACAGAGATGTTTACAATATGGAAACTTCACTCGCTCCACAGACATGAGACTTAATCCTGTAGCAGCTCTTAGCTAATGGGTGGGAGGAGGACATCACCACAACCATCAGGAACAGGCCGTGTGACTCTCACTCCGTTATGAGTCAGCGTGACTGCACATTTAGACAATGAAGGAAACAGGAAAAGGCCAGTGGTTAGACCTCAGCATGGATGGGAATGGACAGGAGTCATTCCCACAGCCACAAGGGTCTGATACAGTAACCGGACAATCCATGGGCCACGCTGCTCCTGGAGCCTCAGCAGAGACAGGGAGGAATCATATGAGCGTTTATTCCCATCCTGCCGGCAGCCTGGGAGAGCAGCAGGTCACCCACAGAAATCTGCTCTGCCCCCCATAAGCCCACTGCTTGTATTGGGGAGAAGGACAAGGATTAAAGGGACGTAGACCAAGGGTGTCCCAAATGGGCAGTTCACAGGTAATGGGGGCGGGAGATTCGCAAAGGCCTGTGGGTGTGCAAAGGGCTGGCGGCTCTGGTTTCTGCAACCAGGCTGGTCATCTTCCCATGGTCACAGGCAGCTCCCTGATGGGGGGGATGGGCTGCATTCCCAGGTGAGCTCCCAGGTCCCAGGTGCAACTC
>NW_005363961.1:0-835 GCF_000412655.1 Myotis brandtii
TCCCCTGTGTCTATCCTGTCATATTTCAGGCTTTACCAAATCTCAGTAAAAATGGATACCACTTCATTAGTGAGCACAGGGCATTTGGACTTAGATGGGACTGACACTTGTCCATGGTCCTCCACAGAGACAGATCAGAAACCACTGAAAGGACATGCACTGAACTGAGATGTGCCCCTCAGCTGGTCACAAAGTGGGAGGAGCCTGGCTCTTCCTATACCCTGTCATTGGTGGAATCTCTCTGTGCTTATGCTGCCCCCTAGTGGTGCTCTCATGATTTGATTTCTTTCTACTCAACTAACTCAGGTTAGACAACTTTCTTAACCTCTCAAAGCCTGTTTCCTTGCCTGTAAAAAGGCACAGTAAAATACCTCATTATGTTACTTGGGAGGTTGTAATGACATATCCATGTAAAGTGCGTAGTGACTCTCATAACTGCTCTGTTACTTGCTGTTGTGTTAGTTACTTCTGCTACAGTTAGTGTTGCTGCTATCATCATCCTTAATCTTTGGGAAGAGCTTCTGATAGGTCTGTCTTTCATTTGACAGTTAATCCATACTTCGATTGTGGACACAACATTTCTGTTTCCTCATCGGCTAAGCTTGCCTCACAAAGACCCCTTAAGAGTCTCACGGCTGACTACCTGCTGCAGAGAATTCCGAATAATGGTAAGAACCGTTTGCTTATGATTAATATCAGAATCCTGAATCTGAGTTGACTGAACAAGCCAGCGTCCGTGGCTAAAGTCTGCTGTCTGAAATGCTTATGGTGGGTCTTCTCTGTGGGTTCTCTAAACCTGTGGAGACTAAAGCAGCTGCCTGTGTATGTAAGCATC
>NW_005363962.1:0-1730 GCF_000412655.1 Myotis brandtii
GGAAGGGGAGGGGTATGTGGGAACTCTTTACACATTTTTATTGAGCCAACTTTTTAATATTCATCTGTTATCATTTTAGTATTTTTAATTGATTAATTTTTTTACCCTTCTTTAGCTTTTTAAAAAAGTTTGGTCCATTTTGTTTTATTTGTTTTCATTGTGTGTGGTTTTTTTTTTAATTTTCAGAAATAATTTTGCAAATGGCTACCAACCAAATTAAGATACCCTGATTGTTCGTTGGTAGAAGTCACATTTTTGGTTTCATAGAGATTTGATGTTTTTTTAACTAATTCTGATTCTTTTGCGTGATTTTAAATTTAATTTAAACGTTTCATTAAAGTTTAATTTAAAATTCTGATTTACTTTAGTACCTGTGAGTTTAAATTTAAAGTTTAATCTTAATTAAAGTGTAATATATTCTTAAACTTTAAATGCTGGTATGTTATATGAGGAAATAGCAAAAAAAAAAAAAATTAGGAAAATGCTTAAAGTTTACCAAAATAGAAAGTGATATTCAAAGATAGCTGCAAATATTTCAGAGCTGGACAAGTGGCCCCATTATATAAAAAATGAAGGGAGGTGGAAACAGCTTTCCCTTTGAGAATACTGTTTTTCTTTTTTTTTACTGAATTTATTGGGGTCGGTTGATAAATTACATAGGTGTCAGGTGTACAATTACATCATCTGAATAGTTTACAACCCCAAGTCCATCTCCTTCCATCACCATGTATCCCCTTCCCCGCTCCTACCTCCCCCGCCCCCTGTCCCTCAGCTCATCACCAGATAACCTGGGCTCCCTGATGGGATGGCCATGACCCTGACGTGTCAACCTAGCACGAGAGCATGATTCACACACGAATGATGAGGCGTGGGCGGGGACATGTTTGGTTCCTGGGATTTCAGCTGGAGGAATCTGTACTTGAGAAGGAGCCATCCGTCCACATGTGTGGCTTTGCACATTCCATCCCCCTACCTGCGTGAGAGTAGAATCATGTAATGCGGAGTCCCGTCCGGGGTTCACACCTGAACATACCAGTACACACGTGTTCACCTGAGAGCATACGGGTCTGTGCTTTCTTGTCCTTGCTCTAACCATTGACCGTGTGGTGTTTTCATCATTAAAGAGCAATTCTTCAATTTCTTCATGAGCTAAACGCCTGGGTATAAATATGCTCTCAGGCCCGGCCAGCGTGGCTCAGTGGTCAACCAGTCAGAGCACATGCCCAGTGTGTGGGCTCGATCCCCAGTCGGGGGCGTGCAGGAGGCAGCCGATCAATGACTCTCTCCTCATTGATGTTTCTCTATCTCTCTCTCCCTCTCCCTTCCTCTCTGAAATCAGCTTTAAGAAATCTATAAATAGGCTCTCAGGGAAATAGGATGAGCTGGGCGGCAGCAGCCAAAGAATCCCCCCTGAGCACTGACACCATGTGGTCACGTGGGCTGGGAACGGGTGAGAGCTCTCCTCACGCACCTCCCAGACGGAGGCTGCCTCCCACACGGTTTTCTTTTTTAAACTCAGGATTGAGACTCCTTTTTACTTTTAATGTCAGAGTTATTCCGAGGCGATTTACAGAATTCAGCTTTAGGCACAGAAGACACCCGTTAAGTCCCCTCTGCCGGTATTGCAATGAAGAGAAACATCCGAAATGATCAGCGACACAAGCTTTCAGTTGTATGGGTTTAAGTCCTTGCTCTGAGCCCGGCCGGTGTGGCTCAGTGGTTGAGCGTCG
>NW_005363963.1:0-846 GCF_000412655.1 Myotis brandtii
AACACTTTTAGGAGGTGCCTGGATATGCAAAACCACATGTCGGGACACTTAAATAAGGACTCCATCTATGAGTGAGACCTCTACCCTGTGTGGGATTTAAGAACTCAGACTTTCCAGCCCTGGCCATGAGCTAACTGGCCAGCATGTCGTCCTGATATGCCAAGGTTGTGGGTTTGATCCCTGGTCAGGCCACATACAAGAATTAACCAATGAAGGCATTAATAAGTGGAACAACATGGAACAGCAACTCACTCTCTCTCTCTCTCTCTATTTACCCCTCCCTCTCTTTTTCTTATATATACACACTAGGGGCCCAGTGCACAAATTCATGCACCTTGAAAGGAACTGTGGGCCATGAGGCTGTGGTGAACACAGGGGCAGGTCTCAGCCTGACCCCTCCTGCCGCAGCCCCCAGTCCCCTGTCTGCTGGCAGCCCCGCTCCCACATGCTGACGGCGCTGGGCCCGCTTGCACCTGCGGCAGTCGGACAGCCCTCTCACAATCCGGGACTGCTGGCACCTAACCACTCACCTGCCTGCCTGCCTGCCTGCCTGCCCCTAACTACTCTGCCTGCCGGCCTGCTCGGCCCAACTGCCCCATGCTGCTGGCCTGCTTGCTCCCAAATGCCCCCTGCCAGCCTGATCACCCTCAATTGCCCCCCGTGCCAGTGTGCTCACCCTCACCTTCCCTCCCCACTGGTCTGCTTGCCCCCACTGCCCTCCTGCTGGCCTGCTCACTCCAAATTGCCTCCCCACTGTCCTGATCACCTCCAACTGACCCCACTGATGGCCTGCTCACCCCCAACTGGCCCCCCTGCTGGTCTGCTTACCCCCAACAGCCCCACCCC
>NW_005363963.1:1421-3642 GCF_000412655.1 Myotis brandtii
TTTTTTTTTTTTTTTCAGGGCCTCCTTGAGCAGAGGCCAGGTCAGGATGGAAGCAGGTATCTAGGATTTATTTATCTTCTATAATTAAAATATTGTAGTCTTGAGCGGAGCCCAGGGCCGGCCAGGGAAGGCAGGAAGATTGGCTTCCTCCATCATTGGGGGCAATCCAAGCCTCCTGCTCACTCCAGCTCTGTGGCTGCCACCATCTTAGTTGAGTTATTTTGCATACTCGCTCCTGATTGGCTGGTGGGTGTAGCAGAGTGATGGTGAGTTTGCATCTTTCTCTTTTATTAGTGTAGATTTTTAAAGCACTCAGAGCTCTGACCACCCAATGCGCTTGGGGCTTCAGCTTGGCTGTATCTGTCAGATTCAGGGCGCTGCCAGACTTCCACCCCACAGGAGGCATGCCACCACTCTAGCTGCCTGGCTTGACACCTACACTTCACTCAATCTACAGATGGCCTCCAATGACCACAGCTTTGCACTGGATGCTAGCTCTGCTCACTTCTATCACATAAGTTCCTCCTCTCTGTGTGCAACCTGCATGTGACTCTTGGCTAACTGGGGAGGTCTCCCCTAATAAACCTGGCATTGTGGGAACATACAAATGTGTGAGTGACTCCTTTTTGGGATGCTCCTTTGCTCATGACAAAAATAACCTGCATTATACATGCACGTATATACATACAAACATATTCAGACGATAGATACATGCATGCATACATACGTACATGTATGCACATACATATGTGGGCGTACATGTATTCTGTGTGTGAAAGACAGTATATATGTTCTGTGCATGGAAGACACACTGCAGAAGATAAAGAGCAAATATATTATAAGCCTTGCTTTTAAGAAGGCAATAATCTATTAAGGGACACATGCAACTAACCTAAAATTATAATAAAATGCCTAATAGAAGACCTGCGAACTAGATTCAAGAGTAGCACTGAATGATGAAATTTTGCCTAAGGTTAAGGAGAGTATCATTAAAAGAAGAGAAATAATTTGGGTAGAATATGAATAAAAGTTTTTTAAGGGGGTGTATAGTGGAACAGTCGTGTTGTGGGAATAGAGTTCTGTGAATTATTCTGGTAAGTCATCATACCTGAGGGGTATCATGGAAACCCTGGTTTTACAGTCACTTGATCAGAAGTGCAGAGAGCAGGGGACCCACATGTGGCTGGCTTCTGAAGATGGCCGTCTTGTAGGACCTTGTCCTTCAACTTAGGAATTCTAGCACCATTTTCAAGTGGCTAGGATCAGAACTGAATTGTGTTTCAGCACAACAGTTGATATCTTATAGTTGACAGTACTACATGGTGAAGATATGAGACTAAATCTGGCTGACCTTTGAAATATCAGAAACACTGACAATTTATGTTTTGTTGGACTTTAATATTTTAATTGTCATTAGATTGGACACATTGCCTCTGACTACGATGAACACCTCTTTAAAACATGGAAAGTACTCATTGAAAAAAATTAAAACATGGGATATATAACAAGTAGCTTTATCTAGATTACAAAGATAAACTACAGGGAAGTAGGAATATTTGTCAGATAGATATAATCATTAGACTAGAAGACAAATAAGAGTATAATGCAAATCATTACCACAAATACAAATCAGCACCACAATGAGATAGCACCTCACACCTGTTAGAATGGCTATTGTTTTTTTAACTTACGTTGAATTTATTGGGTGATGCTGGTTAATAAAAGTATATAGCTTTCAACTATATAATTGTATAATATACCATCTATAAATTGTATTGTGTGTTCACCCCAAGTCAAGTCTATTTCCATCACCAATTGTTCCCCGGATACCCTCTTCTACCTCCCCCAATCTCTCTTTCCCTCTCATAATCACCTTACTGTGTGTCTGTAAGGTTTTGGGGTTGTTTTTACTTAATCCCTTAAGTTTTTTCACACAGACCCTAAAACCTCCTCTCTTCTGACTACTGTTATCCTCTGTATCTATGAGTCAGTTTCTTTTTTGTTAGTTTTGTTTATTAGATTCCAAATATAAGTACCAAAATCATATGGTGCTTGTCTTTCTCTGACTGGCTTATTTCACTTAGCATAATACTCTCTAGGTCCATCCACACTGTCATGAATTGTAAGATTTCCTCCCTTTTTGGAGCTGAGTAATATTCTATTGGCACCAATGCATTTTTAGCCACTCATCTAATGATGGGCACTTGGGTTGCTTCCAAAT
>NW_005363964.1:0-507 GCF_000412655.1 Myotis brandtii
AGTTCCCTTGTCTTATGGAAATGTAACTGCTGCCTCTTCAATGCCTGTCTGATGGAAATGTAACCTTTTGCAACTCTGTAAACCCTGTGTTTTTTCCATGGGTCCCCTTAATTTTAAAAATTCCCCAAACCTGCCTATTTCACCCCTAAAAATTCCTATTTTACTACTTCCTTCTGTAAAATGGGCATTGTAACATGTGCTGTGTAAGACTGTGAATACTTACTGAATGAAGTATGCAAGCTGCCTTGCTTATAGCAGTTGCCCTCTATGAAACTTCTCAAGGCATTTCATCCCTACTAGTATTGGGGGCTCATTGTATAGATAACAGCTCTCCTGCAAGTTGTACTACCTGGACATTGAACTGGATGCCTTTGGGGGCTGATGTGCCCTTGGGAATACTAGGGCTTGTTCAGAAGCAGGGTGGTCTTATGTCAGGCTATTGCAGAAGAGGTTTCTACTCAATGAGAGGCTGAATTGGAAACCTCTATATTCTTCTCTCTCAACTCC
>NW_005363965.1:0-786 GCF_000412655.1 Myotis brandtii
GCAAGTGGAGTTGGGTTATAGAAGAGTCTAATGTCCTAGTCAAGAGATGAAGATAAGAGGAAATGAGCAGATGAGAGTAAAATGAAGAAGGGAATAAAGGAAAGGTAGTGAAAATTGCAAAGATAAGCCCTTAACATGATGAGGAAGAAAGAAGAGAAAGGGAATGTAACATTGCTTACTTATTTTCACACTTACAAAAAACATGACACAGTTGGGAAATTTTACTCAAAGATCTTATTCCTGTTGTAAATACACAGACATACATGTTTGTCACATTAGTAAAAAGGCAGCAAAACTAAAACAAATTAAGTGACATACTTTAACAATATCAGGGACTACTATGCACCAAAATATAGTAATTATAAAGGCAAGGATATAATAATAATTTATTCCATGTCATTTAACTTATTCAATCCTTTTCTAGGCACCTAATTTCCTAATAAACCAATATATATGAAAATCTTTTTTTTTGAGGGTACAAAGATGTTTTAAAATTAAATATAATTTTGAATTGCAATGGTTTTATCCCATAACTTATTAACATAAATCAGAGTTGTTTTGTGTGGAGTTTTTTTTGTTTGTTTTTGTATTGGTTGGCTACACCAAAATTTTCAGTAACTTTTAAGAGTAAACTGTTGCCTGGCTGGCGTTGCTCAGTGTTTGAGCATCAACCTATTAATCAGGAGGTCACAGTTCGATTCCAGGTCAGGGCACATTCCCGGGTTGGGGCTCAATCCCCAATAGGGGCTTGCAGGAAGCAGCCGATCAATGGTTCTCTCTCATCAT
>NW_005363966.1:0-7272 GCF_000412655.1 Myotis brandtii
TGTGAGAGAGACACATAGATTGGTTGCCTTCCACATGTGTCCCAACCAGGCCAGTTATTGAACTTGCAACCCAGGTACCTGCTCTTGACTGGGAATTGAACCCATGACCCTTTGGTGCATGGGCTATTGCTCTTACCATTGTGAAACACTGGCCAGGGCATGGATATCTAGTTTAAATGACTATTCTTTCCTCAGTGAATTGTTTTGGCATCTTTTTGAAAGCAAGTGACCATAAACCACTGAAAAATTTTAATCAGAGGAGTGACATGATTTCTTTTATATTTTAAGACAATATCACTGTATGCTATGTAGAGAATGTATTGGAGGAGTCAAGAGTGGATGTAGGGAGACCAGTAGTAAGAAGCTGCAGTTATCCAGGCCAGAGATAATTATGACTTAGACCACAGTAGTGGTAATGGAGACGTAGAGAAATACACAATTTATATTTGGGAAATAAAGTTAATTGGACTAGGGACTGTCTGGCTAGGGAGGTTAAAAGAGGGGAGAGGTCAAGGATGATTTATATTTGGGTTGGAGTCAAGAATGATTTTCAGATTTCTAGCTTGTATAACTAAGTGGATAGTAGTATCATTTACTATCACACAAATGAAGAAGCATGTTTTTAGAGAGGACATAATGATTTTAATTTGAGGTTAATTGAATTTCAGGTGCCTATGTGACTTTCAAGTGGAGATGTCCAGAAGACAGTTGGAATATGGATCTAGATTAGAGCTTGGGGGCAAGACCTGGGTTGGAGAGTGATTTGGGAATCATGAGCACAAAGGTGGGAGTGGAAGCTCTAGGAGAGCCTGAGGAAAGTAAAAGTAGTGAGAAGAGGGCCCAGGACTGAACCATCTTGGAGGAAGAATAGGAGCCCAAGGACACAGAAGAAATGACCAGTGATTGGTGGTGGTGCTTGTGGGGGTGAACCAGAAGGAATCTCTCAGAAGGGAATTTTAAGGAGGGGAATGATCATTAGTGTCAAATGCATCATAGAGGTCCAGAAAAATAAGGCCTGAGAAGTGCCCATGTATTTTTCCATGCTCCCACAATATAGGTTGGTTGGTTGATTTTACAAAAAATATCACTCCGTACTTCTTATGGGTGGCAAATTTTTTTTAATACTGTGGAACCAATAACCTTTGCACATACATTTTCCACAACTAGTGCCTGAAGGTGTTGCTGGCAGTGTCTGGTGGATATTTGCGTCTTAACTAATGCCAGCTTTCATTGGCGTCTTCTGTGCTAATCTTTCCCATCCTGAATTGAGGATATTAAAAGCCCAAGTGCAGTTTCGATTCCAAAATGGACTCGAAAGTATTCTTAGACTGAATGTTCAAACTGTTTCCTTTCTTTCTAATGTTAATATTATATCTTTAATTTTTTAAATAGATATGTGAAAGAGGCCAAAGAAGCAACTAAGAATGGAGATCTGGAGGAAGCATTTAAACTTTTCAATTTAGCAAAGGACATTTTTCCCAATGAAAAGGTGATGAGCAGAATCCAAAAACTACAGGAAGCCTTGGAGGAGTTGGCAGATGGAGATGATGAATTCACAGATGTGTGCAACTCTGGCCTGCTGCTGTATCGAGAACTGCACAACCAACTATTTGAGCACCAGAAGGAAGGTGTAGCTTTCCTATATAGCCTATATAGGGATGGAAGAAAAGGCGGTATCTTGGCAGATGATATGGGATTAGGGAAGACTGTTCAAATCATTGCTTTCCTTTCTGGTATGTTTGATGCTTCACTTGTCAATCATGTGCTGCTGATCATGCCAACAAGTCTTATTAGCACATGGGTAAAAGAATTTGTCAAGTGGACTCCAGGAATGAGAGTCAAAACCTTTCATGGTCCTAGTAAGGATGAACGTGCCAGAAACCTCAGTCGGATTCAGCAAAGGAATGGTGTAATTATCACTACATACCAAATGTTAATCAATAATTGGCAGCAACTTTCAACCTTGAATGGCCAAGAGTTTGTGTGGGACTATGTCATACTTGATGAAGCACATAAAATAAAATCTTCATCTACTAAGTCAGCAATATGTGCTCGTGCTGTCCCTGCCAGTAATCGCATTCTCCTCACAGGAACCCCAATCCAGAATAATTTGCAAGAACTGTGGTCCCTGTTTGATTTTGCTTGTCAAGGGTCCCTGCTAGGAACATTAAAAACTTTTAAAATAGAGTATGAAAATCCTATTACTAGAGCAAGAGAGAAGGATGCTACTGCAGGGGAAAAAGCCTTGGGACTGAAAATATCTGAAAACCTAATGGCAATCATAAAACCCTATTTTCTCAGGAGGACTAAAGAAGAGGTACAGAAGAAAAAGTCAAGCAACTCAGAGGTCAGACTTAGTGAAAAGAATCTAGATGTTAATGCCAGTTATGAAATGCCTTCCCTTTCCAGGAAAAATGATTTAATTATTTGGATACGCCTTGTACCTTTACAAGAAGAAATATACAGGAAATTCGTGTCTCTAGATCATATCAAGGAGTTGTTAATGGAGACACGCTCACCTTTGGCTGAGCTAGGTGTCTTAAAGAAGCTGTGTGATCATCCTAGGCTGCTCTCTGCAAGGGCTTGTCATTTGCTGAATCTAGGGGCTGTCAGATTTTCTGCTCAAGATGAAAATGAAGGGGAAGATTCCTCAGATGTGGACCATATTCATATTGACCAAATAACTGATGATACACTGATGAAAGAATCTGGAAAAATGATATTTCTAATGGACCTCCTTAACAGACTGCGAGATGAGGGGCATCAGACTCTGGTGTTTTCCCAGTCAAGACAAATTCTAAACATCATTGAACGCCTTCTAAAGAATAGACACTTTAAGATACTGCGAATTGATGGAACAATTACTCATCTTGTGGAACGAGAAAAAAGAATTAACTTATTCCAGCAGAATAAAGATTACTCTGTCTTTCTGCTTACCACTCAAGTAGGTGGTGTTGGCTTAACATTAACTGCAGCAACCAGAGTGGTCATTTATGACCCTAGCTGGAATCCTGCAACTGATGCTCAAGCTGTGGATAGAGTTCACAGAATTGGACAAAAAGAAAATGTTGTGGTTTATAGGTTAATCACTTGTGGAACTGTAGAGGAAAAAATATACAGAAGACAGGTTTTCAAGGAGTCATTAGTAAGACAAACTACTGGTGATAAGAAGAACCCTTTCCGATATTTTAGTAAACAGGAATTAAGAGAGCTCTTCACAATCGAAGATTTTCAGAACTCTGTAACCCAGTTGCAGCTTCAGTCTTTGCATGCTGCTCAGAGGAGATCTGATAAGAAACTAGATGAACATATTACCTACCTGCACACTTTGGGGATAGCTGGAATCTCAGACCATGATTTGATGTACACACATGATCTATCTGTTAAAGAAGAGCTTGATGTGATAGAAGAATCTCACTATATTCAACAAAGGGTTCAGAAAGCTCAATTCCTTGTTGAATCTGAGTCTCAAAATACAGAGCTCTTAATGGAAAGACAAAGAAGTAGAAATGAGGGGATCTGGCTGAGAGAACCTGTATTTCCTTCTCAAACAAAGGAGAAATGCCCTCAAGTGAATAAACCACAGCCTCAGCCCTCATCTTTTCTAACTACTCATTATACCCAGGAAGAAGAAATCAGTTCCCAAATGGCAAGTGTAATCATTGATGATCTGCCTGAAGAGAGTGAGAAATACTGTCTTTCCAGTGTAAAGACGAATGTTACCATTGTACAAGATGGTAGGCACCCACATGAAAGCACATTTGATGCTGACTTTATAGCTATGTTACCCAAGGGGTGTGGAAGTGTAGAAGAAATTTGTACTGACTCTTTATTGGGAATGGCTCTACAAAAAGAGGCACCACAAGAGGGGACTACACAGGAGGCACTGCAAGAGAACCCTCTGCAAAGTTTTAATTATTTACTTAGCAAATCTGTCAGAGCTGATCCTGGGCCAAATATAGATGAACTAAAGGATGATGAGATTTTACACCAGTGTAATCCCTGGCCCACTAATCCTATAACAGATGAAAATAAAAATACAGAATCAGATGCATCTGTTATTAAAATAGCTGATGATGTCTTGTCAGCATCCCACAGTGCACTGATGGATGCTCACGCAAATGAGGCCACGTTAGAAGAGGAACCTTTAGAATCTTCACCACAGTATGTGTGTGATTTCAATCTTTTCTTGGAAGACTCTGCAGACAATGGACAAAATCCTTCCAGTCAGTCTTTCGAGCATGTTGAGAAAGAAAATAGCTTGTGTGGCTCTGCAACTAATTCTGGAGCAGAGTTTGTGCATAGCAAAGCAGGTCTCAGTATGGATCTTTCTGAGAAAGATGATGAGTCAGAAGTAGTAGTTAATTTGAGAGTCAGATGTAAAACTAGAAGGATCGTTTCAGATGGTGAAGATGAACATGATACTGTTAAAGATACTTCAAGCACAAATCCATTCAGCACATCTCCCTTTCAGTTCTTATCTGTAAAACAGTTTGATGCTTCAACTCCCAAAAATGACATCAGCCCACCTGGAAGGTTCTTTTCACCTAAAATACCTGATAGTATAAATAAGTCTGTAAACTCTAGAAGATCCTTGGCTTCTAGGAGGTCTCTTATTAATGTGGTTTTAGACCATGTGGAGGATATGGAGGAAAGACTTGAATACAGCAGTGAAGCAAAGGTAGCTGAAGATTCTCTGGAGGAAAGAGCCAAGGAAAGCAGTGGCGAAGCCTCAGAGGGTACAGAAGAGGAACCTTTCAGAGAAACATTGTCTTCAGAAAGTAAGTCCAGTTGGTTAAGTACACCTAAGTCTGGTGCTGTAGCTCAGGAGACCTCTCCTGGTGACCCTGGGCCTTTGTCTAGTGGACAGTTGGTTGATTCTCCTCAAGATAAGGCAGTGGAGGCTGTGAATGACTATGAGACTCTTGTAATGCGTGGAAAAGAATTGAAAGAATGTGGGAAAATACAGGAGGCCTTAAACTGTTTAGTTAAAGCACTTGACATAAAAAGTGCAGATCCTGAAGTCATGCTCATGACTTTAAGTTTATATAAGCAACTTAATACAACTTGAGAATATAACCTGTTTATTGTATTTTAAAGCAAAACTAAATATGAGATAATATGTTATGATTGGGTTCTTTGGAATTATGGAGCATTCAGGCTTCAGGTGAGAAAGATCTCAAAAGGCAAGTTTTTGTTTCTAGCTTTTTTTATAAATTCTGCCTTTACCCCCTTCTCCTGCCCTCCCAATACATATATTCTGGTATTCTTTTAGGCATACTCTATAAACTTCATAGAACTATATTATTTCTAGAAATATTTTTGTGAAATTATTCTGGCCATTTTAAATTTTATTCTGAAAATGATCACTTTTGTGTATCACAATACAGATAAGATTATTAAAGTTACTTTTCTCAAGTGTTTTCCATTCACTTTCTTTCCCTGCTATGATTCTGGCAAATGCATATACAAACTCCTTAGTTTAGGCAGGAGGTTGTCATTCGTATTCCAAACCTAAGATCTGCTATTTTATGCTCTCAGCTTACTATAGTAGGCTTCTTTATCACTGGTACCCTACCGTAGAGTCACTTTGCCAACCACTTATCATTCTTCCCTCACCACCAGCTGTGTTCTGACATATACTAGTACTGAAAAGAAGTTTGGTTCCTTCTCAGGAACAAATGCAGTGTAGCATACTCTGCACTTGGTCACTGGGGCAGGAAAACTCAAATTTATCAAGTACCTACTGTATATTGGGTACTTTTCATAGGTTTCTTGTTTAATCTCTACCATAATCTTTGAGGTCAAGGGTGGCATTTCCATTTTTTAATTGAGGAAACTTAAGATGCTGCGAGGTTGTGACCTGCCCAAGATCACATAGTAAGGGGTGAAATGGATTTTTAACTGTGTGTTACCTAGTGAAAAGCCATATAATATACTGTATATCATAGTCACACTTCTGACACCAAATGTTTAGGAATTTTCACACCAAGCAGTTCTCCAATTCTCTGCAGACACCAATTGGGTGTCCTACCATTCAATTTAATTCTGACACTACTTGGAATTAGGATCAGACTCTACAGGTTTAAGGGCACATTCCCATAAAACTGCCCTCACTTCAGATGCCAGTTGCTAGTTTTGGGTCTTCATGTTATTCACATTTCTGTTCAACTTGGCTAAAAACTGAGGGTTTCCATGACTGCTCCTTTAGGTTCAATAATTTGCTAGAAGAGCTCACAGAACTCGGGAAAACAGTTTACTTATTATTACTTGTTTTTATAAAGAATACAACTCCAGAAGAGATGTATGGGGCAAGGTATGGGGGTTGGAAAGGGTAAGTGAAGTGTCCATGCCCTCTGGGCACTGCCACACTCCCAGCACTTTGATGTGTTCACCAATCCTAAGCTTTAGGGTTTTTTATGGAAGCTTCATTACATAGGCATGATTATGTAAATGATTGGCCATTGGTGAGTAACTCAATCTTTAGCTCCTCTCCCCATCCCAGAGGCCAGGAGAAGGGGCTACAACTTCCAAACCTCTAATTTTGTTTTGGTCTTTTTAGTAACCAGTCCATATCTGAAGCTATTTAGGGCCCCCCCAGCCACTAGTCATCTCATTAGCATACCAAAGACAACCCCGATTCAAACGGTTTAGGAGCTGTGTGCCAGGCAGGAACCAGGGACAAAGACCACTTATTTTTAAAAAAATACGTTTATTGATTTCGGAGAGGAAGGGAGAAAGAGATAGAAACATAAATGATGAGAGAGAATCATTGATTGGCTGCCTCCTGCACGTCCCCTACTGAGGATTGAGCCTGCAACCCGGGCATGTGCCCTGACCTGGAATTGAATCGTGATCTCCTCGTTCTTAGGTTGGCACTCAACCAGTGAGCCACACCGGCTGGGTGACCACTTATTTTTTATGTCACATACACACATATATAAAAGTTACTTATAAATTGTATGTATACAGCAAGTAGGGCACTCAGGGGTTGTACAAAAGAAAATATAAGAAGAAGGGTGGGGCAGGGGTATTAGCAAAAGGGAAAAAAATGGATTTTTAGATCAGGACATCATCATTTTGGGGAGAAGGGGAAGGAAAAGGGTTTTATTATAGACTAGAGGCCCGGTTCATGAAATTTGTGCACTGGGGGGGGGGGGTCCCTCAGCCCAGCCTGCACCCTCTCCTCGGGCCTAAACCGGCAGTCTAACATCCCTCTCACAATCCGGGACTGCTGAAGTGTGAGAGATGAAAGGAAATTAGTAAAATGTA
>NW_005363967.1:0-3442 GCF_000412655.1 Myotis brandtii
AGATAGAAACATCAACGATGAGGGAAAAATCATTGATTGACTGCCCCCTGCACCTGTACTGGGGATCAAGCCCGCAGCCAGGGCATATGCCCTGACCTGGAATCGAACCTTGTCCTCCTGGTTCATAGGTTGATGCTCAACCATGGAGCCACACCGGACAGGCTATTTTTACTATTTCAACTATGCATTTTACTTTAAAGATTTGTGTCAAGCTTATGCTGGAAAATAAAATTTGAGCAGAAATTTACATTTCAATTTATAGACACGTGTTAAGGTACTCTCCGGGGAAAAGGAAATGGCCAGACATTGAATGGGCTTGATGACCATGTATTTTCCTCCCACAAGTATCTGTGGCAAACTGGGGACTAAGTGACTCAACAGTCATTCCCGGGCCTTGTGCTCTTGCCTACCTCCCCTACAGAGCCCAGGAAAGCCGAATATTTACTTCCTAGTCTCCCATGCAGCTAAGGATGTCCATGGAGACAGCAGCCCTTTGGTGACTATGAGGCAAAGACCATAATGACCAAAGAGATGTTGGCCTAGTCATCATCAATACCAGTAGCCACTTGGTTCTGGACTTCTCTGTGTGTATGAAACACAAACCCCTTATTTAAGCCACTGTAGGTCAAGCTTTCTGTCTCCAAGCTGCAGGTTTAAGAAAATGAAAATGGAAACTTTTGTTATGTAAGTAATTGGAATTCTTTTTCTGCTGTGCTTGGTTAGAATTCCTCAGGTGATGGGGTGAAGTACCAATTCTGTAAGGCTGCTTTTGTCTGGGAAGATTTCACACAAATCATAAGGCAGACAGAAGAGCACGGTATCCCAGTTTTAACAGGCAGCAGGAGATGGGATGCAGCGTGGAGGGCATTGGCGCTAGTTAAGAACACAGATAGGTATACACAATGACAGGAAAAACACACAGCTCTATGGGGAGAGCTTTGGACAATGGTTTTCAGTGGTTCCCAATCAGATACAATTCTATTGCCTTCCAGGGACAACTTGCAGTTTTAAATCTTCACATGAAGGTCTCACCCCAGGTTTTATAGGATTGTTCACAAAGCCTTCTGGGTCAGTGTTGCAATAACCATAAACTGATGGCCAAGAAGGTGCTTGGTCAATTTCCTTGGAAAAATCCAATTATCAGCAGGAGCAGAAACACTAACAGAGAAGAATTGGACAAAGATGAGTAGAAATGGAACATTAAGTTTTAGGGGTGTTTGTCAGTCAGCTGGGGGCCTCCTAGGGAGTGAGTGGGGTATAAGGGAAGTCACAGTTAGTAAAAAACTCTTTCTGCACCAGAAAATATCCTGACAGGAGGCATTCCTCACTTTTCCGGGGCTAATTGAGGTAATCAGCGTCTATAAACAACCTTGCTTTAAGAAAGGCCCTTCAGGGGTGCTGAGGACAAATGGTTCATCAGCCCCAAGCAAGTCATACAAGAAGGGACAAGGGGGCTCATCACAGGAGGTAGAAGGACAGAAACTGGGTCTCTTTAGCCTATAAACTGTTGAATGTTTGAGATGTCTGAAAATGAGAAAGACACCCCACCCCCACGGTGAGTGGCTGACAGGAGGGGCTTGTCACGTGTAATTGGCATAACCTACTTACATCAGGCTCTTTCAATGTTCCTACCATGTCAGACCCTAACTCCCTCTCCCTGAAGGGCTGTGAGGCTGCAGGGTGAAGGCTTGTGTTGCTGATGCAAAATACAAAAGCTGCCACTAACATCCAGTTATGATCAGGGCTTTGTCACAGATGCTTCATTTAGTGTTCACCTGTCTTTCGAAGCATTGATGTGACAGAGAAAGCTTAACAAGCCCACGATTGGTATTTCTGTATTAGTCTTTCCATAACATGCTGCAGCCAAGAGGGGCCCCTTCACAGCCCTGGGAGAGTTGGGAAAAAGGAAGATAAACTTTAGAGAAAGGCAGATCCATGTTCAAACCATGACTACTTCATGTACCAATAAACCTTGTGACCTTGGCATGCTGTTTAACCTCAGTTTCCTCATTTGTCAAACAAGGGGTGTGTTTCTGTTTTAAGGGAGTGTTGAGAAGATTGAGTTCATGTAAATAATGTACTTACTGAAGAGACTGGTCCAGAAAACCAAATGTGGTTGTTTATTATTACTATCATCATCATCATCATCATCATCACTATCACACAGTGTTTTTTATTTTGTTCTCCAGTGCCAGAATATACTTTTCCAAGTACTTCATCTCATCTTCATTCATATGCAGGTGTGGCAAAAATAGATTTACAATTGTGAGTATGCTAAACACAGAGTTTATTCTTGTATTGTCATCTATTAATTATTATTTTCTATGCCGTCAACTGTAAACTAATTTTGCCCCACCCTGTATTCATTTACTTGATTAAAATTTATGAATCACCTATGATGTTTTGAGAACACAAAGATGCCTGAGATGTGGTCCTGTTGGCAAAAGGTTTGCGGACCATCTGGGGAAGTCAGACACTTGCACATCTTCCAGTATCTCGCACCCCCACTCTCAGTCTATTCTCCACTGCAACTAGTGTGGCCTTTCTGAAGTGCATACTAGTATTTGGTCTTGCCCCTCCCTTGCTAAAAATTCAGTGCCTCCATGAGACCCAGGTTTCTTCACATTGACAAACTTTCTGTAAGGGGCAGACAGTAAATATGCTTGGCTTTGTGTAGCATGAAAGCAGCCATAGATGATTGGATGGGGTTGGGTAGGGCACAGGGCCGTAGTTTAGACCATACCTGACGCATCCCTGCCTGCATCTTGAACAGTCACTCCCTTCTTTCTACCCTACAGATGTCTGCTTCAGTGATACTAAATGCATAGTCCAATGTGCCTTACTTGTTTACTTGAGTATAACTTGACTTGGTACTCTCTCTGCCTAGAATATTCTTCTCCCTCTTCCCTGGATAGAACCTACATGCTTCCTGGTTTCTGCTTAGCTATCCATTTCTCCAGACAGCTATTCTTCATGTCTCCTCTCATCCTCTGCAAATATGTACCATGTTTTCCTCTAACATGATCCAATTACTGCCTGTTCATTCACTTGTCTGTATCCCCAAATAGACAACAAATTCCTTGGAGGTGTGGGGAGGATGTATTTACTTGTTTAGCCAACAAGTATTTAGGGAACACCTACTTCATATCGAGCACTGTGCATAACGACAGAGTCAAACAGAAACAAGGTCAAGTGTATTACCTTTCTTCAGGGAAGTGGTCAAACAAAACAAACAGGAGAAGAAATAATGCCAAACAAATAGAGATATTAGGAAGTCTGCTCATGTAAAAAAAAAACAAAAAACAAAAAACAAAAAACCCACACCAGGAAATAATGGGACCAGAGTAGGGGTGGGCTAGAGTCAGAGGGTCCACTCCAGGCAGTGTAGTCAAAGAAGACTTCCTATTACAAGGAGAGCAGCTTATTTAGAAAGAGCTGAGAG
>NW_005363968.1:0-321 GCF_000412655.1 Myotis brandtii
CAACCAAAAAAATGAGTTCATAGGTTTGCCATCACTGTCCTAGAAGCTGTATTGGTGAAGATATTGCTTCAGTAGATGTCTGAGATTTTGCTGCCTATGTATTCCTCTAAGGTTTTTATGGTTTCCCATCTTATGTTTAAGTCCATTATCCATTTTGAGTTTATTTTTGTGTATGGTATAAGGTGGTGGTCTAGTTTCATTTTTTGGAAGTATCTGACCAATTTCCCAACACTATTATTGAAGAGACTGTCTTGACTCCATTGTATGCTCTTGCTTCCTTTGTCAAATATTAATTGAGCATAGTGGTTTGGGTCCATTTCT
>NW_005363969.1:0-304 GCF_000412655.1 Myotis brandtii
AGAAGAAAGACAGTGGAGCTCACTTGGCCTCTTGACCTTTCCCCCCTTGTTGGATTTTCCTGTTTTTGTTTTTTTTAATAAGCTGCACCTGAGGGCATGCTTAGGGAGAGGAAGGGGGAGAGAGAGAGAGAGAGAGAGAGAGAGAGAGAGAGACATCAATCAATTGCCTTCTGTATGTGCCCCCACCAGAGATCCAACCTGCAACCTTTCAGTGCGTGAGATGATGCTCCAACCAACTGAGCCACGTTGGCCGGGCAGAGTGTTTACTTTTTAGTCATTAAACTGTTAAAGTAGTAATTTTCAA
>NW_005363970.1:0-2460 GCF_000412655.1 Myotis brandtii
ATCTTTCTAAAATGCACCGTTAACCATGCCCTCCACCGCTGAATGTTATTCAAGACCCTTCAGGATACAATCCAAGGTTGTGGGACACCTTGCAAAGCCCATGGCCTCTCCAGGTTTCTTGTCACCTCTCCACCTGCACCACCCACCTCTCCCTCGCTCTCTAACTTCATCCTTTAACTAAATATTTAACCATGCTCACTTCCCTGGGCACACTGTCTTATTTAACACCTCTGTGCTTCTGCTCCTGCTTTTCCTTCTAGCCAGCATGACCTTTTAACTCTCCTTGATGGGGTGTTCATGACCTCACTTAGGAGTCACCTTTTTGAGGAAACCTTCCCTGACCCCTCAGGTAGGGCTAACTCTGCTCCTCTGGCTTCTCTGTGCATCCTGAGCCTAATCTAGCTCTTACCACACACGGCACTCTACCTAACAGCCATTTCTCCCCCACTCCTTCCTCATTGCCACCTGAACCCCTATCTTTTCAGGTGGTAATGTATCCAGGCCCAGGGGACAAATCAAGGTTCACCTGCTCCCAGCCACCTGACCCTCACCTTCCCGCCTCCCTTGCAGCATTCCCTCTCATTTCTGGCCAAGGACACACCAGAGGTCATTTTCTGAGGAGGCTTCTGGGAGACAGAAGATAAAAATACAGCCCCATTTTCTTCTTGGCCTTTTTCTTTTCTGCCTTGAGTATAACTGTAGGGCGTACCATAGCCACCAACTTGCAACCGTGAGGCAACAAGCATGTGGACCAAGAGTTAACATCTTGAGGATGGCAGAGCAGCAGGATTTTTTAAAGCTTGAGTTTTCAGTAACATCATTGAGTCCTTTCACCAACCTGGAGCCACCTGACTCCAGACTTTCTGCTTGTGAGATTGATAAACATCTTCATTGCTCAAGCCACTGTTCATTGGGTAGTCTGTTACTGGAGGCCAAATGCATTCTACACTGACAGAGCGTATTGCATGAAAATGTTCTTGTTGGAGTTTGTCTCCATGACTAGATGGTATGCTCCCTGAGGGCAGGAATGCTGTCCAGTTCCTCCTGGTGTTTGCAGAGCCTCGCACAGTGACTCGGTAAGTGATGGTTAACCAACTGCACCAACTTCCCTCCCCCAGCTACTGCGAAGAAGGGGGCAGGTCCACTTTTATGCCTGGTTTCCACTCTCACTGCCACCCTGCCAATCCACTCTGCCAACCAATCCTCCCTCCTCCATTCACTTCCCTCAACCCTCTGGAAGATGGCATGGTCCCCAACACCAGAAGAGAACTAGTCAGATGCCCAGCAAGTCCTCACAGATGAGGTCCCCATCGGCTGTGTCCCACCCGGAGCCAGGTGAACACTGTGCATCAAGAAAGTACCAACCCTGCCCTGGCCGGTGTGGCTCAGTTAGTTGGAGCATCCTCCTGTGCACCTGAAGGCCAATTCCTGGTCGGGGCACATGCCTAGGTTGTGGGTTCAATCCCCGGTTGGGGGAGGCAACCGATTCATGTATCTCTCTCACATCGATGTTTCTCTCTCTCTCTCTCTCTCTCTCTCTCTCTCTCGCTTTCAGAGAGAAAGAGAGAGAGAGAGAGAGAGAGAGAGAGAGAGAGAAGCACCATCCCTGTGCTCCTGCTGCCTCCATGTCTAGAAGGCAGGACACCCACCCTGTTAGCCTCAACTGGACAGTTACTCCTTCCAGGTAGCATCTGGATCCAGATTCCTACTGCCGCGGGAACCTCGCCTTTACTCTCTTTAGAGTAAAGGCAGAAACGTGACCTTCAGGGTGAATCCCAGCCCAGCCAAGTGCAGACACTTAACAAAGAGGGCACTGCGCCGGCCACTCCCAACCACACTGCCCTTCCCCATACAGCTCGCTTTTAATAGGCCCAGTTACTCATGGTACAGAGTATACCAGTTAAACGTCGTCAATGCTGAATACTTAAGCGACAGACAGCATTTCATATTGATTCCTGGGGGCTCCAAATATGTGGGCTAAATACCAAACATGGAATTCGTCTTCTGGTAAAAAGTAACAGAAAGTGTCACCCAGGCGCAGCTCTCCCCTTTGCCCACATTCTCATCCGATGACTGGTGACCGACCTGGCCTAGGGCCTCATCCGATAACCCTCGCTGCCTCGGTGAAGCCGGGAAGCCCACAGCCCCGGGCCCACCCTGCGGAGGGTGCAGCCAGCCCCAGGGCTCTCCAACGTGCCGCCCACTTCTGTTCCCACCAGCAGACCACATGTGTCCCACGAACCATTGTGTTTGTCCCCAAACCTGCTTGCCAGTTTCACGTTTTGTACTCACGTAATTTAATTAACTGTAACACAAAACAATGAAATATGACTGAAAAGAAAGGGTTTTTCTGAAAAATCCAAGTTGAATGCTTTGGAAGAGTGTGGTAATAGAAACTGCTGGGAAGAATTGCCATTCAGTTAGATGTTAAAGAGACAGACTGGTGCTGGCGGGCCAGGT
>NW_005363971.1:0-1131 GCF_000412655.1 Myotis brandtii
TCAGATCTTAACAGAATCTGTTGGTTCAAAGCTACTCCGTAAAAGTTCTCATCAGTTAAACCATAGCTTTATAGAATATCGCCTTTTAGTTGCTTTATGCATAATTTTTCAAGATTATTTTTTACAGATGCCATTGGTGTTGAACCCAAAATGAACTCCTTCTGTAAACAATCTGAAGCACTGAAGCTGCTGCAAGGGCGCCATGAATAGGGTTGGTGTCAACTGCCCAGGTGGTGCTATAGAACAGACTTTACTGACATTTTCTCATGACCTTTAACTTCCGGGGCTTATAATTGCAAAAGTGAAATAGAATGCAAATTCTATTTCAGAAACTCATAATGCTGTTTTGGAAGCAGTTAGTAGTGCAGTATGCATGTTGCAAGTTGTTGTGGAAGAGCTAGGCTCCTGGGTCATCTGGTGTCATGACTGGGGTGATGGTGATAGTCATTCTGCCATGCAAAGTAGCGCTCCTTTGTGCTCCATTAATCTTTTGCCATTGGCCATCTTGTGAGCAGATTAATTGTGGTAGAAAAGTGCAGATGCTTTATAATGAAACTCAATTTATTCTGGAAATGAAGACCATAAGTGAATATTTTTTTTCTTGTAGTTCCGATAGGACTTCAAAGTGAGAGACAGAAATAAATGTTAGGAATGTCTAGAATTTGGTCCTAGAGATTGAAAATTATTGCAAGCTCTTTGAATTACATTTCTGTTAAGATTGGGGCCTGTTCCCTGTTCTCTCCACATTGAGGCTTCCTCTATTGTCAGATATTAATGTTCCCTCTTTATTCATGCAAAAAAATTTTCATTAATCAAAGTTTAAATTCATCTTCATCACAGACCTCAAAAGACATACATTGTTGGTGAGAATTAGAACTATCTGATACAGCTAATATGAAGTGGTAGTTAGCCTTATTTTAAATATGTAAACATTTTTATGGTAATCTTTATTTTCATGCTAAATGAGGAGTTGTGTGATGGGTGATGATACTTTCCCAATAAGAATCACTCTGTTGTTGTTATTTTTAAAATATCTTTCCTCCTCTTGGTGGAAATAACAAGAGTATTTTTGTTGTTATTGTTTTATTGTTTGTTTGTTTTTTTGTTAATCCTTACCCGAGGATATTTTTC
>NW_005363972.1:0-1909 GCF_000412655.1 Myotis brandtii
CTAAAAATCAATGGAAAAATATCCTCAAGTGAGAGTTTAAAACACAACAACAAAATAATAATAATAATACTTAAGTTCACATTTTTGGGGGAGTGAAGAATAGTCCATTTCCCTTCTACAGTGGGGCCTTGACTTACGAGTGTCCCGACTAATGAGTTTTTCGAGATACGAGCCGTCTCTCGGCTGATTTTTTGCTTTGAGTTGCGAGCTAAAACTCGGGTTACGAGCCAGCTTCAGATACCCCACCGCTAGTTGGCGCAGCGAACGTCACAGTGAACGCCACAACATCAGCCCAGCATCACGTGTCTCACTCACTTTATGATTTGACATCTGAGTAATTTGAGTTACGAGCTCCGTCAGGGAACGAATTAAACTCGTAAGTCAAGGCCCCACTGTACTTCATTTTGACGGAGATTGGGACATAGGCCTCTCCAACTCAGCTTCTTGGACCTCTATTAAAAGGCGAAAATTTGGTCATTTTGGGAACTGTGTTCACAGATGTTTGTGCTATAAATTTTCTAAAACTGCAGTGTTCCCCCTGCCCCCAATATATATTTAACGATGTTTTCTAAGTTATAGCTGCAAGTAGCATGATGAAAAAATAGAAAATAGGGTAAAAATTATGCGCTGGGAAAAATTATACATTAGTACATTCTGACAACTCTACACAGTAGCAAAATATGAATCCCAATCCTGGAAGGTTGTTCTCTTAACAATTGATAAAAGAGATCAGACCAGAGACTTTGATATGTAGATGTCATTAAGAAGGCTTGTTTTTAGATAATTAAGGAATGAAGATATTTACTAGCTAGCATCAGGAATATAAATAATAGTTTTGAGAGCTACCTCATTAGGCAAGCAAAAAATATCCAGGTAAGAAATGCTGAGCCCAGCTGGCGTGGCTCAGTGATTGAGTGTCGACCTATGAACCAGGAGGTGATGGTTCAATTCCCAGTCAGGGCACATGCCCGGGTTGCGGGCTTAATTCCCAGTGTGGGGCGTGCAAGAGGCAGCTGATCAATGGTTCTCTCTCATCATTGATGTTTCTATCTCTCTCTCCCTCTCCCTTACTCTCTGAAATCAATAAAAATATATTTTAAAAAAAGAGAAATTGCAGAGTGGCTGCTAATGTCAGGCATCAATTCTATGCCAAACCCTGGACTAGGCACTACCTTGTATATTTGATCTTTAGAAATCCTGCAAGATAATCATTTGAATTAAACTCGGTGCGAGCAATAGAAACTCAAAATATTTATCCTATATAATAAAACTCTAATATGCAAATTGACCAAACTGTGGAATGACCAGTGGCTATGCCACGCACTGACCACCAGGGGGCAGATGCTCAATGCAGGAGCCCAGAAGCCAGGCTCAGCCAGAAGCCAGGTTCATGGCTGGCAAGCGCAGCAGCCTCTCCCACCTCCACTGCAGGTGGGTGGTAAGGAGCGAGGGGTCCCGAATTGTGAGAGCCCTGGACTGTGAGAGGGACGTCTGACTGCTGGCTTAGGCCTGATCCCCGGGGAATCAGGCCTAAGCCGGCAGGTGGACATCCCCCGAGGGGTCCTGGACTGCGAGAGGGTGCAGGCCGGGCTGAGGGACCCCCTCCCCCACCCCAGTGCACAAATGTCATGCACCATGCCTCTAGTTATTTAAATAAGACAGACTGTATATTTTTGAGACAAAAATATGTTAAGGTGAGCAGCCCAGGACTGAGAGTGGGACTGCTCCTCAAAGTCCCACCACATGGGACGAGCCTTTCAGCCCACCTCAGAGGTGAGGGTGTGGTCCTTCTCTCTCGTGGTCCAAGACCTCTAGCATCTTTCTAGACTGCACATCAAGACGAGGAAGAGACGAGGAAGGAAGGCATGGACGTGTGTAATCAGAAAGATTCTGGGAAGTAGTTATGTGA
>NW_005363973.1:0-478 GCF_000412655.1 Myotis brandtii
CACTCATCTTCTTTCTACTTCCTCTATACTGAACTGAAGTCCTCCCCATATTCATCCAATTTTTACCTTACTTTCTGTATATAAGATTCTGCCCCCACCCTCTTTACTGGGAATTTGGTGTTTGTTTGTATGTTTTGATTTACCTGTTTGTCCTCTTGGTGTATTCCTTTTTATTCTTTTTCTTTTCTCTCATACAATTTTTTCTCTCTTTGATATCATTTGTGCTCTCTTTTCTCTCCCCTAATTCTCTTTTCACTGGTGGTCACTTATACTTGGGTTATCGGTGTCGTGAGTACATTTGTGTTTTGTTCCCTTTGTGTCGTGTCTTGTCGAGGTGAATTTTATCCTGTTTGGCCAATGTGTTGGAGAGCGAGCCACATAACCAGACACCCAGAGAGGAGACTCGATCCACAAATGTGTCAATAACATTCCAGACCCAAATACAGAGGCAGGAAGAAGGTGGCAGTGAGGGAGAGAG
>NW_005363974.1:0-470 GCF_000412655.1 Myotis brandtii
AGATGAAGGAACAAAAGCAAATACAATTTCACCCCCCACACACTTTCATCAGGGTGGGCTCTGTTTTCGTTTTAGTGGGGGTACAGCCGATTCACCACCGTCCTTCTTTGCCATCCTAACGATGAATAGCTTAGCCCTGGCTGGTGTGGCTCAGTGGATCGAGCGCCGGCCTGCGGACCGAAGGGTCCCGGGTTCGATTCTGGTCAAGGGTAGGTGCCTCGGTTGCAGGCTCCTCCCGGGGCTCGGGCCCTGGTCGGGGCGGGTGCAGGAGGCAACCGATGGATGTGTGTCTCTCACATTCGACGTTTCGTCTTTCTCTCTCTCTTCCACTCTCCCTAAAAAAATAAAATAAAAATCAATGGAAAAACATCCTCGGGTAAGGATTAAAAATAAAAAAAGAAATGATATTTTATCATTTTGAGGAGAAGGGCCAAGGAGAGAGGAAATACCAGATCCTTCTTGGATTTTAA
>NW_005363975.1:0-1836 GCF_000412655.1 Myotis brandtii
ATCTTTTCAGAGGCATCTGTGATGGGAAAAGATGCCATGTAGAGGTTAAGGAAAGTCCCAGTAAAAGAGTGACAATGCAAATACTAGAGTTCTGAAGCAAAGCCGTGCCATTTACAGAAAAGAATTATATGCCATTCACAAAGAGCCCCTGGTTTGCTGCTGGGTCCTACGACAGAGCACAGATCTTGGGACATCAAGTGACTATGCTGCAAGAACTGCCCACCTATCTGGATATGGTCAGATGCATCAAGGCATGTTAGGCCAGCCCAGTAGCAACCCACTGTAAAATAGAAATGGTACATCTATATCCAGCATGAGCAGGGCCGGAAGACAAAGTTGCACTCCCGTGTCAACCACCACTACCACACTATCACCTCTCCCTGGACTAGCATCTATAGCCACATTGGGAAGGAAGGAGGGCGCTCACAAAATCCCTGGGCTGGTGGGGAACAGCAGAAGGGCCAGGGTCCAGAAAGTGTGTGCCACTGGCCAGGCATTGGCCTGGATCCGACCCCAAAACCCTGAGGTCCTCATGCAAGGAAACTCTGATTCTAACCGATTTCCTTTCTTCCCAAGTAGAGTTCCTGGTGAGACTTAGTATTTCTGCTTTATTTTTTTCCAATTGAGAATCTACCCCAAAATGCTAGCTATATAAAAAGGTATTAGCACAGTAGGAGCAAGGAGGATAAAACAAACAAAACTTTTCCCTATTTCTAAATACCCTATAGGAAGCTGTAAAAAGATTCATGCATAACAATAGGATGTAAATTTAGGTAATGATTTGGATCTTTTCCAATTGAGCCTCAGCCTTGAAAACAATAGATTTCCTTAGAAATTCATTGTAGCTCAAACATAAAATTCTTGTTACACCATGGCTAATTGACATTGCACAAGCATATGTAATGAGTTTTTCAATAAAGAAATAAATATCTCTTGTGTAGAGGGAGAAAAGGGCCAATATGAGAGAATATTTTAGTAAATTAGTCAAGACAGGAATTCGGATGTTCTTAAGTCTTTTCATTTATATTTGCATTTATATCACTGATCTGTAAAATTTCCAAATGAAAAAGTTGCAGCACTCTGTGACAGAGGCATCCTAAGGTAATTATGGGGAAAAACCCTCAGGTCCCCATGTTTAATTAGTATAAAAGCATTAGCCTTGCAAATTTACAGTTTTCATTTCTTTGTTTTCTAACCCAGAAATATGGGGAAAATAATAACTAATATTTAATGTAGATATGAAATGAGCTCAAAACCACTGCTTCCTCAGCCCTTGCGTTTACTCAGTTTATTATTTTTGAATCATTTCTTGAAATTCTGCTAGTTTCTATAAAAGACTTGACATGGCTTAAAAAAACTAAAGCAAGAAAAATAAGAGGGTAGGTAAGGGAGAAAATGGATATAATAGAGAACAAAACGAGGATGGAGAAGCTAAACTGAAGCTAGGAATTAGATGAGCATACTAAAAAAAATGTTTTCATGCTGAGAAGTACATTTAATAGAGGACGGCTCATTTTGCCTGAACTTTCTAGCAGCCAACAAAAGATTGACCACTCTGCAATGCAGGGGAAAGTCAGTGGATTAAGAAGTTATATGTTCTGTTGCTGGTGGAAATAAGGCCCCTGCACAGTCACAAGAAAAACATTTCAGGGACCCAGGCCTGGGACCATGAGGTGTAGGGGTAAGATTTATTGGAGTAGAAATAAAAGACTGCCCCAGAAAAATTAACGTGGGTGGTGTGGTGGTGCGTGGGCAGGCTAAATAGCCATCTCAGAGGGTGATTAAAGAATGTGGGCAGACTAAATAGCCATCTCAGAGGGTGATTAAAGAAAATTG
>NW_005363976.1:0-830 GCF_000412655.1 Myotis brandtii
TTTTTTTTTCATTTCACCTATGTTGTCTACTTTGTTAGAATAAACTTGTTCATAATATTTCCTTATGAGCCTTGAAATTTCTGTAGGGTCTAATTTGTTTTCCTTCCCAATTTTGGTAATTGAGGTTTTTTCTCTCCTTGCACTCACTCACTCTCTCTCTCTCTCTCTCTCTCTCTCTCTTTTCATGGACAGTCTAACTTAAGGTTTGTAAATTCTGTTGAACTTTTCAAAGAACCAACTTTTTTTTTTCATTATATTTCTACTAGGGGCCCAGGGTCACCTGTCTGCTGGCAGCCCCGCTCCCACCACCACCACTCCCACGCTTTGACGGCGCTGGCCCCGCTTGCACCCACTGAAGGCGCGAAGTTATTGGGGCCAGCGCCAGCAACGGGTGTGAGTGGGGCCAGCGCCATCAGCGGGTGCGAGTGGCAGCTGCTGCCCTAATCGCCCCTCAGGAGCAGGGGGAGGTGGAGAAGCCCTCAGGGGTGATCAGGGCTGGCAGCCTCCGCTCGCACCCACTGACAGTGCGAGCAGGGCCAGTGTGAGCGGTGGCTATGGCACCAGCAGCAGGTGGGAGCTGGGCCGTCACCAGCAGTGGGTGCGAGAGGTGGCTGCTGACCCCAATCTCCCCTCAGGAGCAGGGGGAGGTGGAGAAGCCCTGAGGGGTGATTGGGGCCGGCAGCTGCTGCCTCTCACCGCTGACGGTGCCGAGTGATCAAGGCCAGCACCGGGTGCCAGCAGCAGGTGTGAGCGGCAGCTTTGGTGCTGGCAGCAGGTGCAAGCGCCAGGTGGAACTGCTGCGCATGGGAGCAAAGAATTTTCAGTAACCA
>NW_005363977.1:0-466 GCF_000412655.1 Myotis brandtii
TTTTTATACACTAATAATGAATTCACAGAAAGATAAAACAAAAACAAAAACAAAAACAACCCCATTTAACATTGCACACACACACACACACACACACAAATAATAATAAGACACCTAGGAATAAACTTAACTAAGGAGGTAAAAGACTTGTACTTGGAAAACTACAGGAGGTTGTAAAAAGAGATAGAGGAAGACATAAACAAATGAAAGACTATACCATGTTCATGGATTGGTAGAATCAACATCATTAAAATGTCCATACTAACCAAAGCAATCTAAAGATTCAATGCAATCCCCATTAAAACACCAACGGAATATTTCACAGACCTAGAACTCTCCAAAAATTCATATGGAATAAAAACAGACCCTGAATAGCTGCAGCGATCCTGAGAAAGAAGAACAAAGTAGAAGGGATCACAATACCAGATATCAAGCTGTATTACAAAGCCACTGTTCTCAAAACTGC
>NW_005363977.1:609-847 GCF_000412655.1 Myotis brandtii
GTGTTGGGAAAATTGGACAGATACATGCAAAAAATGAAACTAGACCACCAACTTACACCATACACAAAACAAACTCAAAATGGCTAAAGGACTTAAACGTAAGATGGGAAATTATAAAAATCTTAGAAGAATCCAAAGGCAGCAAAATATCAGACATATGTTGTAGCAATATCTTTCCTTTTTTTTTCTTTCTTTTTTTTTTTTGTCGTAGCAATATCTTTACTGATACAGCTCCTAG
>NW_005363978.1:0-1795 GCF_000412655.1 Myotis brandtii
TTGAAAGAAGTTCTACTGTGGTTAATACGCTATCAAATAGCCTCACCTGCTACAGAGAAATCACTTGTGAGAGGAACAGTCAGTCAATGTGGCCAACTTCACTGTTGCCTTATTTTAAGAAATTGGCACAGCCACCCCAGCCTTCAGCAGCCACCACCCTGGTCAGTCAGCAGCCATCAACACTGAGGCAAGACCCTCCACCAGCAAAAAGATTATGACTCGCTGAGGGCTCAGATGAAGCTTAGCATTTTTTAGCAATAAAGTATTTTCTCATTAAGGTATGTATAATACATAATGCTTTTAGACATAATGCTATTACACACTTAATAAACGAGAGTATAGTGAAAACATAACTTTCATATGCACTGGGAAACCAAAAAATGTGTGCGACTTGCGTTATTGCAATGCTCACTTTATTGTGGTGGTCTAGAACCGAACGAACCTGCAGTATCTCCAAGGTATGCCTGATCTGATAAAGGTGGGGAAATACCTGCTTTAACATATCTTAGCCCGAGTAAAGATTTTTTTAAAAAATGTTTTTATTAATTTTTAGAGAGAGAGGAAGGAAGAGAGAGATAGAAACATCAATGAGAGAGAAACATCAACATCGATCCGCTGCCTCCGGCACCTCCCCAGCTGGGGATAGAACCCGAAACCCACAACCCCGGGCATGCGCCCTGACCAGAAATTAGAGATTTCTTGATTCGTGGGTCGATGCTCAATCACTGATCCACACCAGTGGGCAAGATTTTAATTTTGAAGTTTGCTAAAGGTCAGAGGCATGAAATATAAAAGGCATATTTTACATTAATTAAGATTCTTTGGGGGAAGATTTCCCTCTTTGATATTTATGGTTCTCTTTTCTTCTGTTACTAAGAGAGAGAGAAACCTGGAGATGAAACTAGCATTTTAAAATAATTCCTAATAGATTTATTCTATCAAGTGCTTTAAGCCAGTGGAGAACTGGAATCTTAGTGTGATGGAGTAAAATGTACTATATTATAGGTAATTATGCAGATTTAGAGTTTTATTAAACACAGAGCGTAAGGATCTAAAATATGCCATGAAGGAATGGATCCATGTTCCAGCCAGCCTGGTATTTCATCTCTAATAGAAGAACCTAAAAATGTTTAGCAGAGTCTGGTTCCGTCTTGTATCACTAGTGAAAGATGAGAGGTGTTTCACCCCCATCCTAGATTGCTTGACCATAATGTATCTATTATTCATTTATTTAAATTTTAAAAACTTGTAAATAACTTAGAATTGACTTAACCCCTAATATCATTATAAAAATTTCATTTTTTACTACCCGATATGGTAATTAGTATTTTATTTGTCCAAATTTACAATAATTTTCAAGCTCTTGCATGTATTTTGCAGTTCTTATTCTACAGTTTTATGAATAATCTTGTTCATAAAAATATTCAACTTATTTTTACCTTCATGATTTGACAAGTTTTTATTATTTCCTCTTTATCATTTTTTAATGGAACCTCGATTTTATTAGTCTTGTCTAAATGATACGGTTTACTTAAGAGGCATACATTGTGTTCTCTAGCATCTGTGTGATAAAAACATTTCACTATAACAAAGTACCTTTTTTCAAACCTTAACAAGCTTATTTTGGCCCCTCATTATTCCTGAAAAATAGGTAAGACAATTATGTACTTATTTATTCTATGGCAGACAGGAATTCCTTTACTATTTTTTTAAACTCTCCTATCAAGTTCAGTGCTATTAAAGTTTGAAATCATTCTTTCTTTCTTTTTGGGGGGGCTTTATTTTATATATATAT
>NW_005363978.1:1810-16890 GCF_000412655.1 Myotis brandtii
ATATATATATATTTCAGAGAGGAAGGGAAAAGGAGAGAGAGAAACATCAATGATGAGAGAGGATCATCGATCGATTGCCTCCTGCATGCCTCCTACTGGGGATCAAGCCCGAAACCCAGGCATGTGCCCTTGACCAGAATCGAACCCAGGACCCGTCAGTCCGCAGGCCGACGCTCTATCCACTGAGCCAAACCAGCCAGGGCAAAATCATTCTTTCCAAGGTGCCAGGGTCTTCCTCACTCTCCGACATCTACGTGTGTAATCCTTTGACCTTCTGTTCCTTATGTCTCCTTGCAGCCATATGTGTCGTTGTCTCAGCAGATGGCACCACCTAGTCCCAGCAACAGCACGCCTAACAGCAGCAGTGGGAGCAATGGAAATGACCAGCTGAGCAAAACCAACCTCTACATCCGGGGTTTGCAGCCGGGCACTACTGACCAGGACCTTGTCAAGTTGTGTCAGTCGTAAGTTGGGGTATGTGTGGGTAGGCTTCCAGGGACAGAATGGATTGGGTGATACTGGCTTGTTGCCAGATACTCTTATCCTGAAATACAATATTATTTTGCTTCTACTCCATAGTCATAAGGTTTCTCAGCAGCCCCTCTTAAAGAAATTCTGCCTGCTGCTAATACATAAAACCTTTTGTTTCTCTGAGGAAAGCCAGGGTAAGGCTGGCCTTTAAAGCCTAGTGTATGACTTTGTTTCTAGCAAGTATCTAGAATTAATGGTCTTCGTGGAAAGATTCCTATCCTTACACCTTGAATAGAAATATTCAGTATCTCCAAAGGTATTGATTAGAAGTCAGTGAGGGATATAAGCAAGTAGGACTAGTCAATTGAATTATATACTTAGAAGAGTTTCTGCTGCTAGAGATGTACCCAGTGAACCAGAGAAGCCCTCAGATTAGCAGGTAAAGAAGAAGGTGGAGGAAGAGGCGGTTACTCTGCATCTTCCCTCTAAAGACATTTGGGGTTCTTCGGAGTAGACTTGAGTCAGAAGGTGGAGGTAACGATTACGGAATTAGCCTAGTTAAGAATTCTGGAAAAACTGCAAGTGTGTCAAAATGCCAGTTCATTTCCTTTAGGCAGGAAAAGTATATGTTTCAAATAATCTAGAGGAAAAGTCGGAGGATGGAATGGGAACATTACTGGGGAGAAGGAAAACTGAATTTTGGTAAGTGGATGGTCGAAGGAGAAAAATTGGAACCGTCGATTATGTAAATTTACCATTTTTAAAAACTTTGTTTTGAAGTATAACAAGTGCACGGAAAAATGCACAAATCGTAAGCGTATTTACAACAGTGAGTTTTTACAAGGTGAACACACCCTTATTGTTACCAGATCAAGAAACAGAACACCGCCACCTCTTCAGAAGCCCGCCTCTCAGTTACTATCTCTTTCCCATCCCAAAGGTTGTCCACTTCCATATGAACAGTGCTGCTCTGAGCTTGTACATGTCTTTTGGTCACGTGTGTACACATTTATGTTGTGTCTATCCCGACGAGTAAAATTGCTGACTCGGAGGATGTGCATTTGTTCAGCTTCTGTTGATATTGCTGGACAATGTTCTGAAGTGGTCACAGTAATTCGGGCTCCCACAACTATGCATGTAAGTTCCAGGGCTCCGCGTCCTAGAGAAGCAGAACTCTGCCTGCAAAATATAGTGGTGCGAGGCATCCTATGCACGCCGTAAATCCCTGACTCTTCTGATGTGGTTTGCAAATCATATGGATGTTTTTGTTAGCACCAGGCTACACAAACTCAACCTCTAAAGGCTAGATGTATGTATAACACGGGTTCCTTTAACGCAACTTACCTTGCTAGAAAGGGATTTCAATGGCACTTAGTCTAGGACTAGTAATGTTTTGGGGGAATGGAAACTGGCAGAAATGTTGGTTCATGAGGGAAAAGAATACTTATCAGTCTAATCCCTTCATTCCGCACCTGTGTTTCTTGTCCTAGATATATTGTGCTACAAAAATCTTCTCCTGCCACATGACAGGGAAAAAACTCAGTTTTTTCCAGCAGTTGCCTAGCCTACTGCTGTGTCTGAAGGGATGAACACAGTCAGGGTCAGCATGTAGGATGGAAGTGAGGAGTCCGAAAGGGGACTGTGGAGAGGCGGCAGTGAGGCCGGGAAAGCGTGGGTGCTAGGTGACTTATGATGAAAGGGAGGCGAGCAGACCCCTCAGGGACGCGTTGAGCTGGGAGTCAAACCTTTCTAGGAAGGGTGTTTCCTATGCGTAGAAGGACGTCCTGCCTTTGTCCCAGTTGGTCTCTCTCCGGGTTGCAGGGGAAGTACAAGTGGCTGGATCCTAACCCCTGGCGGGTGGAGAGGAGAGGCGTGGAGTCTGGGGCTGGAGCTCGCAGTTCTGTTGGAGGGGCTCCGTCTGAGGGGGAGGCGGCAGGAGCGGCTCAGTGGCTGCCAGCTGCCTGGAAATTCTGAGCTCAGTCTCAGGCTGCTCAGACCACAGCAAGCTCCACCCTGGGGCCTCCGCAGGGATAGCAGCATGCGTGTCCTCTGGCCTAGTCTCAGCCGCTCTTCCTTTGCCTAAATTTGGGAAAGAATCCAAGTATGAAGCCCTGTAGAGCTAGGATCACCCCTCCTCCCCCCATTTTCATGTGTTCTTTTCCCGGCCTCCAGGGCATGGCTTAGCTTATCCTTTCTAATCCATTGGTTCGAAGAAGCCCCACTAAAGAAGTCAGTGAGAGGTCGCCAAGGAGCGAAACACATACATCAACCATCCCACAAGCTTTAGGGATGAGAAGAGTGGCAGGAAAAACGCTTCTTTGGGATATTGGTCTTAAAGTCAGTCCCTGCTAAGTGGTTTCAGTTAAATCTTGTAACTTTGTTCGTGTTATCTGTTCTCTCTTTAATATTTTCACCCTCCTGGAGTGGAGTGGAGAGAATTTTTCTAGTGGAACACTGCTCATATAATCCCTGACTTGTGACACTCCACTCTGCTGCCAACGTATGCTCTTTCAACATGTTGAAAACATGACTGTCATACAAATATAGGTGAACACATGCCAAAGATTTATTCCACTCATTGGTGAGGGAACCAGCAGGAAGGTAAAATGAGTTCAAAAAGCATTTGAGGGACTGAGTATTTATAGGTACTGAAAAGAGAATGTTGAAATAAGATTGCTGGGTTACATACAAAACTGGTTCATATTCCAAAGAACAATAAAACAGTAACCTTTGGGATTTTCTTTTCTACTGGACAGAAATTATTTGCATTTCTACTGGATAAAAATCAACGGGTTAGTATATATCTTCACTAAGCCTGGGCCCTAATCAGTAGTAAATAGTAAATGAAACAACTCGCTAGATAATAAAACATACCTTGAGTGGGCATTTTATTTTATTTATTTATTTATTTTAAAATATATATTTTTATTGATTTCAGAGAGGAAGGGAGAGGGAGAGAGAGATAGAAACATCAGTGATGAGAGAGAATCATTGATCGGCTGCTTCCTACACGACCCTCCACTGGAAAGTGAGCCCACAAAACTGGGCATGTGCCCTGATTGGGAATCAAACCTGTGGTTTCCTGGTTCATAGGTTGATGCTCAGCCACTGAGCCATGCCGGCTGGGCTTGAGTGGGCCTTTTAGACAATATTCCAGAATGATGTTGAAAGGATATGCAATCATCGTTTTGCCTTGTCATCAAGTTTTGGATAATTTTCCTTCTTTTTTGTGTGTGTGTTTTGTTAATCCTCACCTGAGGATATTTTTCTAATGATTTTTAGAAAGAGTGGAAGGGAGAGAGAGAGACAGAGATAGAGAAACATCAATGTGAGAGAGAGACATCGATTGGTTGCCTTTGCACATACCCCGACCAGGGCTGGGGAATGAGCCTGCAACCAAGGTACATGCCCTTGACCAGAATCAAACCCAGGGACCCTTCAGTCCATAAACCGATGCTCTTTCCACTGAGCCAAACCGGCTAGGGCTGGATAATTTTCTTACCTGGTTGTGTGCCCACTCCCCTCCTAACACACTCAAATCTTGACGATGAGAAATAGAAGTTTTAGGATACAGTAAAGCAGGAGAGCCATTTGCAGTAGATTAAAGCTGAGGTCACTCAAATATAATAACAGTGATAACAGTTAAGAGTGTTTACATGTTTACCACGTGGTAGACACTCGTGCTGTATATTTATGAACTCATTTCCTGTTCCCAGCAACCCTATTCCTGTCTTACAGATGGTGAGACTGAGGCACGGAAAGGTTAAATGACTTGTCCAAGATCACACATAGCTACAAAGAGGCAGAACCAGGATTTGAACACAAGAAATTTGGTTCAGGTTGACCTTCAATCAGTAGAGGGATAGGGAACTGGGTGTCAGAGAAGATAAATGTCTATAGGTTTTTCATAGGAGGAATGGTGTTTGTCCAAAAGAAGATAAGTAACGTCAAGGGCTGCTTTTAGTCCTTCAGGACTTCCTGCCTGAGCGCTGTCTGCACATTCTGCGATGTGCATGCCAAGCTTCTCTCCTGAAAAGACACGAATCGCTTTCTAACTAGTGTCTGAATCTCAGCTGGAGAAGAAGAGAGAGGCGTGTTGGACTACAGTTGCCTTATTTCTTGTGGGGAGCTTTGGGAATTAGGTTTACATGAGCTGAGCCAAACCGGTCAGGGCGATAAGTCTAACATTTTAAATTCATCTTCTCTTTGCCTGTTATTAAGGTTTGGGTGGGATCAGTGTCGTAGTGGGAGTGGAGAAAGGACCTGGGTTCATCCAGATGCCTCATTCTCTGTCCTTTCCTACACACCTGCCCCCAGATGATCACTTTGCGTTTTCTTCTCCCTTAGATATGGCAAGATTGTCTCCACTAAGGCCATATTGGACAAGACCACAAACAAATGCAAAGGTGAGAAAAGAGCTGTCCTGGTCATGGAGAGCAGCTGTGCGTGAGCCCATCCCTTGTCCCTGCCCTTTACTGCTGAAGGTCCCGAGTACCCAAGGCCAGAGAGAAATCTCAGAGGTTTTCAGACTTAAAAGACCAGCAGAGCCCTAGCCAGGTAGCTCAGCTGGTTAGAGCATCATCCTGATACGCCCAGGTTGCCAGTTTGATTCCCGGTCAGGGCACATGCAAAGGTTAACCAATGAATGCATAAATGAGTGGAACAACAAACCGATATTCCTTCCTCTCTTCCCACTTTCTCTCTAAAAATCAATCAATAAAAATGTTTTAAGACTAGCAGATATTTAGGTTCTTTGGTGACCAGATAGAGCTGCAAATGCTATTTTGGGGACCTAAGGCTTGAAGTCTGCACGAAAGAGTCTTGGAGCCCCTTGGGCTTCCTTTGAACCGCATGCTCCCCTGGACTGGATGGTGTATATGGGCAGGTGAGATTATTTCTCTTTAGCAAAGCACTGTAAAGGCTTTTTGGTGGTAGTAGGTGGATGACTTGGTAGGTATTATTTTGTGAGGATTAACAGTTTTGTTGGGTTTTGAGCAGTTTTAGGTGGAGATGTAAGA
Organism: Myotis brandtii; assembly: GCF_000412655.1. Lineage (NCBI taxonomy): Eukaryota > Metazoa > Chordata > Mammalia > Chiroptera > Vespertilionidae > Myotis > Myotis brandtii. The sequence continues at coordinate 7,300 of NW_005363978.1, forward strand.
ATTGTAGGAGAGGAAAAGTATGTAGGTTGAAGTGGAGAATGGCTTCTTCCAGCAGGTAGCTGGTTATCTGCCATGAAGAGGCTGTACTCCCACCTGGCCAGTGTGGCTCTGTGGTTGAGCATCGGCCTATGAACCAGGAGGTCACAGTTCGATTCCCAGTCAGGGCACATGCCTGGGCTGTGGGCTCGATCCCCAGTAGGGGCATGCAGGAGGCAGCCAATCAATGATTTGCTCTCATCATTGATGTTTCTCTCTCTCCCTTTCCCTTTCTCTCTGAAGTAAATAAAACTATATATTTTTAAAAAGAGGCTGTATTCCCTTGCCTAGCATTCTGGGGTGTGGCTAGAAAAGAGGAAGGGTTGTTTTTTTAAGAAGTCAGAGTGGGGGTGCTGTAGATTATGAGAAGAGCCTCCTTCCTGAAGCCTCATATCTGTTGAGGGAGGGAGGAAGGCAAGGACACCACAAGGACCTTATTGCCCTGGGCACGCTTAGCTTTAAAGTAACTGAAATTGCCCGGCAACGTGTGGCTCCGTGGTTGAGTGTCAACCCTTGAACCAAGAGGTCATGGATTCCATTCCCAGTCAGGGCACATGCCCGGGTTGGGGGCTCCATCCCCAGTAAGGGGTGTGCAGGAGGCAGCTGATCATGATGACGATTCTCTCTCATCATTGATATTTCTCTCTCTTCCTTCCTCTCTGAAATCAATACAGACATATTCTTTAAAAAATAGACCAAACCTCACGGGGTTTGAGAAACAGGTGGATAATCACCTGAAACCTCCCTCCCCCTTGTATTACATGGATCACAGCCCTCCTCTTCTCCCGAAAAGCCTGGGCCTCCTTCCCCGTCTCCCCCCACCGCCCAGTGATGCTGTTTCCATTCCAGGCTATGGCTTTGTGGACTTCGACAGTCCTTCGGCCGCACAGAAGGCCGTAACAGCACTGAAAGCCAGCGGCGTCCAGGCACAGATGGCAAAGGTAAGGGCGCTGCCCAGGTCTTTCCCTCCGAGGGGTTGTGGTGAGCAACAAGGTCCAGTTCCAAGGTTCCAGGGGGCTCGAGAGCCACGATGCTGACGGGCAAAGGCCGCCTGCAGTGGTTTTGTTACTATTATCTGGCCAAAGACAGCCTGGGCCTGGGACCCTTTTAGCACCGCTTGGCTGCTGGAGGAAGGCGATGTGCAGGTCGCTCTGTCCAGGACGGTCAGCAGGCAGGAGGGTGCGGAGGCCTGCTCCCTTCCTCCCGCCCTTTCCCCATCCCCACCGGTTCCGCGCTTCCCTACCACACAGCCTGTGGGAGTTGTGCAACATTCTCTGGGAAGCCAGTTGTGCATCTCAGCAGTTCAGAACAATGCGTTCCACCTCCCAGCACTGTTCCCTGGGGTGGGGCGGTTCTGTGGTGGGGCGTGGGGGGAGGGACATCCCGGCGGGAAGCAGACGGTCCCTCCTCACATCTGCCTGGAGCTTTTCTCTCCGTCGGGACTCCCAGGAATCCAGAGCCTTTCCCTCCCGCGTTCTCTCCGGTGGCACTGCCCTCTCGCCTGTCTGAAGTCGTTGTGAATTCTGTGGCGCTGATGAGGCAGGGCAGCCAGCCACCTTCTGCTATAATTAAAGAAAATGGGAGCCCTGAAGGGAAGGGCAGAAGAGGGATTAAGGCTGCTTGTGACCCACAGCCTAGAGCAGAGTGGCTGCTGAAATTCTCAACAATCCAGCTGTGGGACGCGGTAGCCACTGTATACGTTTTGCCCGCTGGGAGGGCTCCCCACCTCCTCCTCCTGTAGAAAAGCCTGGCAGCGGAGTGGAGGGCTCTGCAGAGCTCCTGTGACCAGAGCTTTCAGGGCTCCTGGGGACCAGTGAGCTATGCATGTGGCTCTCGTGCAGCCCCAGCACATTGCCTTCCCGTCCTCCTCCTCCCCTCTCTCCCCTCTTCCTGCTTTCCCTCCGTCAGGGAGTGAGCAGGCATTCCTACTCGGAGGAGTCTGCTGTGGCCGGAAGGGGGGGTGCGGGGAGAGGGGGGGGGGATTACTCAAAACAATCCAGCCAGCGAACAGGCGGTCCAAGAGAATCCTGCCTCTGGGACGGCTGCTGGGGGAGGGGGAGTGCTGCTCTGCCTAGTTCTTAAAGGGACAGCCAAGTCTTTATCAATGACTCGTATTATGGGCTAGTACAGTACTAATGATATTAAACCTGCTTTCTGTTTTTTTTGGGGGGTGGGGCGGTCTGGGCTCAATGTACAATCCACGGTAGTAGGGCTAGATGTTTGCTACAAATAGTTAAGATCCTCTTTGTTTATGTGGGACCCTTCCTGTTATCTTTTTTTCTGAGATATTATGTTGTGGATGAAGGCTAAGATGTGAGCTTCATTTTCTCTCTTTTATTTCCATAGCAACAGGAGCAGGACCCTACAAATTTATACATATCAAACCTCCCGCTGTCAATGGATGAGCAAGAACTGGAGGGAATGCTGAAGCCCTTTGGCCAAGTTATCTCCACTCGAATCCTTCGAGACACCAGTGGGACCAGCAGAGGGGTTGGCTTTGCAAGGTGAGGGATGCCGAGAATGGGACATGATGTCGTTAATGAAGAATGTCACAAAATCTGTGCCCCCCTTTCCCACCAGGGACCAAGCAGTTGGCCAAAAGTACTTGATAGTGTTACCGGGAAAGCCCCGATTGGGCTCCGGCTGCCTGCCCTGCCTGTCACTGTGTCCAATAAGGAAGGCAAGGGTGAATCATATGGGGCGTTTATTGAAGAGGCGAGCCAACCCAGAAGACAGCATGCTTACAAGCATCAAATCCTGCCTTCCAGCAGGGGCAGGGGACAGGATTGTAGAGGGGAAGGGGCCGGGGTGAGGCCAGGAGTGGACTCAGCTATTATCCTTTAGTCATCAGGCGATGAGATGATGTTGATGAGGTGATGTTTTGACTCCTGGTGAGTTGGCCTGACCATGCTTATCGGTTCTGCTTGCTGGATTCACAGCTGAGTCACCTCCTCGATCGCTTGGCACAGGCCTTGAAAAGGAAACTTAAGAAAAACTTAACCCCCTATTCGCATGTAAGAAATGTAACCCCCTATTCACATAAGTATATGTGTTCTAAGATTTAAAATAATATGATTATTTTTCAGATTAATTCAGGTGCTCTCTCTATCAGATAAGAGGACGTCCCTATCAATAGTAAATCAGGTTTATTTCATTGTAGGTCACAATACTAAAAAGTTCACGTGCCCCAAATCCTTGTCCTTTCCCCACTACCTTCTGCTACTCTAGCCTTTGTTCCTTTGATCCAGTCCCAACCAGAATAAAATAATTCTGTACCTTCTTATAGATTTAATGTCACTGGTACTGTACAAGCCCATAAAGCAAGTGTTCTGTATCTTCCTATTGTCTCATTTAATCATTACTACAACCCTGTGAAATATTAACTCTCCATGTAATAGATAAGGAAACCAAAGTTCCCGATACGAAGTGACTTGTCCCAGGTGTCACAGGAGTGGGTGGCAGAAACAGAGCCGTAATACTTCTGGCTTCCAGGTCAGTCAGGATGAAGTGGAAGATCTGGTCTACCTTTCAGATCTGTTGAGAGACTTAGATTCTGGAACCAACTCTGCCACTAACTGTCCATGTGATAGCAGACCTTTATGAGTCTTGGTCGACTCTGGAGATTGATTTATTATTATTTTTAAAATATATATTTTTATTGATTTCAGAGAGGAAGGAAGAGGGAGAGAGAGATAGAACATCAATGATGAGAGAGAATCATTGATTGGCTGCCTCCTGCACGGCCCCCACTGGGGATGGAGGCCGCAACCCGGGTGTGTGCCCTGACCAGGAATCGAACCATGATCTCCTGGTTCCTAGGTCAACGCTCAACCACTGAGCCTCGCCAGCTGGGCTGTGGAGGTTGATTTAGAAGAGTGATTTTCTTGTGGTGTCCCTCGTGCTGCAGAGCTCTAGTGTACCCTCCTCTGTGCTTAGGTGTCATTGTTGTTGTAGGGCATCAGCTTCCCCTGTCCTACTTAAGAAATGGTTCTACTTTTCTTCTTCTTCTTCTTCTTTTAATTGATATCAGAGAGGAAGGGAGAGGGAGAGATAGAAACATCAATGATGAGAGAGACTCATTGATCAGCTGCCTCCTGCACGCCCCCTACTGGGAATCAAGCCCACAACCAGGGCATGTGCCCTTGACCAGAATCCAAACCCAGGACCCTTCAATCCCTTCAGTCCGCAGGCTGACGCTCTATCCCCTGAGCCAAACCAGCTAGGTTCTGCTTTTATTTATCTTAAGATTTTGTTTGAAAGGAGATTCTGTTGTGTTTGTTTTTTCTTTAAGTTTGAAAACTACTGGACTAAGGTCCCTTTTTGTTTTATATCTTGTCTGGCCCAAGAACATTCCGTTACTCTGGAGTGTTTCAAACCGCGGGAACTAGGAATAGGGCTTCTCTAGCCAACTCACTCTTTTTCTTTCAAATATTTTACTGATTTTTTACAGAGAGGAAGGGAGAGGGATAGAGAGTTAGAAACATCGATGAGAGAGAAACATCGATCAGCTGCCTCCTGCACACCCCCTACTGGGGATGTGCCCGAAACCAAGGTACATGCCCTTGACCAGAATCGAACCTGGGACCCTTCAGTTCGCAGGCCAACGCTCTATCCACTGAGCCAAACCAGTTAGGGCTAGCCAACTCACTCTTGATAGTACCACCTACTGGCAATCCCAGTATAACTAAAAGAGTTCTGAGGCTTGTGGTCATCAAACATTTTTGTTCCCATACTCTTTGAAAGCGGAGGTTCCCAACCCATTTCAGATCATGGCACCACAGTTGTCTTATTAATTTTTTTCCCAAGACCAACCCCCCACGCACACACTTAACAGTTCAATTTACTAAGTAATTAAATGGTATAAACAACTCAAAAAGTATTCATAGCTCTCCTGGCTGATGTGGCTCAGTGATTGAGCATCAACCTATGAGCCAGGAGGTTTGAGTTCGATTCCTGGTCAGGGCACATGCCTGGGTTGCAGGCTCGATCGCTGGTGTGGGGCATGCCGGAGGCAGCTGGTCGATGATTCCCATCATTGATGATGTTTCTAGCTCTCTCTCTCTCTTTGAAATCAATAAAAATGTATATTTTTAAAAATTGTTCATATCTTAGTAATTTTATAGCTACTTGAGAAAATACGTTGAAAGAGGAAATATATTGCAACGTTAAATAACTATACTTGCTAATGGGATGTGTACCTGTTGGAAACTGAACAACTTGTCAAACCTTGGAATCAGATCGGACACTATACTCTCATTTCCTGTTATACATTGATTTTCTTATGGTGCTTGCTTTTGTCATAGCAACTGTTGAAAAACCAGCTTTGCAAAAATACGTTATCAAAAGGATTGTAGGGTGATCTGTTGTTGCAATGGTGAACTATTTAGAGTTAGTTGCTCACACAGTATCCAACAGATGTTGCTGTATTTTCTTCAGAAAATTAAAATATTCCTTGCTGTGGATCTGTGAGCACACCACAACGACCCAGGGTGTCTCAGAGCCCAGTTTGGGAACTGTGGCTTTAAAGACTTGAAAAACTATGAAATCTCTTGCATTAATAACTACATTAATAACTACAAATTTTCTTGAAACATTTAGGTTCTTGCTAAGTATGATTTCCAGCAAATTATAAACATTGATATTTTAAATCATACTGTTATATAATTTTTCAGTATATCCAATGAGATCTAAATGTCATAGCAATTTGATACACAAAATCATCCATTTTGAAAATACATAGGGCATTTCTTTTTTGTTATAAGTCTTACATCTTTCTTATAACATTCCATTTTTTTCTTCTTGATCTTATATTCTTATTCCATTTGTATTGTATTCTAGTGTAAAACATTTTTTTAGTTGAAAGTCTTTTTATGGCCCATTCTGTCACACTTCTCTGCAATAAAAACATGTATATAAATTAAAATTTTTTTCAGTGGCCCTGAGGCTATATATGTATTAGCCCATAAGAAAATTCTCTTTTTCAAATATATCTTTTATTGATTTCAGAGAGGAAGAGATAGAAACATCAATGATGAGAGAGAATCACTGATTGGCTGCCTCCTGCACACTCCCTACTGGGGATTGAGCCCGCAACCCAGGCATGTGCCCTTGACTGGAATCGAACCCAGGACCCTTCAGTCTGGAGGCCGACGCTCTATTCACTGAGCCAAACTGACTAGGATGAAAATTCTTTTTATAATGTTTAGTTCACAGTTGCCCCAAACAACATAAGTATATTTAAATGTTGACACAAAATTATTCTATGGAAAGTAAATTTTATTGGAAATGCTTCTCCTATGCAATGAAAAAGTTTTATTTTGTTTAGATTTTTCTAATTAGGTCATGCAGCCATCAGTGAATACTGTTTACTGCTGTGACAAGACAGGGTTTAATATCAATTCTGTTCCTGTGTTTTGTTTTCACGGTGAGAAACTTTGTTCATACAAATAAGTAAATGGGAATGGAAAGAGATTTTTGTGTGTTTTTTAAAGATTTAAAAATTGATTTTTTAGAGAAGAAGAGAGAGGGAGAGAGAAACATCAATGTGAGATCAAATCATCCATTGACTGCCTCCTGCATGCCCCCTATCTGGGATCGAGCCCATTACCAGGATATATGCCCTGACAGGGAATCAAACCGGCAGTCTTGTAGTGCATGGGACAACACCCAAACAGCTGAGCCACACCAGCCAGGGCGGGGATGGGAAGAGTTTTGTTAAAATAGGAGTTCTTTAATTCCTTTTGAATCATTTGCCAAGAACCAGGGTAATCTATCATCAAAATTGATTTTTTTTTTAAATGTGTCAATTGACAATTTGCAGAGTCCTCCAGCTTATGTTGGAAGGAAGAATTGAGAGCATCTGACTTACAAAAAGATGTGTAACTCAGCTCCCACTGCCTTGTTTTGAGTTTTGGGAGAGTGTGAAGTAAATTGAGAGGAGTGACTGTGAGAGGGGACTTGAGCTTTGAAAGAGTTTATGAGAATGTTGAGGTTCTGAAAGTGATTCTCTTGAAACTCTCTCTGCCTGCTCACCCTTTTTCTATCACTATGGCCCTAACCCTGTCTATTACTGTTTCCTCCTGCAGACTCATGAAAACTTAAGCCTAAGGAATAGGAGTAACCCAGCTGAAGACTTCTGCTCTAGGATACCTAACGTGGTTTTCTCTAAAACATTCCATTTGAGGCCTTTATAGTGACCACCGTCATCGGAATGGTTTATACTTTTGGTGGCTACTGGCATGGAAAATATAGTGAGACTTTAAATATGGAAAGAGGGCAAGATACTGTACCTTGTATTATACGGGCCCTTATGATTTTTAGAACACATTTATATAGATTATCTTATTTGATCTATACAGTCTTGTGTAGTAGGGTAGATGGATCATTTCTCTAAAGCGGAAATGAAGAATGGGTCCAAAGGGCTTTTGTGCATGTCCTAACTCATAGCTTTGGGAGATGAACAGGAGCTGGAGTCTAGATTTTCTGTCCTCTTTCCCCAACAAGATACTTTAACTCAGTATTCCCACATTGTTTTTTCTATCACTATGGGCCCTAACCCTGTCTTATTACTGTTTCCTCCTACAGACTCATGAAATCTTAATGAATAGCTCATTGGACCTTGATAAGTAACCAGAAGCAAAAATAAATATTGGAAAATTCTTAGCTTGTGTAGGTTTATTAGAGTGAGGAACAATTTCCATTAGGGGTTTTGTAATAAAAAGTAATAGTAACAGCCTCTGTTTACTGTATTCTTATTTATGAGCCAGACACAATCATAGGCCCATCCATCAGTATCTTCTTTGGAACATGTATTCATAGACCTCCATGACTCCTTTCAGGGCTCCTACGGGAGCCAGTTGAGAGAACCTTCATTAGGAGCTGGGTTGCCTCTTCTTGATGTCTTGAATTTGTGTGGGGAAAACCTGTGTTTTATAGTCACAACTGTTAGAGCATCTTGGGGCTGGGAACTTGGGGCATTCTTGTTGAATGTAGGGAGCACACAGATCCTGGAGAAGCTACAGCCTAACCCCTCTTGTGCTCCTCAGGATGGAATCCACAGAGAAGTGTGAAGCCATCATCACCCACTTTAATGGAAAATATATTAAGACACCCCCCGGAGTACCAGGTGAGGCATCTGGGAATCCGGCTGAAAGGGCCACAGGCTGTTACTTCCAGTGAGGATGTGGAGGAGTTTTGCATGAGTGTGAGCGAGGCTAAGTGAGGTGGGACTCTGTTACCTGTCTGCTTTCTCTCTTGGTAGCTCCATCAGATCCGTTGCTTTGCAAATTTGCTGACGGTGGTCCAAAGAAACGACAGAACCAAGGAAAATTTGTGCCAAATGGACGGGCCTGGCCAAGGAATGGAGACATGGTAAGAGGACCTCTGAGGCTATTAAAACAGAATGGAAATGACCATGGCCTGATGTCTGTGAGCTTAGATGGCAAGCTTGAGAGCTACAGTTTGTAACGGAGAGAAGCTGGCTACTAGCATGCTCTTCAGTGTGGGTCTTGAGTGGGATTTTGCAGCTTGTACAACCAGGAAAACTCTGGAACAGCTTGTCCAGACTTCACTTAATTTTTTATTTTTATCATTTTTAGAGAGAGAGGAATGGAGAGAGATAGAGAGATAGAAACATTGATGAGAGAGGAACATTATCGATTGGCTGCCTCCTGCATGTCCCCTACTGGGGATCAAGCCTGAAACCTGGGCATGTTCCCTGACTGGGAATCAAACCGGTGACCTCTTGGTTCCTGGGTTGATGCTTAACCGCTGACCCACGTGGGCTGGGCTGTCCAGACTTCACTTTACTCATTCCCACCCTTGACATTCTGGCCTTGCTCCTGTTCTCATCCAAGGGCTTACAATATGACTGCTGTGTTCTTTCTTTATAGGGTGGTATGGCCTTGACCTATGACCCCTCCACAGCTCTTCAGAATGGGTAAGGGTGTTTTATATATTCAGGCCAACTCAAAATGACAACCGCCTGTGTCCAAGATGTTTCATCTTGAGTTTTGAACAGCACTTACTGGGAAGTGGCCGTGTCTCTCAGGGGAGGGCGCCTTTCTTCCTGTGACTCCTGACTGACAGGTTCCTTCCTGCAGGTTTTACCCAGGTCCTTACAGCATCACTCCCAACAGGATGCTCACGCAGTCTGCACTCTCCCCCTATCTCCCATCTCCCGTGTCTTCGTACCAGGTATGTTCATGCCCAAAAGGTGCAGTACTTTCCCTATCACTGTGTTATAGGCAGAGGAATATAATGCTGGAAACTATTTGTTGTTTTGTTTTTTTCCTTTGTACCTGTTGCCACAAATCACACTACATATATGTAGACTGGTGTGAAAGCATCCTCTTACTCTCTGTCTACTACCCCACAGGTAAATCCATGTTAATTTCCTACTATTTTCTATGTTTTTCTTCATGGGCATATATACATATGTATATGGTTTTTTGGAAGTCATTGTTTATTTTATTTATAAAGAAGTTGACTATATTACATATATTTTTCTTTTCTTTTTTTTCTTTTTTTAAAATATTTTATTGATTTTTCACAGAG
>NW_005363978.1:16947-21851 GCF_000412655.1 Myotis brandtii
TCAGCTGCCTCCTGCACATCTCCCACGGGGGATGTGCCCGCAACCCCAGGCACAGCTCCTGACCGGAATCGAACCTGGGACCTCTCAGTCCGCAGGCCGACGCTCTATCCACTGAGCCAAACTGGTTTTGGCTACATATATTTTTCATACTTTACTCTTCTCACTTAACAGTATCTTAAACCAGTGATTCTCAAAGTGTAGTCCCTGGGCCAGCAGTGTCAGCACCACCTGGGAATTTTTAGAAACACAAATTCTGGACTCCGCCCCAGACCTACTGACTTAGGCACTGGTGACGGGTCCCAGCCAATGAGTGGTTCCCAGAAGCCGTCTGGGTGATTCTGATGCAGCTCATGATGCTGTCTCTGCTCTAGTTTTCTTTTTTAATAGTTGCATTACTTTTCATGCTGGAGATAAACCAGAATTCTTCATCTACCCCAGTGAAGGTCATCCACTTGGATTTCAACGTGGTGTTTTTTTGGTACAAATAATGCTTCAGTAAACATCCTCGTGAACAAACATCCTGTGCTCTATCTTTACCTATGAGTACCTTTATTTCTAGGCGCTGGAGTCTGAGGAGTAAGATTGCTCATTTGAATTTATGGACTTTCAGTTTCATAAATGTCCCCAGATTGCTTTTCACAAAGGCTGTACCAATTCATGTTTCCAGGAGCAATGAATGAGAGCACCTGCTTCCCTCCAGCCATTGCTCTTTTTAAATGTTTCCTATCTTGATGGAAAGTGCATTATGACTTTAATTTGCACTTCCCTGACTGCAGCTTGATTTAAGCATTTTTATTTTTTTTATTTTTTTTTTTTTAAATATATTTTATTGAGTTTTTACAGAGAGGAAGGGAGAGAGACAGAGAGTCAGAAACATCGATGAGAGAGAAACATCGATCAGCCGCCTCCTGCACATCTCCCACTGGGGATGTGCCCGCAACCCACGTACATGCCCTTGACCGGAATCGAACCTGGGACCCTTGAGTCCGCAGGCCGATGCTCTATCCACTGAGCCAAACCGGTTTCGGCAATTTAAGCATTTTTAATGTTTGTCATATTTTGATTTGCTGTTCTCTGATATGCTTAGCCCATTTTTCTGTTTGCTTAGTTATTCCTTTCTCATTAACTTATAAAAACTTTTTGTATAAGTATTGATCCTCTGAATGTTATCTTTGTTACAAATGGTTTTTTCCCCCCGAATTTAATTTTGTCCATTGACTTTGTGGTCCTCAAACTTTAGCTGTGCATCAGAATCACTTGAAGAGCTTGTTAAACCCAGGTTACTGGGCGCCAAGCAACACTTTCTGACTCAGTAAGCCTGGGGTGGGAGGTAAGAATTTGTATTCCTAACCAATTCCCAGACGCTGCTGCTGCTACTGCTGCTGGTCCAAGGATCATACATTGGGAATCACCAGTTTTTGCCTCACAGAAGTTTAAAATTTGTATATAGTTAAATATGCCTTCTTTTCACTTATAACTTTTTAATTTCTTGCCTTAATTCAAAAGCTCTTCCTAGTCCTATATTGTGAATATGGTCTCCAATATTTATTTCATTGTTTTATATGTAAATGTGTAATCATCAGGAATTTATTTTTGTATATGGTAGAAAAGAGGGGTCCTACTATATTTTCTTTCAGATTTTTAACCAGCTGTCCTAGCATCAAATTATTAAATAATCCATTCTTTTTCCACTGAATCGAAATGTCACCTTTGTCATATAATAAATACTGGAATTTATTCTCCCCCAGCGATCATTGTTTCCATTCCTCTTTCAATAATGTATGGATTTGATCGCAGTGGCTTTCATAATATGTTCTAATATTTGATAAGCCAACATCTTCTCCATTCTTTTTCATACTTTGCTATTTTTTTGGCATTTATTCTTCTGTATAAAGTTTATGGTCACTTTATCTAATTTTTAAAATCTGTGAGAATTTTAATTGGAGTTACATTAAATCTCTCTCTCAAATAGTTGGGGGGTTTTGTGTGTGTGTTTTTTGTTTTTTTTTTGGTTAATCCTCACCCGAGGATATTTTTCCATTCAGTTTTAGAGAGAGTGGAAGGGAGGGGGAGAGACACATCGATTGGTTGCCTCCCACACACTCCCCAACCAGGGCCCCAATGGAGCCTGCAACCAAAGTTCGTGCCCTTGACCGGAATGGAACCCAGGACCCTTCAGTCCTCAGGCCAATGCTCTATCCACTGAACCAAATCTGCTAAGGCAAGAGAATTGACATTTTTAAAAGTATGAACCTTTTCACTCAAGATATGGTATTTCTTTTCATATTTTTAAATCTTTTTGTGTCCTTAAATAAGATTTTAGTTTTGTTTATGTAGGCCTTATCCTTTTCTTGTTAAATATATTCCTAAGTGTTCTATCATTTTTATAAGCATTTCTAGATACACTTGAAAAAAAACCTATTAATTTATGTTCATCTATTTAGTATGCAACTAACTTATCAAATTTTCTTAATACTACTAGCATTTTTTTTACTTGAGTCTCTTAGGTTTTCCAGGTATACAATTATATCATCAGTGCAAAATAATAGTTTCTCTTCCTTTCCAATTTTATGCCAGTTGTGCTCTTATCTAACTGCATTTTTTTAACCTTACTATAAGTAGGCTACTATATTTGCAGTGGTTTTAATATGACTTTGTTTTGGTTAAGGTTAGCAGCTAGTTTTGGGTAATGACATTTAATATATGTAAGTAGTTTCTTTCTAGTCCCTATTTTACTTGTGATTTAAAAAAAAAAATAGCTGCTGAATTTTATCAAATGTCTTTAATAAGATATAATGTAAATTATATCTCAATTTTAAAATGAAAAAATTAGCAATGAGAAGTTAGAAATGCCTCATAATAATACATACCATAAAAGTCACCCTCTTAAAGTGTACAAATCAGTAGTGTGTAGTATATTTACAAAGTTATACAACTATCACCAATATCTAATTCCAGAACATTTGCATCCCCTCAGAAAGAAACTCTGTACCCATTAGTAGTCGTTCCCTCTTCTTCCTTCCACCCAACCCCTGGCAGCCACTAGTATACTTTCTATGCCTATAGATTTGCCTATTCTACACGTTTCATAATAAATGGAAGCATACAATATACTTGTGTCTGGCTTCTTTCAGCTGGCATGTTTTCAAGCTTTATCCATGTTGTAGCATGTATCAGGACTTCATTCTTTTTTATGACTGAATCATATTCCACTATATGGATAATACCTCATTTGTTATTAATTTATCAGTTGATGGCCATTTGAGTTGTTTCTACCTATGGGCTATTATGAATGATGCTGCCATGAATATTTGTGCACAATGTTTGTGTGGACATGTGCTTTCCCTTTTCTTGAGTATATACCGAAGAGTGGGATTTCTGGGTTGTCCAGTAACTGTTTAACTTCTTGAGGAACTGCCAGCTGTTTTCCAAAGCTGCAGAACCATTTTATGTTCCCACCTACTGTACATAATACTTGCTATTGTCTTTTTGAAATTTTTTTATTGTCCTTTTTAAAAAATTGATTTTAATTTTATTGGTTTTAAAGAGAGAGGAAGGGAGAGGGAGAAACATCGATGTGAAAGAGAAATATCGATCGACTGCCTCCTGCCAGCACCCCAGACTGGGCATCAAGCCGGCAACCTGGGTATGTGCCCTGACCGGGAATCAACCAGTAACCTTTCAGTGCATGGGATGATGCTCAACCAACTGAGCCATACCTGCCAGGGCTTTCATTGATTTTAGAGAGAGTAAGGGAGAGAGAGGAACATTGATATGAGAGAGAAATATTGATTGGCTGCCTTTTGTATGAGCCCCGATTGGGGATTGAACCAGGGTATGTACTCTGACCCAGAATCGAATCCGAGACCCATGATCACCACTCCAACCAACCGAGCCATACTGACCAGCGCTATTTTGTCCTTTTAATTGTAGTCATCCTAGTGGATGTGAAGTGGTATCTCATTGTGTTTTTCATTGGCATTTCCCTAGTGGTTAATTATTTTATGCCTCTTTCATGTGCTTATTGGCCATTTGTATATATTCTTAAAGAAATATTTATTTAAATCCTTTGCCCATTTTTATTTTAATTTTATTTTTTTCAATTTTATATAAAATCAAGCACTATTTTATTTAACTGGTTTTTTTTAATAAAAAATACAGTAGTATGCCCAGCTGGTGTGGTTCAGTGGTTGAGTCTTGACCTATGAACCAGGAGGTCATGGTCTGATTCCAGTCAGGGCACATGCCTGTGTTGCGGGCTCCATCCCAGTAGGAAGGCATGCAGGAGGCAGCTGATCAATGATTCCCTCTCATCATTGATATTTCTATCTCTCTCTCCCTCTCCCTTCCTCTTTGAAATCAATAAAAATAGATTTTAAAAAATACAGTACTATTGGTTATGTTCTGATTTCCCTGGTGAAGCATCAACATCAGTGACAAACTTTCACATACATGAAAGAATCAGGGATGGAAAGTTAAAATGAGGTATAGATGGCATTCTGAGCTAAGGATGGGGTAAGGCTCTTTGGGGGCTTCAGAGGGTCACTGCAGGATGAGAAGAAGAGCAGGTGTTTGCCCTGCCCAATAGGTAGACAGAAACGGTTATCTCTGATAATTTTTCATTATGGACAAGGTACCTAATTCAAGTTCTCCTTAAGTAGTTAAAGGAAGAGTGGGGCAGAAGTTTCTCTTGTAAGTCTCAGTTGCCTTTAGCTCAAAATAATCTGCATAGTACAGAGGCACATCTTGGGGTGACTCATTTTGAACCCCTACAAAGGTTAAGCTGTTAGGGCTTCAGCCTCTGGGATGCCCATTTTTAAATTGGGTTATTTGTTGTGGTGTAAGGGTTGCTAATTTTATAAAAACAAGTTTACTTATAATGTTTCTATTATATTTTTAAATCA
>NW_005363978.1:21870-22213 GCF_000412655.1 Myotis brandtii
ACACACACACACACACACATATTTTTATTTTTATTTTTTGCATTTGTTGGTTGATCTCGGAAGTGCTCTGACCAGAGATCAAACCTGCAACCTTGATGTATCAGGACTATGCTCTAACCAACTGAGCTACCTGGCCAGGGCCAAAGCAATATCCTATCTAATAAAGAGGTAATATGCTAATTGACTCTCATGCCATCGCAAAGATGGCAGTGCCCACAGCCAATAAGGAGGGGATATGCTAATTGACTGCCCTGCCCTCAAAGATGACAGCGCCCACAGCCAATAAGGAGGGGATATGCTAATTGACTGCCCCGCCCTCAAAGATGGCAGCGCCCACAGCCAA
>NW_005363978.1:22225-54946 GCF_000412655.1 Myotis brandtii
TAAGAAGAAAAATGGCCAAAACCCCCCCCCCCCGCATGAATTTCATGCATCGGGCCTCTAGTGTATATATATTCTTTAATTGAATTTATGGGGGTGACATTGGTTAATAAAAGTATAGGTTTTAAGGGTACAATTCTACAATACATCATCTGTATATTGTATTGTGTGCTTACTACCCCAAGTCAAGTCTCCTTCCATCACCTCTTATCCTCCCTTTCCCCTCTCCTACTCCCCCACCCGCCTTTCCCTCTGGTAATCACCATACTGTTGTCTGTGTCTTCACCTTTTTCACCCAACCTCCCTCCCCTCCCCTCTAACAGCTGTCAGTCTGTTCTCTGTATTAATGTTTCTATTTTGTGATGGGGAACTCCAGCTTTGGGGGGATTGTCTGAACATTGTCAGATCATTGGGCAAAACAATGGTTTCTAGGTAATTAACATTTTTGCTTGTTTCTTTTTGCGTGCATTAGAGAGTAACTCAGACATCGCCTCTACAAGCACCGAACCCGTCGTGGCTGCACCACCAGTCATACCTCATACAGCCTTCAGTGAGTGCTCAGAAGCGGGCAAGATGGGGTTTGATGAGAGGGGATGTGGGTTTGAGTTCTGGCTCAAGCCCTATGCAACCCAAGTATATGACCTTAAGTTTTGTGAGTTTGTTATTCTTAGGCAGGGATCCAGACAGACAGACGGGCAGAGTGCCTACTCCTGTTGCATAACGGGGTAGCTGCTCACCTCTCATTTTCCAGGAATTTTAAATGGTCCCAGTAGCCGCGGATCACTGCTGCAGGCAGCCTCACAGAATGCTGCCAACTAACCCTGTCCTTTGTCGCTGCCTCTAGGGTTCAGTTCTGACCCCAGGGATGGACCACCCCCTTTCTCTCCAGCCTGCCTCCATGATGGGACCTCTTACCCAGCAACTGGGCCACCTCTCCCTCAGCACCACGGGCGCGGTAAAGCAGAATGTTTCTGATTATAAACTCCTACTGAGGAAGGAATATTTGTGTAATACTTTTCAGGATAAATACTTATGATGATGAGAATCGCTTCAGTATCATTGAGGGCACACTCAGAATAGGGGGTAAACTTAAAAGATAATCATCCATGAGCTAGGAATATGGCCATCCTGCTGCCCAGCCCACTCCTTTTAACTGATTCCTACTCATGAAACTAAACAAATGGTGTTTCTATCTACATACTAGTTTATCTAGGAGATCATTCACATCTCCTAGAAATCCTTATCAAAATAATCACAAAATAATCACTAGGTTTCTTGTAGGCCTGCTGCCTTCTGATTTGCCCAGGAGGGCTTCCCGGCAGAGAGGTAGCGCAGAAAGCAGGAAAGAGGAGAAAAAGCATCATGTGTGTATAAGTCTCTCTAAGCCAGTGTAGCTCTGAAGTGCTTTTAAAAAGCACATGAAATTTGACAATTAGCCCTCACTGGTGTGGCTCAGTTGGTTGAGTGTCATCCAGTGCACCTAAAGGTGGTCAGTTCGATTCCTGATCAGGGCACATGCCCAGGTTGCGGGCTCAGTCCCAGTCAGGGTGCGTGCCTGAGGCAGACGACAGATGTTTCTCTCTCACTCTCTCTCTCTCTCTCTCTCACTCACTCTCTCCCTCCCTCCCTTTTGCCTCCTTCCCCTCTCAAATCAATAAAAACATATTTTTAAAAAGCAAATCAGACAAATTAATATCTCTGGGGATGGAACGAAGGCATCAGTAGTTGCTAAAGCTTCCCAGGTGCTTTCAGTGTAGCCAAGAGTCACTCAGCCCACTGGTGTGTTTCATTCTAGTACATGCCAACTGCGGCCGCCATGCAAGGAGCTTACATCTCCCAGTACACCCCAGTGCCTTCTTCCAACGTGTCAGTTGAGGTGAGAACGTTATAATCTCTTTGGATTGAGGATACGAAAATGAAAGAGGCAGACTTTCCCATTCGAGATCTCCCTCTCACAATGATGCTGATTCTGTGTTCACAAATAGCGGGTAGGTGAAGAATGTAGGAAGGAAAGACTTTGTGTCCTTGAATGAGGCCCTTCCTGACATTCGGCCAGATAGTAAATACCAGGATGCTGGCTTGTATTCACTAGTGTTTCTTGGGAACAGGCTGCTCTAGACGCTGGGGAGGTAATGCTGGGTGTGTGATGCATGTGTGCTGTTGCATGTGCACCGAACACTGGCGTATGGGAGCGGGTAGGTTGGGGAAGGCACTCGCCTCTGGGTGGGTTTTATTTAGGCTGCTTTAGTGGCGGGGGAGATAAGGGTGCACAAGGTGACTCCCTGCTTTGGCTGTGGTTACAGGAGAACAGCGGCCAGCAAAATCAGGTGACTATGGATGCTCCCTCAGACCACGGGGTCTATTCTTTCCAGTTCAACAAGTAACAGTGGTAAGAATCACATGCTGAGGGCTAGGGTGTGCTGAGCAGCTGAGGTCAGACAGGGTCTCATGCTTGTCATTCCCCCTTCCTACCCTCTGGCTTATTCCTCCTTTAGGACTCCCCTCCCCGTCTTTGTTGAATCCAAATGAATTCTTGGAGATGCTGATGCTCCCAGACTCCAGAGGGCTAACCAGGAATACAGATCATCTGTGGGCCCCGCTAAGACCTACCACTTGGCCTTCGTTTCTCACCGGCCTGGGCCTGAGAAAGAAATCTCAGCACTCGTGTCCTCTGCTCTTCCTCCATTCCTGAAGGAGCCTCGGGAACCAGGGAACCAGGGAACCGGCACTTTGTGTGTGTGCTACATTCAAAGGAATCAAAACAACCTTTTTTTCTTTCTTTTGCAAATAAAGTTTTATGTGTTGTTTTGTTTTTTAAAAACTGCGATATGCAATTCCCCTATCCTAAAGAGACATGGTGCCTGGAACTTCTTATCTTTATGAAAAACACTTTTTGATGTGTTGAACTTATCTGAGAAGGCTTTTAAACTTTTTTTTGTTATTTTTTTTTCTCTTAAAAAAAAGGAAAAAAGAAAGGAGTGGTGCTAAAACGTTGAAGGATTCCTACTGTGGGCCCTTCTTACTGAGTTTAGTTATGGACTTATTTTGGTCTAAGAAAATATGCAGTTTTAAATTTTTGCTTTATAAAGCTCGTAACTCACACATCCTGTCTTTTCTCCACTCATTTTATGCTTTGCTTCTCTCATCCATATTTTTCTTCTCTTTTCCAAACAGCAGAGCTTGTCTGTTTCACTTTTTTTCAGTTTTTAATTTTGTGAATTTCTCTTTTGAATGAAATTTTCATATGGAATCGTTAGGGGGCTGGGCAAGGAACAAGGCAGAACACTAAGCATGCCATGGAAGTGGTTTTCTTCCCGTTGTCCTGCCACATCCTGTGAGAAAATACTAGACTTTGTCTTCAGGAAGCAGAGATTCGACCTAGGCTCATTAAGGAGACAACCCCACAGCCTTGAAAGTCACACTTGAGCCAAATTTGGATGAAGACCAGGTCGTCCCTTGCAAGTTACAGAAGGATGGGCTCAACTGACTTCTAATTCTTCTCACTGCCAGGCTAACACCCTCTGAAGAAGTGTCCTCTCTAGCTACAGCTTTTCAAAAATGCCAGCTTTTCTGCTTCCTGGAGGTTCTTGTCTCCTCTGGGGCTCAGGGGTCCCTCTCCTCCCCGCCGCACCTTGCTGTGCTGGGAGCCTTTGCAGTCGTGACCCTGCTGGCTCCCCCTCGGCTCCGTCCCCACTGTGGAAGCTTCCTCGCTTCACTCCAGACTGACGGTTTAAAGGAGACCATTTGGCCTTCCCTGGAGACATTTTTCGCTGTCCAGCCTGGGGGTAGAGGTTGTGTGCTACTGGCACCTAGTGGCTAGACACCAGGGATGCTGCTAACCATTCTACAGTGCACAGGGCACCCTCCACACCCCCAACAAAGAATGATCTGGCTCAAAACGTCAGTAGAGCCAAGGTTGATGAGAAACCTTGATGGAGACAGTGTAGTCCCTGCCTCCTGATCAGAGGATTTGGTAAGTTCCCACTCCAACCCTGGACACACATGGCCTTTTGACACTCATGCAACTAGTTGAAAGTAACAAATGGGGTCCTTGACGTTTCCTCAGGCTTTGACCTTTGATAGCTCTGCATGCCCTTGAAAGGCTGTGCTGTTTGCACACTCACATCCAGAGGGATCAGCGTGGGGACTGTTGGGTGTGTGTGCCGTGCAGGGGTGGGAAAGGACAAAGCTCTCTGTCGCTGGCCAGGGCCACCTGTCCTGCCCTGGGGTGTTCGGGACCCTTTGCCAGGGAACCAGTAATTTTTCTTTTTGTGGAAAGACAACAGGGAGGTAGGATAAGAAAGGACAGTAAATCCCATCTCATCATTTACAATACCAGGAGTCTTTTATTTTTTTTAAGAGTACTTTAAAAAAAGCCTATATTTTCTCTTGAACTCCATCTCCTCTGCAAGTCCTCACTCTATGCATATGGAGACAGAGAGGAGAAAACATTTGCACATCTTCTAGGACAGTGATGGCGAACCTTTTGAGCTCGGCGTGTCAGCATTTTGAAAAACCCTAACTTAACTCTGGTGCCGTGTCACATATAGAAATTTTTTGATATTTGCAACCATAGTAAAACAAAGACTTATATTTTTGATATTTATTTTATATATTTAAATGCCATTTAACAAAGAAAAATCAACCAAAAAAATGAGTTCGCGTGTCACCTCTGACACGCGTGTCATAGGTTCGCCATCACTGTTCTAGGAAGTACAATACCGCCTCTTCTCCCAGCCCCTTCCTTATACACGGAAAGGAAAGCTCTGCTCGCCTTCACTTCAAGGTCAGGTGCCTTTCCACCAGGTAATCAGAGTGAAGGCCAAATGACAGAGAATGGAAAAACAGGTGTTCATTAGGCTGGCCGTAGGAGAGGAAGGATATGATGTTGGGGGGCGGGGAGGGGGAAGAAGCTGTATTGGGCCCAGCTTTCCTTCCCCTCCCACCCATTCCAGAATTGGGGGTCCAAATGTCCCCTACCCTTAGATGGTCCTTTTGTACATCCTGGGGGTAAGTGGGGGAGAGGGGGCAATGGGTAGGATATAAAGTGTCAAGGACAGAGTTGCCAGTATTAATTTCTCATGGGTGCTTCCAACCTCAGGAAGGGCCGATCCAATATAAAACAGGCCAAGTTCAATAACCTTTTAGAGGGTGTAGCTGGGCATTTCCTACTTAAGGGAAGTACACTATAGATTTCTTGTCTGTGGTCTTGAAGGAAGAGAAAACAAACCCAGACTCCTGCTCATTGGATAGTGGCTTGGAGAAGCCTTACTGAGGTTCAGTGCAGTGGGGACCTTGCACACATGGAAACTGTTGCTGTCTCTGCTGCCCCTCCTCTGCCTCCCAGAACTCCTGATTCTACTTTCTCCGTATTTAAAAAAAAGTTTAAATGTGACTTTGCTTTGTTTTAAATTCTGAAGTTACCTTTTGTGTGTTCTCATGTGAATCTACTTAATGAATTGTGTTGTGTGTTTCTGGCATGTTTGGTTGGGCATGGGAAGTATGGAGAGTCTGAAGTTATTTTTGTAGTTGTTAGTGGCACTATGCAATTTTTTAAAACACGTTTTTATTGATTTCAGAGAGGAAAGGAGAGGGAGTTAGAAACATCAATGATGAGAGAATCATCAATCGGCTGCCTCCTGCACGCCCCCTACTGGGGATGAGCCCGCAACCCAGGCATGTGCCCTTGACCAGAATCGAACCCGGGACCCTTTAGTCCGCAGGCTGACGCTCTATCCACTGAGCCAAACCAGCTAGGATATGAAATTTCTTTTTGGTGTTTTGGGTTACCTCATATTCTCTTCTAGTTGTTAGTTCATTTCTCCCCCCACCCCCCATTGATTTTTAGAGCGAGTGGGAGAGGGACAGAGAAACATCAATGTGAGAGAATCACATTGATTGGTTGCCTCCAAAGCCTGCAACCGAGGTATGTGCCCTTGGCCAGAATCGAACCTGGGATCCTTTGGTCTGTAGGCTGACGCTCTATCCACTGAGCAAACTGGCTAGGGCTGTTAGTTCATTTGGATCAGGTCAAACATGGGCGAGTGATTGGATAAAGGAGAGGGGAGGAATAAGGGATACTTTTTTGTGTGAAATAGCCTACTGGTGGCAGGGGAACTGTAGGGGAGCCTTCAAATTCACAACCTAGGGCTGGGCGCTTTAAACACTACTGCCTAGTGATTCTGAATTGTCTTCATAGAGCCCAGATGTGTTTCTCTGCATGTCACATCTCTTCCCCACATTACAGATGCTCATAACACTTTTTTAAAAAATATATATTTATTGATTTTTTTACAGAGAGGAAGGGAGAGGGAGAGTTAGAAACATCAATGAGAGAGAAACATCAATCAGCTGCCTCCTGCACCCTCCTTACTGTGATGTGCCTGCAACCAAAGTACATGCCCCTGACCGGAATCGAACCTGGAACCCTTCAGTCCGCAGGCCGATGCTCTATCCACTGAGCCAAACTGGTCGGGGCTCATAACACTCTTAAAATATTTTAATACCTTGTATTTTTGTTTTCAAATAGAACATCCTCAAGACACTTCCTCAAATGATCTTGTTCTTTACTAGGCTCAAAGCCTGCCTGTCCCATCTCATGCCAGTGTTATTACTGCCCCTCACGCTGAGATGATGCAGACCCCAGGCTGCTTGTGGACTTTTTGGAGGGTGAGTAGAGGTTAGGGAAGATGTGGGAATGATGAGGAGAAATGTTATTTTTTAACCAAAGAATTTGAAGAGCTGCCCAGACTTGAAAGCCTAGTGGCTCTGAAGCAGGAATAGCTCTTGTAATAAGTGGGGGTTGTAGGAAGACATTAATTTGCATTGAGGGTGAAAACTAGACCTTACTGGGCCACAGGCCATCCCTGGGCGGGGCCACTGCAGCCCAGTTTCATTTCTCTTCCTTTTCTAACTTAGGGATCAGTGAACTCTTTCACCCCCTCGTGCCTGCAATGCTCACTCCCTGCTGCTGCAGTGTCAGCCCTGTGGGGGCCTCCGTGTGGGTGGGTACTTTGCAGCACAAAGGTGCTGTGAGGCCTTGCTGGAATGGAATGCTGTGGGGTCCTGGACAGAGATCTAGTTTTCTAGAAAAAACGTCACTGCTGCTCACACGTGTGCTCCACCTCTGGGAGAGCAGCAGCATTGCACTTTGACCTTTTCCAAGAGCAATAAACTTGGATGGGGAAATCAGGTCTAAACTTGCCCCCGGCTCCGATAGACTAGCTTCAGAGCAAAAGGGTGGTGTTACGAAAGTCAACCTGTAAGGGCTAGGTCCTCAATCTTATGCCTTGTCCTATTCTCCCCAATTCCCTCTTAAGCCAACTACTCCATTTCTGTGCTTGCTTGCATTTTAGGTCCTTCCAAGCATCAACAGAACCCTCATATTGACTCGGCTTTCCCCCTTCGTTTCTTAGGAGGACGAAGGCATACCTGCTTTCCTCTACTCTTTCTGACCTTCATGAGGGTTAGGAAGCTGGGGCCTAGAAATGGTTCATGATCCAAGTGCCAACATTCTGGTCACCCTAGAACGGTGTGCACGCTCCCCTAGTCTTGCTGTGGTGGGCCAGGGGTAACTAACGACAGCCTGGCCTAGGAACACATGGGACAGAGCAGAGCTCAGACTCTGGGTGACTTGGCCAGTGGCTGCCATGTAGCTGAGAAGGTAAGCAAGCACCAAAGAGGGCGTTTGTGAACAGACTGCTCCTTCTCCATCTTATTCCATGTAGGTTAGAGGGTCACCAAAATGAAACTTCCAGCCTGGAGGGTGTCAGGTTTTCCAGCCACATCTTCTCCCCACGACTGGTGTCCCGTCCCCTCACACACACTTTCTGGGTGGTGAGTGCTCTGTTGCATGCACTTAGCACCTTGGACAGGAAAAAAGCTTCATTTGTACTCAAACACACCTCTTTATCCAGAGGCTTCTATTTTTATTCTCTTCCCAAGTCTATGCCTGTGCCACCCATTTAGCTTATTCTTCCTTTTCTGACCTTTGGTATTCTCATGTTCCTCCCCTACAATTTGGTAGAGCTTCATTTTGTCTCATTTCAACCTTTGTTTTTAAATAAAACATAAAACACGAACATCTGCCTCCAGGTGTCTTATCCATGGGTGGAAGCTGGAAGCTGGTGATGGGCCCACACTTGCTACTACGGGAATAAAGGTGGCAGCTTAGGAGGCCAAAGCCCCGTCGCAAAAGGAGGAACCAGGCACAGAGTCCCGTGTTGCTCCAGCACCTTGGCCTGAGGCACTGGGATCCCGTTCCGACCCCAGGAGCAGAAGTTCTGCTCTGGGATTACCTCTTGTACAGGAAGGGCCAAGCCTGGAGGTTTGGGATAAACCTTGGAAGGTTAAGAGCATATTGCTGTCCTGCCTGCTGTCTCCTACACCAAACCAGTCATACTCACCCTCACACCTTGTGTTCCCCTCTAGGCAAACGTGAGAACCGATGTTGAAGGGAAGATAAATACACAGAGTCTTGTGAATCTCTATCAAATGTGGTTTTTATTCAACTGACAAGCACTTTTCTACAGCTGCACTTGTGGAACATCACATGGCAAAAACAGGAGTTTTTTCTCTAGACTTTTTTTTCTTTTTTTAAACCTTATTAAAAATGAGGTTGGTCCTAAAAATATAGAAAGAAATAAATTTAAATTCACAAAAAACTGTACATTATCAAAAAGTCACTAAAACACCACATTTGGTTATATAAAAAGTCAAGTCCCTTTTGATGTAAAAGGAACGTGGAAACTTGTTGGTGTTGATGGTGTGGTTTCTTCCTGTTACCAGACTGATGGGGGAGGGGAAACAAAGGAGTAGGGAGTGAGTTTTTTTGTGTTTTTTTTTAACCTGCCTTCCCTACCAAATACTCTTATTTATCAAGAGAAAATCCACCTAGCTCAAGGGGCAGTGAAGAGGAGGAAAGAAAAGTGAGAAATGGCCCCTTTGATCATGCCCTACTCCACCACCCGCCCCCAGCCCCCACACTGCAAACTGAGGCTGGGACTCCACCCCACCTTAAGAGTGCCTGGTCCCTAGGGAAAGAGATGGAGCTGGGAGAGGAACACAAAGTAGGAACAATTGAGATTTCACTCCCCTGTCCACCTTGCCTCCAACAATAAAATTACTTTAGGACATTTTACACCAGGGGAAAACTGCTATGGGGAGAAAAGAAGAGCCCCAACTATAACAGTTTCAAACGTTTGACTAACACAAAGTTTGTTACAGCGCAGTTATTTAGATAAAATATAAATATTTATGCATAATATAAAGTCAATTCAAATATTCTTCAATCCACCTCTTATTTAAAAGCAAAAAAAAAATCTCGAATAAAATTAAAAGTTTTGAGGTTTATCTGACAGAAAAGGCGACTTTAGAAATAGGCTATGGGGGAGAAGGGGCATAAAGGAATAAGAAAGGGCTGCCCCAGGACCTACACTGCCCCCCACCCCGTGGCTATTCAGTGCTGCCAGAAGTACAAGGAATGCTCCACCTCACTGGCACCCTCCCCCAATGGAACACTTCCTGGGTGCCTTAGCTCTCTGCTTGGGCCAGCCAGCAGCCACCTCCCCAGTGCAAGTACCCGTAATTTCTGATGGGAGGGGCTCTGCTGAGCAGGAAAGCAGGGGGCTGGGCCCCATGGCTATAGCTGGGAGTTAGCAGCTTTCCTCTCACACGTTGGGACTTAACTTGAACACAGTCACATGTAGGGCAGTGGTGGACCCAAAACCCCTCCTCCTACTCTTTGTGCTCCAGGTTCTCTGCTGCAGGGAAGGGTCCTGGGGTAGGAAGTAGATAAGGGAAGGAAAGCACAACTAAACCCCCAGAAGCTCATGGGATTAGGAAAAATCCAGTTCTACCCCTCTCCCAGCAAAAGCTTAAGACTCAACGCTACTGAAAGGAGAGGGAGTTCCTGTTGAAAGATTGCACAGTTTAGAGGCTGGAACAGAAATGACTGGGAGAGAGAAGGGCCACAGCCTTGTACCCAGAAAAACTGTTCCTGTGGTTTCCCAAAGACAAAAATATGATGGTTTGAACAATGGGAAAGATGGGACTAAAAACAGAGAGTTGAGGAAATTGAATGGATGCCTTCAAACAATACAGGGGCACAATTAACAGTGTTCTCTCTTACACACACACACACACACACACACACACACACACACACACACACACACCTCAGGCCAGTAGGTTGCTACCTGGCCTCCATCTTGGGGTGCGCCCAAACTCAGCAGTAGTTGTCCCTGAGGAGTTCCCAAGAGGGAGGTTTGGGTAAGAGGTGGGGAAGGAGGCTGCAAGGCCCAGGGTCCAGGGTGCCTCCCTGTCCTCTCCCAGCTACTGAGTTTCAGAAGAGGCTAGAAACTCGGCATGTGAGGAGTACCCAACACATGAGAGGGGATAGCTATTGGCAGAAGATGAGGACAGAAAGACAGGGACCTCTGAACTTCATTTTTCCTCTGAAGGGAAAAAAGATTTGGAAAAGAATGAAGGAACCCGTACACGATAGTTTTACATTATTGGATGACAGAAAATCTGAAAGGGGGTAGGGGAGGGAAGGTGAAAAACTGAGAGAAAGTGAGAAGCAAGGGAGGGACTGAACATGGAAGCAGCATGTTCAGGGCCCGGTGTCCGGCTCGACACACTTGGGAATTAAGTCCACTTTACTGGCCGTCACTGCGGGTCCACACACAGTACAGAGTGTTTCTCGGTTTCACACATTCACTAGAACTATTGCTATTGTTAAACAGCCCCAGAATGCTGGGGCATGTACAGGGAAGGAGAGGGATCTGGGGGAGGAAGTAGGGACTTCTTTCCTCCTCCTCATTTTTAATTAGGAAATAAAACAGAAAGGAAAATTATTTTTTTCTTTCTTTTTTTGGCTTTCAGTCCAGAAGGACCTCATTTCTGCCCCTCTTATTTGAGGAGCAAGAGGAGGAAAGGGAGAAGGGGTGTAGGGATAAGAGGATGTAGGGTGCTGCCAAAGGTAGAGTCAAATAGCAGATATATATATATACATATATATCAGATTTGAGTCGAGCCCCAGGGCAGCATCAGCAGGTGAGAATGGCAGGTTTTTGTTTGGAGGGCGCGGGGAGATGCCACAGGTGACTCCCCACCACCTTTGCCTCACAGATTGGCCTGTTTTCCCTGATAAAACTCCTCCCAGCGGCTCTCAAAGAAGCGTCGCATGATGTGCCCAGCCTTTCCCACTTCAGAGTCATCCTCATTGAAGGTCTGGCAGTTGTCAAAGACCAGAAGCGCATCAGCCGCAAACTCCTCTGAGCTGGTGTACCTGGGCAGGGGGAGGCCAAGCTGTGAGTTGGGTAGGAGGTGGAGCAGTAACAGAGGAGTCAGGAGAGGTGCTGATGTCTACTCACCCTCCTCGGAGCAGCCGCTCCCGCATGGTGGAAAAATCCATAGGGTTTTTGATAATGCGCCGGTACCCACTCACCAAACGTGGGTTCACAGGCTCCAGAAAAGGCCAGGCTGCATCATGGGACTCCATCTCCATCAAGATAATCCTACCATTAAAGGGACAGTGATGGCTGCATCTCAGGAAGCAAATACACTGACCCTCCCAGCCTTTTACTCTGGTAAAGGTACAGCCAATTGTCCCCAGAACCACCCAACTCACTCGCAAAATGTGAGATCACTGTGATGGTTCCGCATGGAGAGCCGACGCCGCTTCGATGGTGACAGCCCTTCCTCCGAGTACCGAGGCACTGCTGGGCTTTCTCGGCCCCTTGACAGTACACGGCGTTGGCGGCCATCACCCTCTGGGAAGTTCAGCATGTAAGTACTTTTCCGCTTCTGGCCTCGTTTTGGGAAGCCAGGCTTCTGAGTGAATTCTCCTTCTACCTGCTACAGGTAGAAAAAGAAGAGATCAGCAACATCTGAAGATGTACTTGGCTTGCCCTCCAGTTCATTACAATTCCTACATGTCTAAGTGTGATCAGCTTCCAAATACTTTCACACATACGGCAGCATGTGAATTTATTCACGTAACCCAATATAGTAGGCAAAGGGGAAAGTATAATCACTCCCATTTCACAGAAGAAAGCAAGTGAGGCTATAAAATCTATGTGACTTGTCCAAAGGAGGAACAGCACTCAGGAACCCAAGGTCTCCTAGCACCTAGTCGGAAGATCTTTCCAACGACAGACTGAGGCGTGGGAAAAAGTGGTATTTGTAGGGTTGGTAGTCAATAGGATGAGAAAGAAAATCTCTGACTTCTGCTTAGGAGTGGGAATGAGAGAGCAGAAGGCTTACCTGGGCCAAACAGACAGCACAGAACCAATCTCCCTCTGGAACAGTTTCCATCTTGGGCCGATGGCAGTATATGTGGCAGCCACGGTCACACCCATCACAGAGCAGAAGAAACTCATCATTGTCACCTTTCCGGCACACTAGACAGGTCTAGACCAAGGTTGTGAGAAGGCAGGGTGAGCCTCCTTCTGCAGTGACCCCACCCACTTGCGCTGATTGGCTCCCCAGCCTTCCCAGGCTCTCCCAGCCTCTTACCACTTTGTTGACGGACTTCTCCCAGGCAATGGACCTCTCCAGCTGGCCCAGGCACAAGCACACCTGGGCTGCACTCCGACACCGCTCCAGTGTCTGGCGCCAGGCCCGAATGCGAGGGGTGATCTCATATGATCTGGAGGGAGAAAGTGGTGATCTTGGATGAGTAGAATCCATTAGACTTCTTCCCAAGACCAAGAATTGGGAGGGGAGAGGGGACACTCACATCTCTGCAGTGGTGCACTGAGGGGCAGCACTGGGTGTGCTGAGCAGGGCCTTCTCTAGCACAACCTCATGAGCTGGCCAGAGGGGCTCCCGTAGGTACCGCCGCTCCACATTCTGCTCCAGGGCAGCCAGTCGCATCACAGCCAGGTCCAGAGGGTTGGTAGTTTTACGCTGGGGGGCGAGTCCTTCCCTGCCTCGACCTCTCCAGGTGATATCCTCCTGGGAGTCAGGTAGGTGCTCACAGTAGGCCAAGTCTTCACGAACAGAGTCTGGGCTAGGACATGCCCAGCCCTGCAGGTGGGAGAGAGGGATAGAACTCCTCATTGTAAAGAAAATTAAGCATAAAGAAAAATGTGACCCATTATGGTCACAGGAGATCACTTGTGAAGGAGAGACCCACAGATTTTTCCCAAGAGAGTAACACCCTTCAACAACCCCCTGCCCAGTGCCAGCCTGTGTACCCGAATCTGCAGGTCAGACAGGATGACCCGCTGTTCCAGCTCCTCTACCCACTGAAGCACAGCCAGGTCTGTCTCATACGTCTTCTCTTTGGGGGACCAGCTCATAACCCCTTCTTGAAAAGCAGGTAACTGACTGGGCTCAAAGATGGAATCTGAGAAGACAGAACACAGAGTGAAAGGCCACCAGGGCATTGTACACAGCAGCAATTCAGCATTTACTTAGGCTCTGAAGCTCAGGCTGGGTCCAAGCATCTTACCAGTTAAGGGCCGCAGGCAGACTTCCTTCAAGAAGTCCCTGTGCTTATTGAGGTGTTTGTGAAGGGCCTTCTCTCGGATTCCTCGTGGGTGCAGGGCCTTGAGCGTGGCATCCAATGTCTCAGGATCTCGGATCCACCACCAGCCTGAGCACATCTCTGTGGACAGAATTTATGTATTTGGGGTGGGGTGGGCACCAGCATGAATCACACAGCCCACATCTGATGCCACTCCTACCTGTACTATTACCCCCATTGCACCCCAAGGTTGCTCACCAGGAGGAACAGGCTGGGCTGTCAGCTGGTTTAGGTAACGCTGCTCCATCTGTTTGAAGAACTTGCTGGGAGGTCTCCCTCTCCGTTTTGGTTGTCCCAGCCCTTTGGGACTCTGTGATGTTTCGCCAGGGTCTCCTGTTCGCCTTTTAGGAGCCACCCCAGGCAAGGGGGTGGAAGAGCGCTGCACTGGAGAAGAGGGGCTGGCAACACTGGGCCTATTCACCTGTGCATGAGATGAAACACAGGGAATGAGGGTGTTTCATGTTTATAGGACCCTAATGGCTACCTATTCCTTCCCCCAATCTTAGCCACAGTCCACAGCCAGGCAATGGAGCCTGTGGCAAGAGGAAGTCAAGTGCACACCACTAATTCTGGCTACTTACTGGCTTGGAGGAGACAGGTAGCTGAGGGGAGGGAGTGGACTGGTCCTCAGAAACTGCAGGGGGTGGTGTAGGGGCAGCATTGCAGAGCATCTGGGCTGAGAAGTTACACCAGGGGGCTTGAGAATCAGGGCTGGATTCTGCCTCTTCAGGCTCTGGCTCCTCCAGAGGCTGTGATGGGGTCGGATCCAGTTTTCCAGGGCTGCTATCAGGTGTGAGGACTGAGCTGCTCAGCAGGGAGCCGTGGCTCTGAGTCTGGCTCAGCCAAGACAGGAAGGCTGACTGGCTGAGGTCATGCTGGCTCTGACCCAGAGACAAAAGCGAGCCTTCTGGCTCCAGGAACCCATTATGGGTTAGAGGCTGGGACTGAAGCTGGGGTTGGGCATAAGCCTGAAGTGGAGGGTAGGGTTGAGTCTCGGGCTGAAGTTGGACTTGGGGCTCTTCTGAAGCCTGACACCTGACAGGAGACTTAAGGTGCCTAGGTTGCATAGACTCGGGCTTAGTTTTCCGAGGGCGGCCTCGGGCCCGGGCAGGAGAACTGGCAGAGGTGCTGGAGCCAGCTAATTCCCTCTTCAGAGAAAAGGGGGCTGGGCTGGGCGCTGAGTGGGAAGCCACTTTTAAGGAGTCAGTTTCCTGCTTTATCATATCCTCAGGAACTGTAAAGAAAAGTAAAGAGCTTAAGACATACACCGATACATAAGAAGAAAGAAAAAGGGTGTATAGATGCAGGATATACACTTTCTTTTACTCTTGGTCTTAATGAGATTCTACTGGAATTTATATGCCAATGAACACAGTATCTGGGAAGGAAATACTATTCTCCCAAGTAATCAGCAGCAGTATAACTGTAAGCTAACATTTATGAAGAACCAACTATGTGCCAAGCTCTATTCTAAGAACATTAACTAATTTTAAACCCCTCAATACTCCTATGAAATATATATACTATTATCATCTCCATTTGATAAATTAGGAAACTAAAGTATACAGCTGGTAAATGGCAGAGCAGGTACACAAGCGGTCTTCCTCTACAGCCTATGCTCTTAACCACTATGGAATACTGATTCTCATAAAATGAAAGACACCTAAGTGACTAGGCAAAGGAAAAGGAATTACTGAACTTTTGTTCAACAGGTCTCATTTCAGGCTCCCATGACACACCTACCTAAGCTCCCCTCTGTTCCTTCCACAAAGATACCAGCCAAATAGGGCAACACCCAGTAGTTGCGTCTGTAGCGGTCCTGACCCAAGGAGAATGCCCGAAGCATCTGGGATGAGTGAAGCAGCTTTTTTCGAAAGAAGAGCTGACGCTGGGTAGACAATGGAAAAGGAAGATGAATAAAAAACGTATTTCCAGAGTGACAGTGGTGATTTCATTCAGTATATGGGAGAAGAGCACTAGTTCTCAGCTTCCCTATAAAATTGATACCATCTGGGCCCAACTCATAAGGTGATCAATTCTCGCCCAGCCTGTATCTCCAGCTCCTGGGAGGTTAGAAGCATAATTAATACCTTGCTGAGTTTTTCTATCTGGCGTTCTAGCTCTGGGATGCTAGATGCTGTGACATCAACCTGGAGAAGAAACAAGTGGACAAGAGAAAAGGAATGATCAGATTTAAGAAAGAGAAATGCATTTAACCCTTGAATAATGACAAGTTAAAAATGCTGACACCCAGACCTAGCCGGTTTGGCTCAGAGGACAGAGCATCAGCCCACGGACTGAAGGGTCCCAGGTTCGATTCCGGTCAAGGCCATGTACCTCGGCTGCATGTACCTGGCCCTTGTCAGGGCTCGTGCGGGAAGCAACCAACTGATGTGTCTGTCTCTCTCTGTCTCTCCTTGTCCCTTCCACTCTCTCTAAAAATCAATGGAAAAATATCCTCAGATGAGGATTAACAACAACAACAAAATGCTGACACCCTCCTTCCCCACAGTAAAAAATTCAAAAATAATTTTTTACTCCCCTAAAACTAAACTACAATTGTTCCTTGGTATCTGCAGGGGATTGGTTTCAGGACGCTCTACAGATATCAAAATCCACAGATGCTCAAGTTTCTCATGTAAAATAATGCATACACTCAGACTCCAAACTGCGGACTGAAAATATGTAGTTTTCAATCCAAAGTTGATTGAATCCATAGATATAACCTATGTATATGGAGGACTGACTGTATGTTTATTTATTTTTTTATTATTATTGTTATTTTTGTTACTCCTCACCCGAGGATATTTTTCCATTGATTTTTAGGGAGAGCGGAAGAGAGGAAAAGACAGAGAGAAACACTGATGTGAGGGAAAGCCATCAATGGGTTGTTTCCTGCACAAGCCCTGACCAGGGCCTGGGCCAGGGAGGAGCTTGCAACCAAGATACGTGCCCTTGACCGGAATCAAACCCGTGACCCCTTGATCTACTGGCTGATGCTCTATCCACTTAGCCAAACCGGCTAGGGCTGTATATTTATTTTTAGAAATCTGCGTGTAAGTGGACCCGCACAGTGCAAACCCATGTTGTTTAAGAGTCAACTATATTCCATTTCCCAACTCCAATATTCCTTGGTCTGAGGCTAGTACCTCTCCATCTCTTCGACCCCTACGGCCATGGACAGCTGCTGTACTCTCCTCCTCTTCTTCCTCTTCCATGCCACTAGTCTCCTCCATGATCCGAGAGCTGCGCCTCCGCCCTAGGCCTTCCTCTAGCCCCTGCATCTCTACTTCAGTCCGCCCAGTTCGCTTGGCCAGAGCAGTTTTCAGTCTTGAAACAGAGATTAAAGGAAACTATGGTGAGGAATGTGATATTACCCCAAAAGGAATACCTGGAATCCTGAGCCCTGGGGTAAGGTTCCAACCTCAGGGGAGGGACTAAGAAGCATCAAAATCTGGGCAAAAGTCCTGACTAAGCTTCCCCCTTTCTCCCTTTCTCCCTCTGGACCCTACCCTCTTGTCCTTTCCCTACCTCCGGAGACGGCCTTCAACAATCCACTTGTTTTTCCTGTAGTTGGACATACTCTCCAGAGTCTTGTCAATCTCACTGCAAGAGAAAAGGGAATGGGATTTTGAGGTAACCTGGTGGCACACACAAAAAAGGGAAGTTCAAGGGAAAAGGGGCTGCAGCCTAAAGCCTAGATTGAACAAATGGCAGAGGAAGGCTTACGTTCTCTGGGGAAGGCGCTAAGATTCGGTCCCAGGTCACTCTAGCACCTTCAGAGCCTGGCAGTGGATACACATCACCTAGGACTCTAGATGGCTGGACCCCTCCCTGTCCGATTCTGACCCAGGCATACAATCACCATCCCCACCCCTGCTCCTCACTTGATGATG
Organism: Myotis brandtii; assembly: GCF_000412655.1. Taxonomy (NCBI): domain Eukaryota; kingdom Metazoa; phylum Chordata; class Mammalia; order Chiroptera; family Vespertilionidae; genus Myotis; species Myotis brandtii. The sequence goes on from NW_005363978.1 coordinate 39,653, forward strand.
AGGGTGGAGCCATTGAGCTCATGTACAAGGAAGGCCAGGACAGCAGCTTTCTGTTGGGGTGGCTGGGCCTGAAAAGGCTGGGTGCGTAAGCTGTCACAGAGGACTGGCTCCACTCCATATGCCATGAGGAAGCAGCGCAGGATCTCAGATACATTGTCTCTCGTCAGTGGGATCTCCGACAGCTTTTCCCCCAAGATCTTTAAGGACTGTTTGGAGGAGAACATAATGGAAGTTAAGAGAGAAAGAGGAACAACTCAAGTTGCATGAATCTGGAAGAGGAAAATATAGGAGAGAACTGGGGTTAAGATAGGAAAAGAATGAAAGTTGCTAGGACAAGATGAGAGAGGACAAAGGAAAGGTGCAAAAGAAAAGCAGTAAAAGAAAGATGAACAAAATAAGCAGAGGGAGGTCAGGAAGGAAAATGAAACAGAAGGAAAAAATACAAGGAAAACAAATTATATCTCTTCATTTGTCCCAATCACTTAAGGGAGGTGCTTTCATATGTTTAACTTAAAGAGAGAGCAAAACTGAGAAAAAGCATTGGATCCCAGGCCCTCCCAGCCTGCCTTGGAAAGGATCTCACCTGACAGTGGGAGGGCAAGCCAGGATCATAGAGTGCAGCCTTCAGGAGCCGCACCAGCAGATCTTGCACCTCGCCCACACTGTCGCCTTGATACAGGAGTCCCTCTTGCAGGACCCCTAAACTAGGTACATCTTTGGCAGGGTCAAAGCCCAGCACCTTGCCGAAGCTGTGCAGGAACTCCACAATGGTCAAGCAGTCTGAGAAGGTCTCGCTAGGCAGGATCAGACCAGGGATGTGTGAGAAGTCAGGCAGAGGCTGTAGGGATAAAAGTGGTAGGGGGTTCTGTCAAAGACTGGAAGACCACAGTTTGTCTTCCTTAATCCAAGTGTCTTCACAACTGGCCCCTCCAGGACCCAGGACCCCTCACTACCTGGTGGTCAGTCAGACACATATCCTCTGTGGGCTTCTTCATCTCCTCCAAGATCATCTGCTGCCTCTGCCGCTCCTCCAAGCACCTCTGTGTGACCTGTGTTTTATCTGCTTTACAGGCTGGCTTGGCTTTGGCCAGCTCCTCCTTTTCCTTCGTTTTTACCTTCTCCTTCTTCTCCCTCTTAACCTTTTCCTTCAGTTTTTCCTGCTTTGTCTTTACCTTCTCAGCCTATCCACACAAAGGAGAGAGGAATTAACAGTGCCATAAAAATTCCAGTCACCACCCTTCCCTATTTCCCTGCCTCCCACCCCAGAGCTCAGAAACAACTATAAAAAAGACCAACTCACATATGTCTTGCAAAATCAGTTTGGTGACTTCAAAGTTATACTTGTGTGTACATGCACCTACCTTGGATTTCTTCTTAGCTTCCTTCTGCTTTAAGCTCTTGGTCTCTTGTTTCCGCTTGTTTCTGGCCTGTAAACCATAAGGGAAGTCATTTCTCCTCAAACTCTGAAAGCATCTCTGCTTGGGCTAGGATTCCAAAAAGACAAGGATGCTGGGGAGGAGAGGTGAGAGATGGGATAAGGGGTTGGAAATGGGTTCTTTCTCTCACCCTGGAGATGCCCACATTCATCTTGAACAAGCCCAATTCTCTAAGTCAAGCCCCTCAAAATTCCACATAATCAAGGTGTGCTGGCTACATGGAGGTTGCCAGATGTAGGAAATAACTGGTTAACAGGAAATGTTAACCCACTGTGTAATCTCTGATGTCCCTCACCTGCCCTTGGGTAGTAGTCTGACACTCTCCACGTTGTACCTTCTGTTTCATCTTCTTCTTGATTTTATTCATCTTTGCTTTATCGTCCTCATTCAGTGTTTCTGTGAGCACAGACAGAAAAATAAAGCGTAAAGCAGGCAAACCAATCTCCAGCATTCAGAGCAATATATGCATATCACAAAGCTGGCTTCCCAAGCAACTCCCTGGAGAATCTAGAAGTGTTTTTTTTTTAAAAAGATATATTTTATTTCTTTCTTTATTTTTAAGAGATTTAAAAATTTATTTTTAGAGAGAGAGGAAGGGAGAGAGGAGAATGAGGGGGGGGACATTGACATGAGAGCAAAGCATTGATCGGCTGCCTCCTGCGCACCCCTACTGGGGATGGAGCCCACAACACAGGCATGTGCCGAGCGGAAATTGAACCGGCAATCTTTTGGTGCATGAAAAATGCACCAACCAACTGAGGCACACCGGTAAGGGCTTTTTGTTGTTGTTTTTTTAAGTATACAAAATAAAATGTTGGGATTGGAGGGCCAATGTAGAAGAGGAACCTGCTATGGGAGTAGAACAAAGAACTCAAATGGTATCTTTGGCCCAGAAACACCAGCCTCCAGAATAGACTGCATTGCTTAAGAAGGGGACCTAAAGGCCACGATGGCAGAGTAGCCTCGTAGCCTAACCATCTCCCATACTATTTGACAATGGCAGCAACTCACAGACTATGATTTTAGAGCGGAGAATGGAAACAGAAAATCAAATTGCCAGGAAAAGACAGTGGTCTCCAGACTTGGAAGTAATGATTAACCAGGAAAGAAGGGCCCGAGTAATGGACATCTCAGTGCAATCAGATCAATACTGACAGAGCTGTTGTTTATGCTCAGTTCCTATGTCTTGCTCCATAGAAAGATCTGAATTTCTTCCCCTTTGGAAAACTGAATATTAAATGTGATTCTGCAAACAACAGAGTGTTTTAGAATGAATGTTTCTGATATGATAGTACCTATCCTATTCTGGCATAGAAACACTGCCACATCTGTACAACAATCCTGTAGGTTAGACAGATACTATCTGCAGATGAACCACTATAGGCTTCTATTAAAATATAAGTGACTGGCTCTAGGTCACACAGTCAGAAACTGGCAGAGCTGGAACTTTGAATTAGGAGTCAGAAGACTCCAATTTTTTTCAAATTTTTCATACTATATCAGGGTAAATGTTAATATTTATTAAAATATTAGACATTTTCTACCTGTCTATCCCACTAAAACAGTGCCAATTATCTTTTGGATTCAGATATGAATTCTGAACCTCCATGATGGCGGCAATGAGTGAAGTAAGAGTATATAACCCAAACCAGTAAGATAAATAAGAAGCTGAAAAGATGGTAAAAAGGACATGAAAGCCCTCTTCTCTCATAACATATGGGGACTGCACAAGGCTCCACTAGGTAAGAGCAACTCAAGAAGAAACTAGCCATTAAAAAAGTACAAAAGAGCTGGGACCCTGATGCTGCTTTCCAGGGAAGAGGAGGGGGATTCAGATGCATTCTATCCGACAATGTTAGTCATGTTGGGAAACTCAGCCATTAGCAATTCATCAAGATTTCAGAAACCTCATAGAGCAAGCAGAATCTCAAAGTAAGAAACACCTCTAACAGTTACCAAATATTTACTTGGATGTAAAGTATAGCAAAGAGCAGCTATTTTCAACTGGTGTGCTGTAAGAAATTTTGATACATGCAATACCTGACTATTTAATCAGGGGCACTGACCTCTTTCCCCTGAGATTGTCAAATTAAAAAATGACAACAGCCAATACAACAACAGCAGTCTGATGTGAATGAATCAAAATTACACCTATTTTTTCATCAGATCAGCAAAAAATATATTTTTTGGTGTGTCACAGAATTTTAGTAATTAGTTTATGTGTGCCAAGAGATGAAAAAGTTTGAAAATCACTGGCATGGGGAATACAGTCAATAACATTGTAGTAACTATGTACAATGCCAGGTGGGTACTAGGATTATCGGGAGAATCGTTTCATAAATTATATAATTGTCTAACCACTATGCTGGACACTTGAAACTTAACAAAAACAATATTGAGCCCTAGCTGGTTTGGCTCAGTGGATAGAGCATTGGCCTGCAGAGTGAAGGGTCCTGGGTTCGATTTCCGGTCAAGGGCACATGCCGGGGTTGTGGGCTCTATCCCCAGTGTGGGGTGTGCAGGAAGCAGCCAATCAATGATTCTCTTTCATCATTGATGTTTCTATCTCTCCCTCTCCATTCCTCTCTGAAATCAATAAAAATATATTAAAAATATAGATTGTCAACTGTAATTGGAAGAGAAAAAAGAGGAAGAGCACTGTACCTTGGGCCTCCAGTTTCTTTGTGGGGCGGTTGTCTGTCTTATTCACTAGCTCAGTGATTTTGACCTTGGGTGGCCGACCTCGGCCCCGTTTCACCTTGGGAACTTCCTTGGTCTTGGCATTCTCAGTGTTTCGAGGTCGGCCCCGTTTCCCAGTAATTGCCTGAATCCTAGATGGGATCTCCTCTGCTGACAGTTGTATCCACCGCAAGCCCTAAGAGAATAAGGGACACTGTTACAATGGGAGGGAGTCAGTGCAAGCCTCCTGGCACTGTGAACCATTCAATGCCCCAGAACCTCCAAACCCCACAAAAGGAAAGCTGCAGCTTATCTACCAACCCTTTCTCAGGGACAAAAGTATATTTAACCCTTGGGTCTGTACCTCCGGTGTGTCTCTCTCTTCAAAGAAATCTCCAACAGGCATACGGGGACTGAAGCTGAAGTGTTCACGGCGGACACTGTGTACCACGTTGCGGTTCAGGTACTAAAAGGAAGAGATAAAGTGGCATCAATGCCCGGCCAGCGTGGCTCAGGGGTTGAGCGTCAACCTATGAACCAGGAGTTCATGATTCGATTCCCGGTCAGGGCACATGCCCGGGTTGCAGGCTTGATCCCCAGTGTGGGGTGTGCAGGAGGCAGCCGATCAATGATTCTCTCTCATCACTGATGTTTCTCTCTCTCTCTCTCTCTCTCTCTCTCTCTCTCTCTCTCTCTCTCTCTCTCCCTCCCTCTCTAAAAGCAATAAAAATATAGTTAAAAAAACAAATACCAAAACAAAGAAAAATGGCATTAATGAAATCATAGCCTTACCAAAATTTTTGGCCAGCAATAGCAAAGGAACAGTCCCCAAAGCAGACAATGGCAGCCTGTTGCCACTGGACCTAAGAAAGGAATCTGTACTTCCCTTAAAAGCCCATGAAAGCTACATTACCTTGATCACTTCCGGGAACTGTTTCATCCTCTTCCCACAGGGGCCATAATACCAGGTCTCCCCCTGCCATCTGTGGCTGCCCTTCTTGATTCGCACCTCTCTCCGCCACCTGCCAGAGAAGCACACGGGCCCTGCCGCCAGGTCACACCCCTATCCACTCTCAAGCCACCCAGGAGTCAAGCCCACTGAGCAATGATCCTCCCCACTTCTCTCTCACTAGAACTTCATGTAGACGCAAACACAGCCTGAGATACAAGCTTGGCTAGATGGCAGGCCTGAGTGCTACTAACCCCTCAGGGCCTCAGGGGAAAGTAGTAGGCCAAACTGTACAAGCCCAGAAAGGCCTCCACTCCTCCTTTTACAAAGCCAGTGATACAAGCAGCCAGAAACCCCCCATCACTGATGCCATTCAGGGAAATTACTGGGTTTCCAATAAAGAGGGTAAAGACCTAAGGGAATAAAGGCAGAAACTACAGAGGATGGGGGGAGGCAAGAGGAAGAGTAAACTCACTGCTGACTCCATGAAATGACTCCGAAGGCCATGGTTTAGTAAAGAACTCTGTGTTCTGAGCAACAGATTATTCTAAGCCTAAGCCTTATCATCTTTCTCTCAAAACTTTAAGCAAAACTCAGACTTGGTGACCACGAGTAGCCTAGAGGGGCAGGGGTGGAAAAGATCAGGAAGGCACTGATTCTTACAAGGCCCTTGGTGTCAACTGACTTGTTTATTTTGGTCACGTACTGTTCTTGCCCTTACCTCTCTGAAGAACATTTTTTAAAAAAGCCAATCCATTGGGACTAAGCCACACATCATTCACTGCTAGCCATTCTCAGCATATCGGACAAGTCAGCTAATTTGAATATCTGAGCCCTAGGGTCACCACCTGGGTTTGGAAATTATAATAGCTGTAGCCCTCTGAGTAAAAAACTGAGTGGCCATAAGATGAGGAAAGAATAGATGAGGAGAGGCAGACCCTGAGAGAGGAAGGAAAGCCTAGGAACCTCATGAGAAATGTTATCATTGTAGAAAACTGTACTTTAATCCACTCTTGTCTAGCCCATTCCTCCCCATCCCAGATGAGGAGCTCCCTTCCCTTCTTCCTAGAGTCATTCACTCAATATTTTTGTCAAAGTCAACGCATGTAGCAAACTAGAGCATTTACCCATGTTGGAGGGGAAGACGAACTTCTTCTGGGGTAGCAATTCGTCTCCTTAGAACATCACCTTGGGAGAAAAATAGGGGATACTGAAATAAGAATTCAGCAAAATAATGAAACAACAGGAAGGGCTGAATACCCCATGAACAGAAACTTTTCCTGGAACCAGCTAGGGATGGAACAGAATCTGGACACTCACCACCACCAGAAGTAGGGACTCCTTCTCCAGTGACCTCTTCCAAGTCAGCGGTGGTTTCAGGCAAGCTGCTGACATCCTTATTTGCTGGGGAGGCTGTTGGGAAGACAGCTGCAGGGGAAGCTTCGGTGGATGCTTTCGGGGGGGTCACTGGTGAGGCCGGCAAGGAAACTTCTGAGGAGATTGGTGGGAAGGCTGGTGAGGAAGCTGGAGAGACTGTTGGGAAGGCTGCTGGGGAGATTTCCGGGGAGGCTGCTGGGGAGACTTCTGGAGAGATATCTGGGGAAGCTGTTGGACAAACTGCCAGGGAGATTGCTGGGGAGGCTGTTGGTGAGACTGCTGGTGAGGTTGTTGGATGTAGCTGAATAGTGGATGAATGGTCAGGGGCTGGCTGGGTCAGAGGTGGTGGGAAGTCTGAAGCCACCTGAGTCTCCATTTCTTGTTCTGCATCACTACCATTATTCAGGTCAAAGCCGTTATCTAGAATCCAAAGGGACAGGATGGGTAAAGGAAAAATGGTGTCATATAAAACAAGAGAATCTACTCAGTCAAACCTGGACTAAGATAAACAGGGCTACTTCAAGGGCTTGTCCCCAGAGTTGGTAAAAGAGAATTAGCCTCTGGCTGTCCTCCCCATTCATGAAGGTTAAAGGGCAAAGCTGCTGCTGCTGTCACTGTGTGAAGAATTACCTTTTACCTGGAGCCAGTAAGGCCTCTGGCCTCCTTTTTCCTGCAAACTCCAAACCTCACACGTCCTTTTGGGCACAGGGCAGTGAGAGTGGAGCAGCTTGTGCCTTTTAATTCCCACCACACACTATCCCAAAGCCCCCTCAGATCCCAGCAAGATGCTTTCACAGATATCCCACCCCTAAGGCCTAACTATGGAACAACAGTGTGCTCTCACTTTTTCCCAGGTCAAGGACTTTCTTTGTCCTACCTCTCCTCACTTACCTTGTAGGACAGACTCCCCAAGGACGGGTGGAGAGGTGGGGCTGGCAAAAATAGAGGCTGAAGTTTGACTGTCATCTGCCAGAAGACTGAAGTGAGTGGCATTATTGAGGGAAGGACAATCAAGGGCAGAGATCACAGGGCTGTCCTCAAGAGGCAGCTTGTCCTCTGCATCCATCAGCTCCGTATCATCTATACCATAGAGTCCTCCACTTACTGGCTCTTCAGGGGGTGAAAAAATCAGAAAGCAAGATTTAAGAAATACTTGTCTAAATATATCTAATTCTAGTCCCCACAGTGTAAAGGTTTTAATAATAAATTAGGGAAATTTTGTAGCTCTCTTTTATGAAAGAGTAAAGTCACCAGGCTATAGGGATCATAAAAGCTTGAAGTGGAAATGAAGGGAAAAGCATGGGCCCTATAACAACCCACAGACGAACGCAAAAAATTCTAGCATCTATCACAAAATAGGCCTTTCTTATATTTCAGTGGGGCAAAAGGTAATTGTTCACTGGCAAATGTCTTTCTACTTAGTAGGAACCCAAACAGCCCAACTGTGTGGTAATAAGTCTCTATCCAGTGAATTATTAAAGCCCAGGGCTCATGGCCAAAAGGAACATTGGGAGAGAACCTGGGAAATGAACCAATTCAGCTCAGAGTGCAGTTGGCCGAGTCAGGCTAGCGGCATGGGACCGTGGTCTGCCACAGGAGTATCTGGAGGTCTCAATGCCCCAGATTCCCAAATCCTTTCCCCGGTTTACTATCTATTCCAGGTGACAGAAGCTGGCTATCCTTCTGCATGGTTAAGTTGAAGAGAGCCAGCTTCCAAGCCTACCTGGTGCCAAGGTGTTAAAGGGCTCCAGAGAGACTTCACTGAGGATTGGAGTGTCTTCCAGCTGATCAGGAAGATGTGAAGGATCATCTAAGCAGCTCACTGTGGGGTCAGGGACCAAGACTGAGACTTCTTGGTGTAATGATTCCACAGAAGGGATGGAGCCATTGTAGCCACACATCTTCAATTCTAGGAAATACCAGGAAAGAGCAAAAGGAAAAATAGTGCCTTCACCTGGTTCCCTTAGCTATAGCAAGCAGTCCGTCTTCACTAGAGGGATGTTCATTCTTTCAACATTTATAGGTGTGAGTTCTATGTCGGATACCTTTCATATCAAGATATTCTCAGTAAGCAGAATACTTACTGAGTACTATTAAAATCCTATAGCAGGAATGGGGTCTGAGACAAGACTCCCATCGTGTTGGCAGCTATTTCCCCCATTCAGTGGAAACAGGTGGTTAACAGATACAACATCCTGTGATTTCACAGGGTGCTCGCCCTTATTCTTGGAATCAATAGCAAACTAAGCATTTATCCATTTAGAGGGCAAAGTTGAGAGGGAAGATCACACGTACCAACAACAAAAAAAGAAAGAAACTGTGAGCAGACAAGCAATGGTATGCTCTGCCGGCTTCCTTCCCTCCTTCAAATGCCAATCACTACTAGGGCTCAGGCCACTTTAGCAGCCAGTCTAGCCGTGCCATAGTCAAGTCAAATTGACCTCAATGCTCCCTGCTAATGGCCAACCCCTTCCTATATTTTGGAAGAAGCCCTGATACAGTGTCTGTTGGGGCTGTTTCAGGCTCGCCCACCTGCCCTCTTCAGGCCAGCAGCTCTGCATGAGCTTGAAATAATTTGCACTCCCACTCACGAGCTGGTGCTGCTGCCACAAAAACACCAGCCACTTGGCTCTGCTAACCACCAACATGCAAATCAGCCTCCACTGCAGAGAGCTGGAAAGACAAGTTTTCCTCACCTCAAAAAGCCACTGCCCCCATAGCCCCATTTTCCTATTCCCAACCAAGCTCCCAGGCCCACAGTTATACCTGGCTGCTCTTCTTCCAGCTCCAGGCTGCCTACCAAGCCAGTGCCATTCTCTGCCACAACTGAAGTCAGCTCCTTTTCTGCCTCATCAGGATGAATACCACTGCCTACCTCCTGGGAGGGCGCAAAAGTCTGGATGCTGGAGCCCAACATGGGAGAAGTCTGTGGGGAGGTGAAAAAACTAGGGGGTCCATTGGGCATCACCTCAAAATTCTGGTCAGGAAAGGAATCATACAGTTCCTGTGAGTCGAAGTTAAGCCCCATGGGACTCTGGGTACCGTTGGCCCAGAACTCTTGGCTCCCAGCCCGAAGGTTAGTGTTGTGACTTGGGGATGAAGGTTGTCGGCTGCCTCCAAGGATGCCATTGAGTGGGTATTGTCCCCCCGAGAACTGGGAGAGAAGGGGTGGGTCCTTGAGGTTGCTGCCAGGATTGGCGGGTGGGTACTGTGAGTAGTTCCAGAGACAGTCGTAGGCCACGTTGGGGTGATGGAGGTGTGAGGTGCTGGAGGAGTGGGGAGCAGAGTTCAAAATCCCTGAAGTAGTAGTGTGAGATACAGTAGATAAGCCATTAACATTCACATCCCCATTCAAACCTGGCAGAAAAGGAGGGAAAAGGGTCAGTTACAGATATGTGTGCAAGTAACTCTACCAACTCTAACCAAAAGAATAACACTGACTAGAAAAAGGGAAGGTGAAGGGGAGGGGATTCCCCCTCTGCTATATTTATGTCTTTTTGGTCTCCAGGGAACACCCAACACAGATGCTCCTGTATATAAGCTTAGCAACTGCTGCTGAGGCTACTGAGTAGGGGGCTGGGGAGCTCTCCTGGTCTACCACAGGAGTGAACAGCAGAGAGCTGGCTGCTACTGACGCTCAGGGCTTTTTATTTTGTTTAAATGAAGCTATTTGCAGATTCCCTACAGTGACTTGCATTCTTTCCCATCCTCACTCCCTAAAGGAATTTTCCCCTGGAGTGGCATGACTGAATTCTCCTGGCCCCTCTTTTCCCCAGTGCCTATTTGGCCCCACAGTGGGACCAGAAGGGACAGCCTTCACCTCACTGGCACATGCAGATACAGCACTTCGTGCTGGGCTAAGAATAGAATTTGCAGTCACCACAGCAGCAAGATCCCAGCTCAGAAGACTTGGATTGGCCCCTCCCCATAAGTACTGGGGTGGGGTGGGGAGATCTCTGCATGACCAGTACTGCAGATTTCAATTCTCAACACCAATGGCAACCTCTACACTCAATCAAATAAAAAGGAACCAAGATGTAAGGAAGCTGGGGCAAAGGGGTCCTCCAGTGAAATAAAGAAACTTCTATCTACCGACAACCTTATGGAGGGTAGGAGGGATGGGTGGGAAGTATACGCCTATGGTAGTATTTTTTTGCTGTAAGGAAGAAGTGAAGCATTGGGCTTCTCTCTGCTTCGAAGCATAAAGTACCTGAAACCCAGGCAAGATTACAGAGAGGTACTTGGCAGAGCCATGGTTCAGAGCAAATGATAAGCCAAATCCAGGAAAAGGCCTGATCCTGGCAATAAAAAGTCCAGCTGGAATTAGATGTTTCTCTCTGGGGAACTAGATAAGTAAGCATTAAAACTCTCCATGTCTCTATCTTCCATCCTCAAGGACAGGAGGTAGCACAAGCATTCTGCCCTCTTTTCTGTTGAACAAATTAAAAGGGAAACACATACCAACCTTCAACCCCACCCTTATCCCCCACCCCATCCTCAGGGTGGCTTCTCCAACCTCTAAATACAGCTTCTCAGAAAGCGGACCCCTCACCTCTCTCATGGGTCCCACCTGATTATCAGAAGCCTTAGCCACCTCGCCACTCTCTGGCATAGCCAGAAAACAGGGAAGAGCAGGCTAAGATGAAAAAGCCAGTATCTTTTTCAATCTCTTCCAACCTTTAGTCAAGACTAAAAGTATTGCTTCCATTACCCCCTAGAACTTGTCCTTAGAAGCTTGATTTCCCTCCAGCAGCTGGAGTTCTGAGGATTCCCTCCCTCCCTCCCTCTCCCCCTGGCACAGAGCTGAGGTAGCCAGCCCAGAGGGGATCCAAATCTTGTCCCATTAACCTGCTCTAAAGGAACGATGCCCATTCCCATTCCAGGCCATGTGGCCCTCACACTCACTTTTCCCTTGCTGGGGGAAGTTCATGGGAGACCCGTTAGTGTAGAGGCCCTCCCCTGAGGAGGGGGAGGGTTTCAGTCCTGAGGCAGCAGGTGCAGGGGGAAGGCCAGTAAAGTTAAAATGGTCGTTGGCCTCCATTTCTGTAGGAGGGGAGAGAGAGGGGGGGGGAAAAACACTGGTGGTTAAACAAAGTTATGTCACTTTAAATTCTCTAAAGGGACTGCCATCATTACTTCTTTCTACTTACCCTTCTCCTACCTAAGTACTAGGGGGAAGGTAGAGACTAAAGGTAAAAGAGGAAAAAACATACTCCTAACCTGGACATTGACCATACAGAAATAGTCTTTTTAAGTCAGCCTTGTAGAGATAAAAAGAGTTAGTGAGAAAAACAAAGACACAAGCCTGCAGGAGTCTTTCCCCTGTGTTAGCCCTATCCTTTTTAAAATATATACATTTTTTATAGATTTCAGAGAGGAAGGGAGGAGGGAGAGAAAGAAACATCAATGATGAGAGAATCACCGATCAGCTGTCTCCCGCATGTCCCCCACTGGGGATGGAGCCCACAAACCCAGCATGTGCCCTGACTGGGAACTGAACAGTGACCTCCAGTTCACAGGTCAATACTCAACCACTGAGCCACACTGGCCAGGCTAGCCCTACCCTCTTCAGTCCCAGTCCAAGTTACCCTTCTATGTTAGATATTAGCCCCCTATTGTAACATTTAACATTCTCCATCCTTTTGGTTTTTTTCCCTTCAAAGCAAGGCCAGAGTCCCACAGGTTCTCAAAGCCATCTTATTTTTTTTTTTTTAGTATATTTTTGATTTTTTAAAATTGATTTCAGAGAGAGAAAAGGAGAGGGAGAGATAGAAACATTAATGATGAGAGAGAATCATTGATCCACTGCCTCCGGCACACCCCATACTGGGGATCGAGTCTGCAACCTGGGCATGTGCCCTGACCAGAAATCGAACCCCCTGACCTCCTGGTTCAGGGTTGATGCTCAATCACTGAGCCATGCCGGCCTGGCTCAAAGCCACCTTTTTTATAGGAAGCCACAGAAATGGGGGTATTGGCTGAAAAGCATACTTCATATATATCCTTTGTTTTATTATTATAGTTGAGTTAAACAATTTTTTAATATTTTTTATTGATTTCAGAGAGAAAGAGGTGGGGAGAGAGATAGAAACATCAATGATGAGAGAGAATCATTGACCGGATGGCTGCCTCCCGCACACCCCCTTACAAGGGATCTAGCCCAGGGGTGGGCAAACTTTTTGACTCGAGGGCCACAATGGGTTCTTAAACTGGACCGGAGGGCCGGAACAAAAGCATGGATGGAGTGTTTGTGTGAACTAATATAAATTCAAAGTAAACATCATTACATAAAAGGGTACGGTCTTTTTTTTTTTTTTAGTTTTATTCATTTCAAACGGGCCGGATCCGGCGGGCCGTAGTTTGCCCACGGCTGATCTAGCCTGAAACCCAGGCATGTGCCCTGAATGGGAATCAAACCATGACCTCCTGGTTCATAGGTCAACACTCAACCACTGAGCCACACCAGCTGGGCTCAAATTAAACAATTTCCACATTATCCTATCCAGAGTCCTCGATATCTGAAGAAGATAATATTGTTACCTTAGTAAAGGGATTTGAAAAGGAGAATACATTTCAGGAAAGGTGACCATAATGGCAAAATTCAAATCATCCAGCAACACTTCTTTTTTTCCATGGGAAATACCATGTTCTCCAAGAATTCAGCTCAGAAGTGTCAGAGGTTAAATAAGAGGGTGTCTCAAGGAATATTACTCTGTTATATCTACTATGGTTCATAACGTTCTGGTTTTGTGGCTTACATGTAAAAGGATACAGCTGGATATTTATATTTGTAAAGTACAGTGGCGCACTGGGACGCAGTAGTTAAAAAAGCTTTTCATTCTCTCCTGAATATGAGATATGCTCCTAGTGAAGCCCTTGATCATAATAAATCTTTCTTTGATAGAGCAAAGAGAAGAGAAAGATAGGAAGCAGAAGCCAGAATTATTGGTAGTCTGACAAGACAATCAGATACTTATGATGTACTAGTAGTGCATTCTAATTTGATATGTGAGACATGATCTGTCTTGATACTGAAAAAGCAGCTCCTTGGGTTACTATGTTTTTTTTTAAAAAGGGCAGAAGAGCCATAACCGGTTTGGCTCAGTGGACAGAGCGTTGGCCTGCGGACTCAAGGGTCCCAGGTTTGATCCCGGTCAAGGGCATGTACCTTGGTTGCGGGCACATTCCCAATAGGAGGTGTGCAGGAGGCAGCTGATCAATGTTTCTCTCTCATCGATATTTCTAACTCTATATCCCTCTCCCTTCCTCTCTGTAAAAATCAATAAAATATTTTTTAAAAAGGGGGGGTGGGCAGAAGAATTCAGGTAGAAAGATTCATCAAACTCCTAAGATGAGGCAATAAGCTGATCTAGGTGATGTTTTAAATAACCTCTTTTTATAACAAACCAGAAGTTGGGGGGGGTGGCGGCAGAAAGGAGCGGGTTAATGGGGGGAAAAGGGGACATCTTTAATACTTTCATCAATAAAGACAAACAAAAAGGAAAAACACAGAAGCAAAACTTTAAAAAAAATGAATAAACTGGCTAAGAGTATATATGACTACTGCCCAAGGTTTGCAAGAGTTATGTTCCTGAATATGCTAGATGATGCAAATTAGACACCATTAGGTAATATGTGAATTTAATATAATTCTGAGCATGAAATATTAACCCTGTATAGAATATGGCATGATAGCTATAAGGTTTTCCAGGCTAAATACCATAATTAGCTCTACTTTCATCAATTTTAACTACAATTTTTTAAAATACTGATTTTAGAGAGAGAAGAATGGAGGAGAGATAGAAACATTGATGAGAAACATCGATTAGCTGCCTCCTGCATGCCCCTACTGGGGATCAAACCCTGATCTCCGGGTTCATGGATCGACACTCAACCACTGAGCCACACTGGCTGGGCTTAACTGAAATTTCAAAAAATAATAGCAATTTGTATTTTGTTGATTTAAGGGGGAAAAGTTTTTAGGATTGACTTATTTCCCCATCTTCACTCTAAAATAAGCAGCAAAGCCCTAGTTGGTTTGGCTCAGTGGACAGAGTTGGCCTGCAGACTGAGGGGTCCCGGGTTCAATTCTGGTCAAGGGCACATGCCCAGGTTGCAGATTTGATCCCCAATAGGGGGTGTGCAGGAGGCAGCCGATCAATGGTTCTCTCTCATCATTTATGTTTCTATCTCTCCCTCTTCCTTCCTCTCTGAAAGCAATAAAAAATTAAAAAAAAAAAAAAGGCAGCAAACCTAAACCTGCTATGCATCAATAAAGAAATTGGGTCTCTGCCCAGCCAGTGTGGCTCAGTGGTTGAGCATCAACCCATGAACCAGGAGGTCAGGGTTTGATTACTGGCCTGGCCAGGGCACAGGCCCAGGTTGCAGGCTCCATCCCCAGTAGGGGGTGTGCAGGAGGCAGCTGACCAATGATTCTCTCTCACCATTGATGTTTCTCTCTCCCTCTCCCTTCCTCTCTGTAAAAAATCAATAAAAAATATATTTAAAAAAATAGATGAATAAATAAAATAAAAAAGAAAGAGCCTTGGCTGGTTTGGCTCAGTGGATAGAGCATCGGCCTTCGAACTGAAGGGTCTCAGGTTCGTTTCCAATCAAGGGCACAAGTCCGGGTTGCTGGCTTGATCCCTGATAGGGGATGTGCAGGAGGTGGCCAATCAATGATTCTCTCTCATCACTGATGTTTCTCTCTCTCTCTCTCTCTCCCTCCCCCTTCCTCTCTGAAATCTATATAAATATATTAAAAGGGGGGAAAAAGGAAGGAGGGAAGGAGGGAAGGAAGGAAGGAAGGGAGGGAGGGAGGGAAGAAGGGAGGGAGGGAGGAAGGAAGGAAAG
>NW_005363978.1:55058-60163 GCF_000412655.1 Myotis brandtii
GAAGGAAGGAAGGAAGGAAGGAAGGAAGGAAGGAAGGAAGGAAAGAAGGAAGGAAGGAAGGAAGGAACGAACGAACTGGGTCTCTATAGAGAAAGGTCTTAGGATCCCCCAGGATTTCCCTATAGTTAAAGGCCACTCCTCAGTAGTAAGGGATCTGAAAAAGAAACATCATGAGATTAATGATCCCTCTGAAATGAAAGACAACAAGGAGGAAAGTTCATTCGCTAATTCTCTAGGTTACAAAGCTTACATCACAGACCAAAGAGGATATTCATTTCAGAAGTCCTAGAAATGCTATGTCTGAAGAGCCAATCTCATCTGACCCCCACCATTCCCCTCCCTCAGTTTTATGCACAGTCACACCTTCCCTGGTGTGTTTCTGTGACACACACACCTTCTTTCCTATGTGCACTGGACTATATCCTCCCACTCAATGATCGGTCACATTTCATTTTTCCATTTTCTTTTTGAATCCACGAAGAAACTAGTGGGTGACCTTCTCCTCTCTGCTACTCTGCGAGAGCACAGCATTTCCTGTCTCATAAATTATATACTAATAAGAATAAATGGATGGCTCACAGAAATCAGATAAGTAAATGAAATGAAGTTATCTAGTGCCTGAGGTCTGTTTCCCCACTAGCCTCTATTGAAGGGGTCATCAGGACCACATTCCATTTACAAGAGGCCTCCCAGAAACAAAATATCTTTGTGCTGTGCAGTGAGATCCGCACAACACAGTGGGCTCTAGGTTCAAATCCCAGCTCTACTACTACTAACTGTGTGACCTTGGACAAATCACTTAACGTTATTAAGCATCAATTTCATCATAAGAACTTTAGTACTCATCTCCAGAGCTTGTAAAGATTAAGTGAGAAAATCTATGTAAAGGACCTAGCACACTGTCACCCAGAAAGTATTCAATAAATGTTAGCTGTTATTATTAGACAAAAAGAGTAAAGACTGCTTAACTTCAAAAAGATAATCATGGCCCTAGCTGGCTTGGCTCAGTGGATAGAGCATCAGCCTACAGATGAAGGGTCCTGGCTTCAATTCCAGTCATGGGCACATGCCTGGGTTGCGGGCTCCATCCCTAGTGGGGGGCATGCATGAGGCAGCCAATCGATGATTCCCTCTCATCATTGGTGTTTCTATTTCTCTCTCCCTCTCACTTCCTCTCTGATATCAATAAAAAATATATTTAAAAAAAAGATAATCATGGCCAAGAGGTCAAAATATAACATAAATATAATTTAAACTGTTACCCAGCCAGACTTCCCTATAGGCAACTTGACACTTGATTTCAGATGTCACTTAAATATGGGATCACAGTATGGGAATGTAAAGAAAATGTGGACAGCTCCTTTCAGCAATAAACTCTGGGTTATTTCATTTTAACCTTGCTACCCAAGATGCTTTTCATAATAAAACGTGAAAATAAATTATGCCTTCCTATCTAGAACTAGTAAGGGCATCATCAGTAAAGCAAAGGAGAATGTCTCCCTTTGAACTAATAGGATTTTGGCCAAATGAAAAAAGAAATTAGTGCCCAATCCCCAGAATAGCAGACAGCTCTCATGACCAGGAAGTAGAATCAGGCCAGTCTCCAGCCCAGTCCCAGTAGTATGTAAATGGATCTCTTAAGAACCTCTATACTTCATTTATATGAGTTAAGAGGTGGTACCCCTTAAGCTTGAAGTAGTAAAGTCCTTGACACACGGCCAAATAGGCTTCTCTTCTCTCAGTTGCAACTGACAAATTACTACTCTGTGGACCTGTGACATGGTTCAAACAGAAAAAAGCTGACAATGCACAAAGTGTTGAAATAAATATTACAGATTTCAACACTGTTGCAGGTGCCCTGACCAATCCTAACACTCAGACCTCTGAGGCGACCCACAGAAAGGCAAGACACATTAACACCACCCTGCTAGACACTCTGGCAATCCCTAAAGCTCTTTGGTTTGTTCTTCCCATATAGTATAACAAAATTTCACACATAGGTTTCTAATTCTTTTTTTTTTTAAGGGGTGGAGATTTCAAATGTTTACCTTCACTAAACAGCAAAAGCAAATTTTGCTGTTTAGTAAGTAAATAACTCACACTAGTATGTTTTAGCTTTGTAATTGTGAATGTTATGAAGATTATTTCTCAATTCTACATTTCTCTGATTCATCCACCATACTCTGATACAGTAGTTTCCAACCAGGGATGACTTTGCCCCCTGAAGGGACATTTAGTAATGACAAAAGGTATATGTTACTGGCATCCAGTAAGTAGAAACTAGGGGTGCTTCTAATGACCCTGCCAATACACAAGACAGCCCACAACAAATAATCATGTGGCCCAAGATACCAATAAAGCCAATGCTGAAAAATCCTGCTCTAATATAAAAGCTGTCTTATTCCCCACTCCTGGGGAAGTTTCAAAAGTTTCCATTATTCCCAGTTCCTGATGCTGCAAACAAGGATGCTTTTACTTTTATATCTAAAAAACCCTTCCCTAGCCCTAGCTGATTTGATAGAGCGTTGGCCTGCAGACTGAATGGTCCCAGGTTCAATTTTGGTCAAGGGCACATGCCTGGGTTGCAGTCTTGATCCCCAGTAGGGGGCGTGCAGGAGGCAGCCAATCAATGATTCTCTCTCATCATTGATGTTTCTTTCTCCCCCTCTCCCTTCCTCTCTCTGAAAAATCAATAAAATATATATATTGATTGGTTCGATTCCGGTCAAGGGCATGTACCTTGGTTGTGGGCACATCCCCAGTAGGAGGTGTGCAGGAGGCAGCGATCGATGTTTCTCTCTCATCGATGTTTCTAACTCTCTATCCCTCTCCCTTCCTCTCTGTAAAAAATCAATAAAATATATATATTTTTAAAAACAGTCCCTTCAAACTCTGACTCAGACTACAGCATGTACTGTATGAGGCTCATTCCCTAAAAAATGTCCTTTCCTTAACCCCCTTTCCAATTCAGGCTAGCAAGGCAGGAGGAAGATGATGAAAGAGGATTATACCAAGGGGGGCTACTCCAAGACAACTGCCATGTCCAGGCTGCTCAGGAGAACACAAAGATGACTGTTCTCTATTCTGATTTCTTCTAAACCAGCGGTTCTCAACCTGTGGGTCGCAACCCCTTTGGCGGTCGAACGACCCTTCACAGGGGTCGCCTAAGACCATCCTGCATATCAGATATTTACATTACGATTCATAACAGTAGCAACATTACAGTTATGAAGTAGCAACGAAAATAATTTTATGGTTAGGTCACAACATGAGGAACTGTATTTAAAGGGCCAGAAGGTTGAGAACCACAACGATGTAGTTTCTACAACACCCGTCAGATACTAAATCCTACCATTGTGCCTCCAGCACCTAATTTAGTGCTAAGTACATAAAAGAACTAAAGGAAATACGTATCTGTTGAACCCACAGATAGAACAAATAAATAGGTATTTTCTGCCAGCTTACTCATCCAATTAAGGTTGTGATTTTTGCTCCTACTATTCTGAGAACCAATAAATTCAGCTTCATTCTTCATAAAGATAACAATTTCTAGAGGAAGAAAGGCCCAAATCCTGACTTATTTTAGACAGCTGACCCCTGTAGAAAATAAGGCAAGGAAACAGAAATATTGAGAGTGTGAAAGGCAATAAATTTAAGCTCTAAATTAGTAAAATGTTCTGCTTGATTGAAGTTAATACTCAAGGGACAGATAAGTTTTTAAATATCTGTTGACTGGATAAAGGAACCATTTAACAATCTAGGCTAGGTGTTCTGTCACAGCTCTGGTCACTTCACTGTCAAAGGACGAGAAATGCCTCTGAAATTGCAGGACACTAAATATCACACTCCACAGGTTGTAACAAGGTTATTTCTCTATTTCAGCTGATTGATTTTAGGAAATTCAGCTCAAACAGTTAAGAACTCCACCTTTCCTACAAGATGATCTTCTCCCCTCCTGCTCCCCCCGCAAAAAAAAACCTGAGCTGAGCATGCAGGTTAAAGATTCCATTTGGGCCCTAGCAAGTTGGCTCGGTGGATAGAGCGTCGGCCTGCAGACTGAAGGGTCCCGGGTTCGATTCCGGTCAAGGGCATGTACCTTGGTTGTGGGCACATCCCCAGTAGGGAGTGTGCAGGAGGCAGCTGATCAATGCTTCTCTCTCATCAATGTTTCTAACTCTCTATCCCTCTCCCTTCCTCTCTGTAAAAAATCAATAAAAAAATACATTAAAGATTCCATTTGGAAGAACCAATCCACCTGTTTCTTAAAAACCCTCCGTTTTTGCTAAGGTTATATTATCCTTTCAGTCTGTAAAATACCCTTAATTATTTTTTATAACTAGGAGGACAAAAGACTCAGTAACACAGTAACACAATTCTACTTTTATTGCCAGTGGCTCAATCCAAGGGAAAACTCCAAAGCTCTTTAAAGCTTTTTGTTTTGCAGAATTTTATAAATTTCAAAATTATGCAGACTAACAAGCTGGTGAAAAATGGTCCTCCTGACCCATGTGTAACAATGTGGATAAAGTATTACTCTTGAGCTATGAGGTATATGAGGACATCCTTATCCCAAGAAACAAATCAGGAAGATTATTTACCCCAGGAAATACCTCAACAGTTTTATACTTCGCTCTATGTCCTAGGACCGTGGTCAGCAAACCGTGGCTCGCGAGCCACATGCGGCTCTTTGGCCCCTTGAGTGTGGCTCTTCCACAAAATACCACATGCGGGCGCACACGTACAGTGCGATTGAAACTTCGTGGCCCATGCACAGAAGTCGGTATTTTGTGGAAGAGCCAGTATTTTGTGCAAGAGCCACACTCAGGGGGCCAAAGAGATGCATGTGGCTCGCTAGCGCTGTTTGCCGACCACTGTCTAGGACAGTGATGGCGAACCTTTTGAGCTCGGCCTGTCAGCATTTTGAAAAACCCTAACTTAACTCTGATGCCGTGTCACATATAGAAATTTTTTTATATTTGCAACCATAGTAAAACAAAGACTTATATTTTTGATATTTATTTTATATATTTAAATGCCATTTAACAAAGAAAAATCAACCAAAAAAATGAGTTCGCGTGTCACCTCTGACACGCGTGTCACAGGTT
>NW_005363978.1:61834-64658 GCF_000412655.1 Myotis brandtii
TGTCAGCATTTTGGAAAACCCTAACTTAACTCTGGTGCCGTGTCACATATAGAAATTTTTTGATATTTGCAACCATAGTAAAACAAAGACTTATATTTTTGATATTTATTTTATATATTTAAATGCCATTTAACAAAGAAAAATCAACCAAAAAAATGAGTTCGCATGTCACCTCTGACACGCGTGTCATAGGTTCGCCATCACTGGTCTAGGACATAAAAACTTTGAATACTGAACACATCTCACAAAGTCAAACATTACATCAGTTATTAGAGTAACTTCCACACTATGCTAACAGTAAAAGAATATAGCAGACCACTTCAGAGGTGAGGTGATGAAAAAGGTCGACAGCAGCAAGACAGAGTAACCCTAACAAGCTTTTCTTCTCTCTTGGCAACACCTGATTCCAGAATCACAAGACTCCAAGATGAACCTCTCAGGGCATTCTAGATTTCTGACTGGCTCTGAGGTCAGCCCACATAGTTCTATCTATACCTCAATTTTTTTCCTTTAGAGAGAGAAAAGGGCGGAGGGGGGAGAGAATGTCAATATTAAGAAATATATTTCTGACAGAAAAATGCATCCATTTTACAAGAGGGTCATGAAAAGTTTGTTTCATTCAGCTTTCTGATCAATCACGTATCAAATGAACTCAGTATCTACTTTCTCAAAATCAACTATTTCTTTTAGAGTCCAAAGAAAGAAGTGGTCTTTCTCCCTCACTCTTTTAACCCCCCAACAGGGAAAATTAATGTACTATTCTGTCAGGTCCCAATTTAGATAAACAAAGGTTGAAGAAAGGGGAACTTAAAGTCAGTGTCAAATCAACCTATCAGAAAGCAACTCAAACCAACCAGTAAGCAGAGAGGCAAGAAAAAGGACAATGACATGGGACTTGTTTTTACTGTTGCAACCTCAACAGCCCCAGTGAAAAAAGCATGATGCTATCTTAAAAGTGATGATGCTGCTATCACATAATCATATGCCTATCTGTTCATATCCTGGACCTTTATTCTAGGAATCTACAATTCAGGTGGGAAGTTTGTGACTGGAATATAATGAAAAGTCTATTAAGTGCCAAGCTTAAGCAGTTTTCAGTGTAGTCCAAATGATCTCAATCAACACCTCATCTCTCAAAATATAAAATCCTGTGGCCAACTCATCTCTAACCAAACCCAGTGTCTAACAAAGTGCCTATGGACACAGTACACAGTCCATCACTATGCTATACAGTAGAAATCTCCTGGAGTTATCAGGTGGGAGAAAGAGAAAATCTGCACACATGACTGCACAAAAACAGAGGAAAAGCTTACCACTCTCCAACAAGGGTAAGAACAGAGAAGATGTCTTTTATGAACTGAAGAGTAAGTCATACGACAGCTAACTCCCCTAATTAGTTGATTCTGCAAAAGGTAAACTCTCCAGCCCTGACTGGTTTGGCTCAGCGGATAGAGCGTCGGCCTGCGGACTCAAAGGTCCCGGGTTCGATTCCGGTCAAGGGCATGTACCTTGGTTGCGGGCACGTCCCCAATGGGGAGTGTGCACGAGGCAGCTGATCGGTGTTTCTCTCTCATCGATGTTTCTAACTCTCTATCCCTCTCCCTTCCTCTCTGTAAAAAATCAACAAAATATATATATTTTTTTAAAAAGGTAAACTCTCCAACACCCTGTCAACCAACAAGCTTCCCACAGAGACTATCCTTGGGCTAGAATCACCAGTGAGGAATAAGGCCACCATCCTCTCTTTGCAAATCAGTCTCTATCCCAACACACAAATCCCACTCACAGATCTTCCCCATTCCCTCCTCTTTTTCTCCCTCTCAGAATCTACCCTTCACCTCAGAAGCTCACTTACTCAGGTGCTCTGCAATACATAAATTATCATGCTTAAGAATACATCAGGCAGAATTCAAAAAAGCCACTCCTCTCATGCCACAAAGACCCGAGGTGCTCCTGGCAGCTCTCTGTGCTGAGGGAATTTGCATCACTCGTGTTCATAGTGTAGCCCTGCTGGTGGAAGACTGAGTTTGCTCCTCTATGACCTCCAGCTCAAGGAGAAAAAATCAAAACAGGGAGACAGAGATGCTCTGGAGGGGGTATTGGGATCAGGGGATCAACTGCAGTGACTACTTACTTCCCAGTTGACAAATTAAGTTAAAAAAAAAAAAAAAGTCGAACGAAAGGACTCTCACACCACATGGTTGGCAGGATCCAAGCTTGCCCAGAAGGCCTCAGAAAATGAAACCAAATCTGATTAAAATGGACATTTCAAAACAAGAGACGCAGCAGCAAACGCACAGCTGCCATTTCCCGGCCACATCCTGCGGGAGGCTGGGGGAGGGGCAGTTTGTGTACAGATGGAGGTGAAAGCCCCCCCTCGCACCCTCCCCCTACAAGGATGCAAATCTCTCCTCCAATAAAGCCTACAAAGGAGACTGCTATTGGCACTGCTACCCCTGAAAACTGGGAGCAGCAGGAAAGAAAGGGTGAGGCGGGACCATCCTTTTCCGCCACGGAAATGGGGATCCCCTGAGTGAGGGATCCCCCTTGGAAAGGACTCCCTCTTTATTCTTCCCTTCGGTCCCTGAGCGGAGCTCAAACCCGGACGCTTCAGCGTCAGCCCCTCCAGCCCCGGTCCGGAGTGCGGGAGTCTCCCGGGGCCGAGGCCCCGGCCCGCGCAGCACCACTCCAGAGAGGCCTCTCCTGCCGGCCACGCACACACGCCGCCCAGGGAGACACCCCGAGACCCCTGGGCACCCCATCTACCTCCGCTCACCGCTGCCAACACGGCCCATCCCCACAAACGGTGGTCAATCCGCCAGGG
>NW_005363978.1:65326-67033 GCF_000412655.1 Myotis brandtii
CTGCCTTCCTGACCAGGACCTGGGTCCTAGCGCCGCCGCCTCCCCAGCCTACCCGGCAGCTCCCCAGTCTACACCGCGTCTCGTGGTGGCCGGCAGGCCCGCTTCACACTGAACAGACGGAAAGGCGTGCCATGGTCCCAAGGTTAACCTAAAAGACCGAGTTTCTAGGACCGAGGCAGGCGCCACTTCCCTAGCGGGGTGGGGTTGAGATCATGTCGAAGGCAGTCATTTCCCAGGCTGGGGAGTGGAGAAGTGGAAGTGGAGAAGCGGAAAGGTTAGTCAGCAAAGTCCAGTCCTGGCAAAGGGGTGGAGAAAGGCGAGAGCCTGCTGCGCCTGCTGCCCACTCACCTCTGTCCTGTGGGGGCAGCCGGGTCCTGCCTGGATCATCACTTTCCCAGCGACATCTGCAGGGCCCTGCGGGTCGGGAAGAGTCCTGTGCGTAGGAAAAGGAAGGTCGGCTCTGGAGCCAGACAGGGAAGACCTGCCCACGTTTAGCCAACACCTGGTCAGAGGAGCCGGGGATGACCAGGAAAACCGACCAGCCATTAAGGTGTCCCAAATGTCCACCTATTCTTTAACTCCAGTGCTTTCTTTTGATAGGGCTATATAACTGTGGGAGACCGAATGAGGACAGAAAAGTCTAGAAGAGGACGACAGTGTGGCTATCGTCTAAAATGTCTACTGTAGGGCCCCAGGGTGGGGAATAGTGCCCTATAGGATGTTGGAGTTTAGAGAATTTCTAGTCCAGCCTTCTCTTGTTTGGCAGATAAACAAATTAAGGCCAGAGAGGATAATCAACTTGTTCAAGGTCAAACAGATAAAATGTGACTAGAAACCAGCTTTCCTTTTCTAGCAACTCAACAGGCTTTGCAGGCTTCAATTCAATGCAATTCAGTTCTACAAGCAATTGCCTAAATTGTGCAAAAGTGAGGCTGAATATTCTGGAAGAGGAACAGATATTGCGATGATGATGATGAAACACACTGGCAGGTTGGGGGGTGGGGGTCGACAAATACCTCTTCCTCTGGGGTCTAAGGAGGCGCTCTGAACACTGGGTGGACAGGGCGTGGCCACACACATCAGTAGAATCTAGATTGGCCTGGATGTCCGTACTCCACAGAGGAGTGGGCTCTCCAGGCTCCACTGCCCACTGCCAATGGCTCAGAGCGTGAGGAGGAAGGAGCTTCAGCAAAGCCTAGAGCGTGTGGGACAGAAAGAGGGGGCCAAGAGCACTAGGAGCGTTTCTCTCCCCCGGAGACAGCAGATTGCCAGGCGGGAGCGGTAGACGGGTAGACACAGAAAGCCTTCTCTCTCTCTAAGTGACAGATGTACAGGTCACCTTGGAGAAAAAATAAAGACCTCCAACAGCCTGCTGACCTCAAGTCCCTGAGTGCACAGGGGCCACACGCAGGGGAGAGAGGTCCTTCCTTCTGAAGAAGGCAAGGATCCAGCAAACTTCTAAGGAATGCTCCCCCGCCCCCCAACCCCCAAAATAAAAATAAGTAAAGGCAGGTGAAGAAGAGAGCTCAGGACATGGAACTGGCTTCTTAAAGGGCCAGGGGAGAGGCCTGTACCCTCTTTTTCCCTCTTCCCTTACCCAGGGTGGATGAGGAGCATCTGCCTACCTCCCGCCCCAATCGCAGGGCAGGCGGGTCGGAGACAGGAGGCAGGGGAGGAGCCTGTGCCCGTCAGACGGGCGTGGCCACG
>NW_005363978.1:67114-68494 GCF_000412655.1 Myotis brandtii
CTTCCCCGCCGCCGCCGCACACCCACACACACCCACCCGCCGGCTCCGCTCCGCTCCGCACCGGAAGAGCCGGTTACTCCTGTGCCCCACTTACTGCTCCCACCCCTTCCGAGCCGCAGGCCCGGTCTCCAGGACAACCCCCAGCACTATCCCGGCCAGGAGCGATCGGGGAGCGGGGTGTCGGATAGGAGAGGGCCGCCCGAGATGAGAACAGAAAGTGGGGCCAGATGCACCCTTCCCGTCTAGTGCAGAAGGAGGACAGTCACCTCCCTTCCCGAATAAGACCCCTCCTCATCCCATCGACTCAGAGAGCTTCCGTGCTCTTCAAGAAAGGGTGAGGGTAAGATGTCAGTATGCCTGATACCTGGGTGTTTACTTCTTGCCAGAGGACAACCCAGGCAGCAGCTGCGCTTCTCCCCACATCCAGACGACAGAGGGCAGACTGACCCCACATGTCCCCGAACATTCCTCAATCCCATCAGAGGAGGCCCATCACCCACCACTGCCCTCTAGGAAGCCACTAAAAAGGGGAGGGGGTAAACGATCCTTTTTCTCAGCAACCTGTGAGAAGGGTACCTAGGGATTACTAGGAACCTCTCTCAAACCAGGCCAGTAGGCGGGTACTTAAATGGGGAGGGCTAAATGAGCGCCTGCTCCCCTTTTCTCACCCTCCTGGCGTTCCTGCGGCAGCACCCGGATACTGGGGGCAGTGGCCACCGTGTTTCGTTTGCATCCCTCTACCTTCCTCGCCGCCTCCAGTTACTCCTGGAATTTAATCCCAAACACGACCGCGGACCACCCTTTCTTCCCCCCAGCTTACTCCCAGCCCATGGAGCAAGACTCAGAAGAGTCTGAAGCAAACCCAGATATCTTGTCCTCTCATTTCTGGAGGGGGTGGTGGTGGTGAGAGCATGAAAAGGGGCAGAGTTGGGGACGCAGCTGGATTTGGGGGTACGCAGAACTCCCCAATGGAGGTAGGTAATTATTAAAGATCTCCCTGGCCCTCGCTGGCTGAATGGTTCATAATGTTGGTAGGGAGATGGCCCTCAACTCTGTAACCATTTTAACTTGCCCCCCTTCCTCTCCAAGTTACTGCAAAGCAGTCTCCTCTCCCTCTATATTTTGGGGAGGCTAGATTCTCCTACAGCAAAAGGACTATAACCCTTCTCTTCTCTCCAAGTTGGTATGTGCCCCCAAGATTCACGCACAACCCTGTTTCACACACTGCGAGGAGCTTCTCCATGATGTTCTCAGGAGAGGATGAAGAAAGCCCTAATTTCCTTAGGGGTGGGGACTCTCTTTGCATCTGAATAGAAAAGCCTGGGCTTCCCTCGCCTGTTCCACCACCCCAATACCCTTAGAGATTTAGTCCCAGCGCCT
>NW_005363978.1:68581-68963 GCF_000412655.1 Myotis brandtii
CTGGCCCGAGAGGAGGGCCTTTCCCACCTGGGCTGCTTGGCGGGTGCTGAGGTCGGGCCCCCACATTCCAGGAGCGGTGGGGTGGAGTGACAACTACAGAAAAGCTCTAGATGTGACTTAATTGAACTTGAAGGACCAAGCGGCGCAGGGCCAGAAAGTGGCTGGAGTCTACGCCAGGCCCCCCGACACCCCTCACTACGGGGCGAGGAGCTGGGGTGGCGGTTATTCCCCTCCCATCGGAGGTTAGGATGGCGTGGGAAAGCGCTGGTTCCAGAGAAGAGGGGGCGAAACCCGGACCGCGGGAGATCTTCCTGGCGAGGAAGGCGCGGGGGAGGGGAGATCCTGGGTCCCGAACAGGAGGGATGCCCCGGAGAGGCTGGGC
>NW_005363978.1:69367-76827 GCF_000412655.1 Myotis brandtii
GGATCCCAGAGGGAGGAAGAGAACAGATCCCAGGAAGAAGAGAGAAACTTGTGCGGTGACGTGGGGAATGGCGGTGGGTCCTCGCAGGAGGACCCGGGAGGGCTCCGCCTGCGCTCCCGGGGCACCGGCAGAGAGCTTTCCACCAGGCAGGGCGGGGAGGCAGCGAGAGGCACGACTCCGAGAAGGACAGGGAGATGCCGGAGAGGGGACTCCAGGCCGACCCGGCTGCGGGTAGCGCAGAGGCCCTGCTCCGTGAACAGGTTCCCCGTGTTCCGGCTCCCCGAGGCCCCATCTCTATGGCTGCAGAAAGGCCTGGCAGTCTCCTTCCCTCGGCACTGCCCCGGGTTTAAGAGCCGGCGGAGTCTGGAAGCCACGAGGGCAAAGACCTCCTCGGTCTTTCCAGCACCATCGTGCCTCTTACTCAGTGTTCTCCGTGGTCGGAGCCTGGGGAGCCGCCAACAGCCGCCTAGTGAGGCTACTGTGGGACCGTGGGAATCGGCGTTATTCAGGTTCAGTTTTCCCCCAACCACCACGCCACCCTTGCAGCAACCTCTGGGGCAACAGGAAACAGCTGCTCAGTGCAGCCCCCACCTGGTGATGGGTCAGGGTGGGGGAGGAGAGAAAACAGAGACTTAAAAGGCCTGGGAGAAAATCGGGGGAGGAAAAACACCTTAAAAACCCTCCAACGCTACCAAAAAGTGGGCTTTACTTTTGCGGGGGGCGGGGGGGAGGCCAGCAGTGAGTACTGTAAAATATAACTTGAATCTCAACAGCTTAAATGGGAAGGAGCAAGGGGGTGGGGGGCGGGGGTGAGGTAGGGAGAGCCGCGACCTTAGGTACAGAGTCTCAGGCTCTTCCTTGAACGTGGAGCTTGCCAATGCTCACGAGCCTGTGGTCGGCAGCCTCACCGGCTGAGCCCTGTGCCCCTATAGTCCCTTTTCTCCTCCTTCACCCCCTAAAAGAGCAAAGGTTAGGCCCCACCCCTGCTGAGTCAGCCAGGGAGGGAGGCAGGCATCCCTCGGGCCTTCCCGGGGGGGCTGGTCCTCAAACTTACCCATGTCAGGCCGGGCTCCAGGGCTGGGACCACCAAGCTCCTCGCCGTCCTTGATTCCCCCTTCACGTGAAGGCTGGCGATCCTCCCAAACTGAGCTGGGAACTAGCACGAATCGAAAAGCCAATGTATGCTTCCTGCAAACCACAGCCTGAACTGCTGTAGGGTGATGTCCCTGTGTGACAGACTGGGGTGGAGAGGGAGGAGGGAAGGGCGGGGCTTTCTCTGGGTGGAGAGGGAGGAGGAGGCGAGGACAGGGCAGAACCAGGAGAAATATGGAGGGAGGTTAGATCTGTGTTGACTCTCCAGGGCCTTGGTAGGAAAAGAGAGTGGTAGAGGGGGGAGGAAACAGTTGCATCTAGTAAGAGGGAGAAGGTTCTCGATGAATGCTGAGAAACGTGAACGTCTGAGGGGCGGGGATAGAGGGATACAAATGACCTTTAGAATCACAGTTCCCAGGTCTGCATCTGGGTAACATGGGAAAGCAAAACAGAAAGGGCTTACCCAGACCCTTGGGCCTTCTGAACCAGCTCCTTACCCACTCCAGAGCACGGACCTAGTGTCCCCACCTCCGTAACTCAGCATTTCCCCAAATCCAGGTTTTTCTGGAAACAAACTACTGGGCACAGGTGGCTCAGGGGCTCCACCTTCCGTCCAAAACATGACACACAAGAGAGTGGTGCCAAGGACGTCATAAGACAGATGGGAGTAAACTTGGAGGACCCTACCCCACCCCTGGCGCCTCTCCCAAAGCCCCTCCCCAACCTTCAGCCCCCAAGGGCCTCTGAATTGGGAAGTTTGTCCCCGCCCTTCTTCTGGCCAACTTATAAGCCTCAGGGGTGGAGCTTATAGATGGAGACTCCTCCTCAGGACTAAAGCTCTGGTTTGTAAACAGTCATTAGCTAAGAACCACATCTCAGCAAATGGCCTTCAAGTGTTTCAAAATGGTGAGATCAGTTCTTGCAGTCTCCAGTCCTGCCGCCAGAGGGAAGTAGATGGGTCCAGGCCAGAAAACTTCAGGGGCACCAAGTCCGACCTTGCACTGTAATAGGCACCTGTTTCAAACTGAAATGCCTGTACTTTTGAGTTCTTCTAACCCTGAACCTTTCAGTGGGAAATTATCTAATTCCATTACAGTTCAGAAGCCCAAGCCTAGGAACCCTGGAAACTGCTATTCTCCTGTAACACTTTCCTCAACTTTAGTAAGGGGTCTTTGCAGAGCTACGGATAGGCCTCATGGCATTTTATACCCTGCATTGCCTCAATCACATACAAGTCAAAGCTTGCCCAAAATATAAATCACGAAGCAGAACACTTTCTGGGGAAAAAATGGTCTAGGTATAGTAGAGAAAGCCCTTTTGAGTCAATTTTTACACAGATCAGTATTAACCCTTTGGAACATGCACCACCATTTCCTAAAAATTAAATGCATACATTGATTAACCCTTGCCTTTTTTTTAAAACAGCAGTTTCTAAACCCAACCCCCTTTCCCAATGTGCACTTCTAACAAGACCCACAGTTGTCCATCAATCCAAGACTGGTGTTTTTTTGGGGGGGGGGACCCATTTTAAATATATGGCCTACTTTGTGAGGTTTTGTGTGGCAATTCTAAAATTACTGTTAAAAACTTCAGTGTTGCCCTAACCAGTGTGGCTCAGTGGATAGAGCGTCAGCCTGCTCGATTCCGGTCAAGGGTATGTACCTTGGTTGTGGGCACATCCCCAGTAGGGGGTGTGCAGGAGGCAGCTGATCCATGTTTCTCTCTCATCCATGTTTCTAACTCTCTATCCTCTCCCTTCCTCTCTGTAAAAAATCAATTTAAAAAAAAAAAGCTGCTCAACTTAAAAAAACAAAACAAAATTAACTTCAGTGTTGGCTGTGTTGTTAGAACCAAGAAAAACAGATTCGGAGAGATGTACATTTTATTGGAAACCTTACTCTTCAGACAGAACACAATGTCTTCAATCAAGGCTCTCATGTGCCTTAACAGAGAAAACTGAAATTTTGGGATTAGGGTCAAGGAGAGAGACAGCTCGGAGGAAGAGTACTGGGATCCTCTCAAGAATGCTCTTCGGCCAGCTTAACAGCTTTTGCCACAGCTTCTTCAATGGGTCCCACCATATAGAAGGCCTGTTCTGGGAGATGGTCATATTCACCTGTATGGAAAAACACACAAAAACAAAACACCCCAACTGGTGAGAAGTGGAGGGATATAAACTTTCTGCAGTGTGAGTGTGCATATACATCACCACTTGAGGCTACCAGTCAGAATGTGATGAATTCATCTAGAAATCTGTTCTTAGCAAGCTTCCCTCACAAATCCAATTTACAGGACATAATACAGTATGGATTAAGAACAAATGATCTGGAGCCACATATTCTGGGTTCAAATTCTTGCTCTATACGTTGGCTGCAATATTGGGACGGGTTATTTAAAACCTTTCTATGTTATAAGTCCCCTAATTTGTAAAACAAGATAATGCCTTCCTCATAGGATCTTGTAATTCACTTAGAAGAGTAGCTAACACTGAATGCACTCAGTGTTGGCTGATAAGAAAAGTAATACATGTCTCACTCTCAGAATATAGTATTTCCAAAGAAAATTAATGGGAAATACCTTGTGTTTTATTTTTTTAAATTATGTAATTAGGTGCGATATATTTATACATTGTTTGATGGCTGCTGCAATCGGAACATAACACAGCAAGCATTCAAGAGATTTCCGTTTCTCTGCCACTTGTGTGCAGGTTTATACTTGAAATCTCACCTGCCAAAATCTGTTGGAATCCTTTGATGGTCTCCTTCAGGGGTACCAACTTCCCCATATGACCTGTAAAGACCTCAGCAACCTGGAATGGCTGAGACAAGAAACGCTGTATTTTCCGTGCACGGGACACAGTCAACTTGTCTTCCTCAGAAAGTTCATCCATACCCAGAATGGCAATGATATCCTGGAGGGATTTGTAGTCCTATGAAAAAAACAAGATAGCCCAGGATAAGTAGTCACATTCCTTTAATTTGGACAAAAACCTAAGGGTTAATATCACCTTACACTCACACTGAGCTTTGTACAAAGCATTTTAGCACTTTACCTCACTTTATAAGTGAAATGAGTTAGTGGAAGAAAAGTTACGTATCATAGTGGTAAGAGAGGGCCCTCAGCTAAGATCAGTGTCTCGTTCTTTCTACTCCTAGTGTAGTACTGTTAGATAAAATTGGATTCCAAAGACCAAGTACCTGGAAAACCAAGAGACCCCATTAACATGCACTAGAAACTGCCTGTCTCATTTTTCCTTGCTCTAAAGCAAAGCATAGAAGTCACCAGGGAAGATCTGATCCTAATACAGTCCCTTAATTCCCTCTGTATGATTTTATGGACACTAATCTCACCTGGAATAATACTCACCTGTAGGATCTTTTGCACCCCACGGGCAACATCATAATGCTCATTGCCAACAATGTTGGGATCCATGATGCGAGAGGTGGAGTCTAGAGGATCCACAGCTGGGTAGATGCCCAGTTCAGCAATAGCACGGGACAACACTGTGGTAGCATCCAAATGGGCAAAGGTAGTGGCAGGGGCAGGGTCAGTCAAGTCATCAGCAGGCACATAGATAGCCTAAAGTGAGTCGAAAAGCCATGAGGAACAACAGAAGCCAAAGCTAATTAATTCTACTTAAGCCATCCCCTTTCCTAACCTGTCCTCATTCTCACTCCATCTTAGCATTTAAGAGTCCACCTCAAAAGAACCTTCTTACCACCCTAATAGCGGCTGAGTTTACAGATTATCTGGTCCCTGTAAGCTGTAATGAAAGAATTTCTATTGTCATTCCTTTAAAAAAAATGTTTGTATTGATTTTTGAGAGAGAGGAAGGGAGAGGGACTGAGATATAAACACATCAATGGGAGAGATATCAATTGACTGCGTCCTGCACACCCCATACTGTGGATGGAGCCTGCAACCCCGGCATGTGCCCTGACCGGGAATCAAACCAGCGACCACTTGGTTCATGGGTCGATGTCCAACTACTGAGCACACCGGCTGGGCCATTCCTTCTGTTTTTCATCCTACATTTTAACTCTATTATAGTCATACCCACTTTCTGAATTAAAGCAAAAAAACCTTGAACCACAGTTCACTAGAAAAATGAATCATGAAAGTTACTACACAACTTAAACAGTTTTATAATTTTACTATAAACACCATATATAAACATTTAAAAATTTGTAGTACATTAATGCAACACATTTACTGCTCAATTTCCATGTAGTTCGACTCCCCCTCAGGCTGGAAACCACTACTTTGTGATCTACATTTATTCAACTATGTTAGATGAATGTTTAACCTTTTAGCATTTTTGACATGAACATACAGAATTTTACCCTTAATTTCAGAGCACATGAACCCAGTTAAAAGCCTCTTGAGCTGTAAGTAACTAAGTTTGATGCTTCTCTGTACATGCCTTTATACAAATTAGACCTTCATTTACCTAATTGTTCTTACCTGTACAGAAGTGATAGATCCCTTCTTGGTAGTGGTGATTCTTTCCTGCATGGTACCCATATCAGTAGCCAGGGTAGGCTGGTAGCCTACAGCAGAAGGGATTCTGCCCAATAAAGCAGACACCTAAAAAAAAAAAAAAAAGAACTAAGAACAAAAGGTCTTAGATATCTGTATCTTTAGCCTCATTTGCATCATTCCATAGAAAACTTAAATGAACTAGGTCTTCTGAAGCTTTCTCTCTTACCTCTGAGCCAGCCTGGGTGAAGCGAAAGATGTTATCGATGAACAGCAGTACATCCTGACCTTCTTGGTCTCTGAAGTATTCAGCCACAGTCAGTCCAGTCAGAGCTACCCGGGCACGAGCACCAGGTGGTTCATTCATTTGACCGTACACCAGTGCTACCTGCAATAATCATACACAATCAGAAAACTTGAATGTGGAGCTCAGGGGTCATTTATGCAGGCTCCAAAGGCAGACTTATCCAAATGTAGGAAACTCGACTGCATAATTAGTGGTAGTGGGGGATTGTTAGCACTCTCCCCTAGCAAAAAGAAAATCCCACAGAGGAGTATGGAAGCCATATATCCCAAGGTCCCCAAATCAGTTAAACTACAAAAAAACTCCCTTCTCAGAAGGTGTTAATGTTTTTATCCACAAGTTTTGTTTCCTTTTAGAGCTGCAGTTCAAAACACAAAAGATAATTTCTTGTATCACTGAGGTAAGTCTGAAAATTACTGAGGTAGTAGGAAGGAAATAAACTCTCCCCAAAATTAGCTTTCAAACGATGGGTCTATCTACCATAAAAAGTCTGGAAAAGTAATCAAATGTGCACCAGTGTATTACAAATCGGGGGGGAAACACTGACAGGAATTTCCTTTGTAGGTCCTGGGACACTGAAATGAAAACAAAAACCATGGCTTCAGCTAGCAATGCAGTCAACTGCAGTAATTTTCTAGCACACCTACTATGTGAACATTAATCAGTTCAGTGCTCACCTTGGAGGTAGCATCTTTTAAGTTGATAACACCAGACTCAATCATTTCATGGTATAAGTCATTGCCCTCTCGTGTTCTCTCACCAACACCAGCAAACACAGAATAACCACCATGGGCTTTGGCAACGTTGTTGATTAACTCCATGATCAGTACAGTCTTGCCAACTCCTGCACCACCAAAGAGCCCTGGGAGAGGTTGAGAAAAAAGCATAGTTAAGAGTTCTATGTTCCTAAAGAAGCAAATTTTTAAAAAAAATTCTTTCCATCTTTTTCCCTCTCAGAAATGGCATCTGGCTTCAGCAAACTCAGAAGAACGAAAGTCAGAAGCTATTCATCAGCAAGGGGTAGATCCTCAGTACCCACTCATAACATGGTAGGGTTTTTCTCTCCCCACACTGTTTGGAAAATATGTACCCACCATTAACATACCAATTTTGCCACCCTTGGCATAGGGAGCCAGGAGATCCACAACCTTGATACCAGTAACCAAAATTTCCTGCTCAACACTCATCTCAACGAACTCAGGAGCCTCAGCATGAATAGCAGCAAATCTACAAAGGCAGAAGAGAAGACCAGTGTCTATTCATCTTGTTGAAAGGTTCCTCTCAATTCTCAAGTGTAACCCTTTACTTAGTCTCATCTCCTCTTACCAAGGGGAATTTCATTATCTTGGGAAACAATCCCTTCACCTGCCAACTTTACCTGTCATAAAGATTTTCCTTTGCCTGGCCAGCGTGGCTCAGTGGTTGAGCATCGACCTATAAACTAGGAGGTCAGAGTTCGATTCCCAGTCAGGGCACATGCCCAGGTTGCAGGCTCCATCCGGGTGGGGCATGCAGGAGGCAGCCCTTCGATGATTCTCTCTCATCATTAATGTTCTCTCTCTCTCTCTTCCCCTCTCCCCCCCCC
>NW_005363978.1:76979-85247 GCF_000412655.1 Myotis brandtii
CCTCTCTCTGAAATCAAAAAAAGATTTTCCTTTACTGAGTCCTAACCTAACAGCACTTCTTCACATACGAATCATGCAAGTTCTGGAAATCCGACAACATAAGCCATCGGCATTAAAACTCACTTAAATAATCAACTTGGGTCCTAAGCAGGTGTTTTTTTTTACAATCAGAATTTCTGCATCCTTAATTTTCTTCAAAAGAAATTGCATTGTGTAGCTTTAATAATCGAATATGACAGCATTTTTAAGTATTCTCCACAGAAAAATTCTGCCATACTAAAAAGCGTCACCTAATGTATAACACTGCAAGAAAAAGCAGTTCCTCTGTGTATAGATGCAGCGAGAGGATACTTACTGTTTGGTTTTGATGGGGCCTCTCTCATCAATAGGTTCTCCAATGACATTCATAATTCTGCCCAAGGTCTCAGGACCAACGGGAATTCTGATGGGTGCACCAGAATCCAGGACTTTCTGGCCTCTAACCAAGCCTTCTGTACCATCCATGGCAATGGTCCTTACAGTGCTCTCACCTGTCAGATAAAGGCATTGCTGCAGGGTGGTACATACAACCAACATGGCTTCATGGTATTTAATATAGTGTAGGTGGCATGGAAGACATAAGTCAACCAAGACTCCTTCTCAGTACGGAAAGGTGGCTTCAGCAAACTCAGAAGAACGAAAGTCATTTTGATAAAATCATCATAGAAGGAAGACAGCCGGGATCGGGGCCTATGTGAGCTAAACTCTACTATCCCTGACAATTCTACTTACCCAGATGCTGGGCCACCTCCAACACCAGCCTGGTCTCCCTGCCTTGCACTTCCAGGGCGTTTAGGATGGGCGGCAGTCCCTCGTCGAACTGGACGTCCACCACCGCACCGATGACGGCCACGATCCGCCCGGTGGCGGCGCCTGGCTTAGGCGCCGGAGACGTCTGGGCGGCATAGTCTCTGGCTAACAGACAAGAAAGATTGGCAGGAGCTGGGGTCGGGGCAGTTAAAAGGTCACTGGGGGCCCGGACTTAACCCACAAGGTCTGGAGAATTCAGCCCAAGCCCGACCTCCTTCCGCTTGCAGGGAAGGCGTGTCCGGAGGGAGGGCTGTGCAGGAACCCAAAAAGCGCCTTCACAATTCTCCATCTTCATACACAAAACCCCATTATTCGAGAGCTCGGTGCCCCCATTCCACGGGAAGGTCATTGCACCTGCCCGCACTTTTCCGTCACACTGCGCCTCCCTTTTCCAAAATTAGACGGAATTAGATGGAAGAAAGCGCCCCTGGATGAACCGTTCTTGTTCTCCATCCGTTAGAGGGCAGGGAGCGGCCATGGCGTTCTTCTAGCACCGGATACCTTAGGCCCGAGCGACAATCGCCCCCGGCTCAAGGTCATGGGGCTGCAGAAACAAACCCAGCTACTACAGAAAGGCACTTACCAGGCTGAAGCACTGCCGGGGCGGCCCGCAGTAAGAGCTGGGCTTGGGGTAACGGCGCTGAGGGGCTGAGTCCCCGCAAGGCCCCGGAGGCCGAGACTGCGGCCACACGACCCACAAGACCCAACATGGCGGAGTCCGGGTGGAGACTGAACGCAGCAGCAGTAGCGGCCGCCAACATCGCGGCAATGGGGGCGAGGCCTACTCTGCAGTAGGCACGCCCATTGGATGAGTTTGCTGCTCATCATCATCAGCGCTGCTCCTATAGGTTAATAATCTCTCATCTTCTCAATCATTGGTCAAAATTGATGCTAATCTGAATTCCTTTTTTTTACTGGACATTGTCAGGCTAGGTGCAACCCTCAGAGCCTCAAAGCTTAATTGGACGACAGGGACGTCAGTTAGAGGCAGTACTTGGCGGAACTACGTTTAGGAAGGGGGCCGAGTTCCTGTCGGGAAGCACGTGGGCGGCAGGGCTGCCCTTGGGCTCTCTCCTCAGATAGGACCTTGAGCTGGATGACAGTCTCGCGGGCGGGGGTTCGGGAAGTGGTGTCTTAGTTCAGCACCACTGATGGTGACCTTGGCGAAGTCATGGCCCTCTCTAAGAGTCAAAACACGACTTTCCTTTTGCAGTAGTGAGGTTGGAAGCTTACAGACAGCTCAGCAGGTCAGCAATCCCGACAAATATAAAGCTGTACAATGAAATAAGTTAATGTCAGCAGTCATTTAACAGATGTGTGCTAGGCATTAAAGAGATATAAATAAGACCTAGGAGGTCCCTTTTAAGAAAGAGGAGCAAACAGTGCAGTGAAGTGTGATGAGTCCTGGTTAAGTGGGTGCACGAAAAAGGAGGGGATAAATTTGGGTCGCCTAGAGATGTGGGGAATTGCCTCAGAGAGGAGGAGGCTGATAGTTGGGAAACAGTAGAAATTCCTTGGGTAAATAAAAAGGAGGAATATTACAAGCACACCTTTGCATAAAAGAGCATGTTCCTTTTGTGGAAATACAGGTGAGGAAGGGAAAAACAGAGTAGCAAAGAGAGGAGTATAAAAAGAGAAACAGGAGCCAGGTCTCGGCTTCGGATGAGAGTGTAGGCTAGGTAGAGGTAGATGTGTGGAAGTGTTCCTTGAGTATGGAAAATCATAAAATAAACAGGGCAGTCTTTTCTGAAGTATTGATTTTATTCAGAGCTTTTTGGGGGCAGGATGGGAGAGACTCTCAATCTGTTAGAACAAACATGACCATATGGAGTAGTTTGGCATGGAGCTATCTTCCCCAAACTTTCTCCCACCAGCCCACATTAGTTCTCATTTTTCTGCATATAGTGAAAAAGTTTTCTCTTTGGCAGTGTAGGGATACTACTGAAGGATTTAAAGGAGAAAACAGGAAGAGAATGTTAAATTTGAAGTGCTTATGGTAATCTTGCCTAGTAACAGGGATAGAACCCAAGGAAAACAGCAACCTGTATGGAGCAGGCAAAGAAAAATGAACACACAAAGAAGCAGCAGAGGAATAAGAGGACCAAGGACATTGGTGTTAAAAATCAAGGAAAGAATATTAAGGAGAAAGGTGGTTAATAGTATCAATCACATAATCATCATATAAAATAAGAGCTGAAAAGGACCTACTGAATTTGGCAACCAGGAATTCATTCCATGGTGAAGTGTATCAAAGATAATTTCAATGAACTGCATCAGTTAACACCAGATATAAAATTAATTATCTGTGCTCTTATGGGGGTAGGGAGGGGGTTGCAGGAAGCAGCCAATTGATGTTTCTCTTTCACATAGATCAGTGGTTCTCAACCTGTGGGTCTCGACCCCTTTGGGGGTCGAACGACCCTTTCACAGGGGTCACCTAAGACCATCAGAAAACACATATATAATTACATATTGTTTTTGTGATTAATCACTATGCTTTAATTATGTTCAATTTGTAACAATGAAAATACATCCTGCATATCAGATATTTACATTATGATTCATAACAGTAGCAAAATTACAGTTATGAAGTAGCAACGAAAATAATTTTATGGTTGGGGGGTCACCACAACATAAGGAACTGTATTAAAGGGTCGCGGCATTAGGAAGATTGAGAACCACTGACATAGATGTTTCTCTCTCCCTCTCCCTTCCTCTCTTTCTAAAAATGAATAAAAACATGTGTTTGTCGCCCTGACCGGTTTGGCTCAGTGGATAGAGCGTCGGCCTGCAGACTGGAGGGTCCCGGGTTTGATTCCGGTCAGGGGCATGTGCCTTGGTTGCGGGCACATCCCCAGTGGGAGGTGTGCAGGAGGCGGCTGGTCGATGTTTCTCTCTCATCGATGTTTCTAACTCTCTATCCCTCACCCTTCCTCTCTGTGAAAAATCAATAAAATATATTAAAAAACAAACAAACTTGTGTTTGTTTTTAAAAAGGACCTATATCCCAGGTGGTGTGGCTCAATAATTGAGTATCGACCTATGAACCAAGAGGTCAAGGTTGGATTCCTGGTCAGGGCATGTGCCCAGGTTTCAGGCTTGATCCCCAGTGTGGGGCATGGAGGAGGCAGCCAATCAATGATTCTCTCTCATCATTAATGTTTCTCTCCCTCTCCCTTCCTCTCTTAAATCAATAAAAGTATGTTAAAATAAACAAAAAAAACCTATATATTTCACTTGCTTCCCTCAACTAATAAAGTTTCTATAGATAGGATAGGATATTCCTTAAGAGCACTGCCACTGTAGCCATGTCATTGAGCAAGTTATTTAAAATCTCTGTTCAGGCACGTTCCCTCCAGGGAGCACACCTACCCTTTCTTCCCTTTCAAGAGAGTATCTCCTAAACTCAAAGGGTCCTCAGGAGACTTGCAACCAGCAGAGCAATGGGCTACTGCAGCTCATCCTAGGCCAGTGGTCGGCAAACTGCGGCTCTCGAGCCACATGCAGCTCTTTGGCCCCTTGAGTGTGGCCACGAAGTTTCAATCACACTGTATGTGCACGCCCGCACGTGGTATTTTGTGGAAGAGCCACACTCAAGGGGTCACAGTTTGCCAACTACTGTCCTAGGCTAACCCCCTGAACCTGTCCCCAAGTTCCCCTTGTCTCTGACTTTCCAGTGAGCCAAAGCAGCTCCACCTGGGCTCTCTCCTATTGCTTTTCCTATCCTAAGCCCTTCCTTGTTTCACTGTCCCTAGCTTTAATAAATGTACTCTCAGTAACATAAGATCTCTGTACATCACTTTCCTCATCTATAAAAGAGATAATAAAATGGGAATAATCTCATAGGGTTGTTTTGAGAAATAACTAGATTAATACATGAAAGAAGCATTTAGAACAGGGGTGGGCAAACTTTTTGACTCGAGGGCCACAATGGGTTCTTAAACTGGACCGGAGGGCCGGAACAAAAGCATGGATGGAGTGTTTGTGTGAACTAATATAAATTCAAAGTAAACATCATTACATAAAAGGGTATGGTCTTTTTTTTTTTTAGTTTTATTCATTTCAAACGGGCCGGATCTGGCCTGTGGGCCGTAGTTTGCCCACGGCTGATTTAGAACAAGCATGTCAAACTCAAAGGCTAACATGGGCCAAATAAACAAGGTTTAAGTTTATGTGGTCCACAAAAAAAACAAAAGCTTCAATTTTCATAGAAAAGTAGGTTTATTTCTATAGAGACATGCTCAATACAACAGGCTGAAATAAATGAGTGATCATTAACATAAAATAATAGAACATTTTAATAAAAATTAATTTTTTCTTGAACATTAACTTACCAGACACTGAATAACTGCACAAATTAATAAGTGTAACGCAAATAAACCTATTTTTCTTGTTCTCCAAAAGCAAAATACTTCCTGTTGCGCACACCAAACAAGTCAGTCCAAGACTAGTGATGTGGCAATCGGCTGCTGAAATATTCGCTGCTAGTATTAGTGGAGAGAAATGGTGTGCCTGTGCATAAAGGAAATGAATGCAACATGATTATAATAATTGGTCATTAGCGAATGTTGTAGTTTGTTAATAATTATGTATAACAGGATATTATAAAAATTAAGTTACAAAAATTTTATTGAACGTTTCTTACATACCGTTATACTGACTGGGCCGCAAAAATATTCATTGTGGGACACATGTGGCCCACAGGCCTCGAGTTTGACATGCTTGATTTAGAACAATGCCTGGCATACAGTGATATTTGTGTCAGCTAGTATTTTTACTTACTGTTGACTTAGTGGTAAGATCCTTTGGTCTCGGTCAAAATTTTATTAACCATTAAACAGTTAAACTGACACTTCACTTAATCCAGGTGTCAAAGTAAAGATTTTCACATAAATTCCCAGGTAACTGAAACTCATCACTTTAAAATCATCACTTTAGAGAGCAAGGGAGAGGGAGATAGAAACATTGATGAAAGAGAAACATCATCAATTGGCTGCATTCTGCATACCCCCTACTGGGGACTAAGCCCGAAACCAGGCATGTGCCCTGACCAGGAATTGAACCATGTGACCTCTTGGTTCCTGGGTCGACACTCTACTGCTGAGCCACACGGGCTGGGCAAAAATATTTTTAGAAAGGAAGAAAGGGGGAGAAACATTGACGGGATGAGAGCAGAACATCCATGGGCTATCTCCTTAGTACATGGAATGACGCCCAATCGAGCAATACTGCCAGGGCTAAAACACCACTTTTTTTTTTTTAAATATATTTTATTGATTTTTTACAGAGAGGAAGGGAGAGAAATAGTAGAGAGATAGAGAGCTAGAAACATCGATGAGAGAGAAACATTGATCAGCTGCCTCCTGCACATCTCCCACCGGGGATGTGCCCGCAACCCAGGCACACGCCCTTGACCGGAATCGAACCCGGGACCCCCGAGTCCGCAGGCCGACGCTCCATCCACTGAGCCAAACCGGTCAGGGCTAAAACACCACTTTTTGAAAAGTTATCACACATTTATCTGTTCTCTTAGCAGATTATCAAGTAATTTAAACTTTTTCTTTGACATTTGAGCTATTAAATCTTTGTATCATATTGCAAAGCTAAATGCTTAAATGTTACTGAAGTAGATATATAGGTTGTCCCCCCGCAAATGCATATACCCTTTAGAGCTGATAGCTCAATTGCTGTTTCTTTTCAGCTTTAACCCATTGGAATTAATCATTATTCAAAATGTGTATTTTTTGGGACACCCTATATCAGAGGTGGGCAACCCCTGGCACGCGTGCCAAATATGGCACGCCAGTAACTTTTGCTGGCACTCGAAACCCTCTCTTATAATCTTCCATTTACAATTTTTTTCTTAATATCGACTTTTTTATTTTTCAGATAAATTCAGTGTAGGTGCATCTTAGATAAATAAATAATTTTACATAACAAGTTATCTTAAAGACCATAGACATGGATTGATGAGAGAGGGGGAGAGCAATTTCTATGCCTCTGCCTTAACTCTCCCTGCCTTCCTAGATCCGACCAGTGTTTTGGTTTCATCCACATACGCTTGTGAATCTTTGTTCTCAGTGATGAATTTTGTTAAGTCTCATAATAGGAGTAGCCTGACGGATGAAAGTAGTAGCTTGTGCATATCTCTGAAGGTCACGAAATATAAACCTGATGTAAAATCTCTGTCATCAGTGATGCAGCAGCAAGTCCCACTGATAATATCAAACGGAGTCATAAGGTTTTCTGTCGGACTATCAGCGTATATGTATACATTAAAAAATGTATTTTTCATCATCATATACTGTGTTTTTGTCACTCGAATGAATTTTATTATTTCTTCAAGGTTCTTCGCATACGTACACCTTAAGAGATATCAAGTAGGCGTAACGTTCTCAAAAAATTAGGGTTGGCACGCAGAATTTTGAGTCAGAGATTTTGCTGGTTTTGGCACGCACTCACAAAAAGGTTGCCCACCCCTGCCCTATATAGGGCCATTACTCCATTATGTTCATTTGTGAACTTTTTATTTTTCTAACTCCTTTGCTGTCAATGTTTGCCCTCAGCAATCTCTTGTCCTCTTCTGAAATCAGATTACCTGCTAAATTTATAAGTAATACTGTGTGAAATAAAAGTAAATAAACTTGACTAGCTTGGGATGAGATGGGCCTTAACAGGCTTTTTTTAATGGGTTCACTTTTTTTTTTTTAATATATTTTATTGATTTTTTACAGAGAGGAAGGGAGAGAGATAGAGAGCTAGAGACATCGATGAGAGAGAAACATCGATCAGCTGCCTCCTGCACATCTCCCATTGGGGATGTGCCCGCAACCCAGGTACATGCCCCCGACCGGAATCGAACCCGGGACCCCTCAGTCCGCAGGCCGACGCTCTATCCACTGAGCCAAACCGGTTTCGGCACTTTTTTTTTTTTTAATGTTTTTATTATTTCAGAGAGGAAGGGAGAGGGAGAGATAGAAACATGTGCCCTGATTAGGAATGAAACCAGCAACCGAACTCCTGATGCATGGGTGGAAGATCAACCAATGGGCAACAGTCTTTCTGAACGAATATCATCTAGAGTTCTACTTCACATTTCTTGATTCCCAGATATCAGGTAATATTTCATGTAAAATACAAGTTACTTTACATGGGACAATAGGAACCACAAAAAACTAATCTGATTTCTTACCTGAAGTTAATTCCAAATGACTGACCCCATAATTTATGGCTGAAAACCATTTCAATTTTATCTTAAGGTAAAAATTGCATTTTCCAACTCTTTACTTTATTGCCATTCCACTATGATCATGCTCCATTATTATTCCAGTACTCTGGTAATTGGTAGAATGTTTTCTACCTCTACCACATTTCTTTTTTAAAAATATATTTATTTATTTATTTATTTTTAAATATATG
>NW_005363978.1:86520-93666 GCF_000412655.1 Myotis brandtii
GCCTCCTGCACATCTCCTACTGGGGATGTGCCCGCAACCCAGGTACATGCCCTTGACCGGAATCGAACCTGGGACCTTTCAGTCCGCAGGCCGACGCTCCATCCACTGAGCCAAACCGGTTTCGGCGGGTGAGGAATTTTTAAAAATGAATAAAATTACTTTGATTATACTTGCATTTCCACAACTTAATGAACTCAAGTATCAGTTAAATTGCAAATTCCTGGAATTCTTTCATGTTTATTGGTCATTTATTTCTTCAGTGAATTCCCATTTTTTCCCTATTACCTTGTCATAGTGATTGTGATCTTCAAATGCAGTTAAATGTCTTAAGTATTTTCTTCTAGTATATCACTTATCTTTTAACCTAATGGTATCTTTGACCTATGTAGTTTTTTAAAATTAATTTTTAGAGAGGAAGGGAAACATTGATTTGCTGTTCCACTTATTTATGCATTCATTGGTTGATCCTTTTATGTGTCCTGACCGGGGATTAAACCCACAACCTTGGAGCATCAGGTAAGTGCTCTAACCAAGCTACTCGACCAGGGCAACCTATGTGATTTTTAAAAAAAATATATTTTATTGATTTTTTTACAGAGAGGAAGGGAGAGGGATAGAGAGTTAGAAACATCGATGAGAGAGAAACGCCGATCAACTGCCTCCTGCACACCTCCTACTGGGGATGTGCCCGCAACCAAGGTATATGCCCTTGACTGGAATCGAACCTGGGACCTTTCAGTCTGCAGGCAGACACTCTATCCACTAAGCCAAACCGGTTAGGGCCCTATGTAATTTTTAATGTTAGATTTGTTAACTTTTATTTATCATGCTTAGAAGGATTTCCCCCATCATTAGGTAAGAATTTGATTAATGAGGCCCTGGCTGGGTAGCTCTGTCGGAGAGTTGTCCTGATATGCCAAGGTTGTGGGTTTGATCCCTGGTCAGGGTACATGCAAGAATCAACCAGTAGGCCCTAGCCGGTTTTTTGCTCA
This sequence comes from Myotis brandtii, assembly GCF_000412655.1. NCBI lineage: Eukaryota > Metazoa > Chordata > Mammalia > Chiroptera > Vespertilionidae > Myotis > Myotis brandtii. Next base: position 87,513 of record NW_005363978.1, read on the forward strand.
GTGGATAGAGTGTCAGCCTGCAGACTGAAAGGTCCCAGGTTCGATTCTGGTCAAGGGCATGTACCTCAGTTGCAAGCTCAATCCTCAGAAGGGGCTGTGCAGGAGGCAGCCAATTGATGATGTTCCGCTCTCACTTATGTTTCTATCTCTCTATCCCTCTCCCTTCCTCGCTCTCAAAAAATTTTTTAAAAAAATCAACCGGCAGGTGCATGGATAAGTCGAACAAATTGATGTTTCTCTCTTTCAAATCAATAAAGCCCTGGCTGTGGCTCAGTTGGTTGGGCATCCAAAAGATTGCTGACTGGATCACCAATAGGTGGCATGCAGGAGGCAGTGATGGATGTTTTGCTCTCACGATGTTTTTCTCCCACTCCCTCTAAAAATCAATAAAAAAATTTTTTAAAAGATTAAAAGTCAAAATATATTTAGAAAAGAATTTAATGAATTATTTTCCCATGAGTGGACCAGGAACTACCTGCATCTGGTAATCATTAGCTAGATGGAGTTATCTAAAACAGTGATTGTCAAACTTTGAATCAGAATCACCTAGAAAGCTTAAGATAGCTTACTGGACTTTACCCTCTCAAGTTTCTCATTGAAAAGTCTGTTTGGGGGCCCAGAATTTACATTTCTAACCAATTTCTAGGTGGGACTGATGCTGCTGGTCTGGTGACCACACTTCACTGATCTCAAGTATCAGTTAAATTGCAAATTTCTGGGCCCAACATGCACCTAATAAAGCCTTTGTCGAGACCTAGGAATCCACATTATCAGAACCCCATGATTTTGGCAGTTTGAGAACCACTGGGTTCAAGATGAGGCAGAGGGCTAGAGATAGGGAAGGAACCAGAGCTAAAGGCTAATTAGTTGTGAGAAAAGAACAACGGTTGAGGGACAGGTATACTCCTCATGGAAGCTATTAGTTGCAGGGGAAGCAGCTTTTATAGTTATCCCACTCCTGACTTTAGGATCATCATGATACAGCCAAGGGGATGGGCTGCTAAATATAGTATGCAAGTAAAGGTCACTGACATAAGGCTAAGAAATTTAGGCCAGAGTTTTAGATAGGTTCTTCACATAAACAATGAAATTATCCAGGTTGACAATGTAACTTAAAAGCAAATGACATGGTTTGGTTTTCACTTTGGAAAAGACTGCTAAGTATTAAGAGCAAAGCAAGCCCAGCTGGTGTGGTTCAGTGGTTGAAAGTTGACCTATGAACCAGGTCAAATTGATTCCTGGTCAGAACACATGCCCAAGGTTGCAGGCTCAATCCCCAGTATAGGGCGTGCAGGAGGCAGCCAATCGATGACTCTCTCGCCATTGATGTTTCTCTCTCCCCCTTCCTCTCTGAAATCAATTAAAAAAAAAGGAAAAAAAAAAGCAGACTGGCAGCCTTAAATGTTATCACCAAACCCTATTTGACCACCTACATATCTCTGGGATCTGCCTCTCCAGATCTCTCTGCCAGTACCTAAGTTTACCTTTTGCCATTTAAATTCTTGCACTAACTTGTTTCCTTGCCTCCAGACCCACTCACAAAACATTACCCACACTATAATATACCTGAAATGTATTTACTGAATCATGTCAGGTGTCCTAAAGGGTAGAGATTTGTGGTGACATACATCCAATAACCAATCATGTGTGGTTAATGTTTAAGTCCACAGGCCTGAAAAGCATATACAAAGATAAAATAATTTAGGGGTTACAGTAGACAAGGGACCTGCCTCCTCTCTCCATCCCAGCCTATGATCTCAAGCCTGGTCCAATGCTGGGTGAGGCATGGGTAACAGCTTTGTTTGATTTTGGCATATAAGGTCAGTTCATTATCACTTGTTTCTTGTCAAAAGGATTCCTGCTAAACAGAAATTAAAACTAGCCCAAAAACTAAGTTGGTAAATAAAATCTTTGTGCTACTGTAGCAACTAATTGTTTTCCCCCTTCCTTGAAGGTAACTTAACAGCTTAGGAAGTTGAATATAGCACTTTTATCACTGCATATCAAAATGTACAAAAAATAGATGTTATCATTCAAACTTAAAACCATTCAAACGTTTTAACACAGATTTTTAAAATTAAAGAACCTTTAAAGACAGATGGAATCAGAAATCCATCAAGCTATACTTTAATGCTATATAGCCTAGTGGCTGGCGGAAAGCCAATGAATCCTTAATAAAACTCTTTAACTTCCATATCTGACACACAAAAACAGTTTTCCATTTTTGGCAATTATAAAACTGGGGAGATCCCAGCTGGCTGAGGATCTCGGACCTCATTGTCATCCTAGCCTTTCTTTTTTTTTTTTTTTAAATATATTTTATTGATTTTTTACAGAGAGGAAGGGAGAGGGATAGAGAGTTAGAAACATCGATGAGAGAGAAACATCGATCAGCTGCCTCCTGCACGCTTCCCACTGGGGACGTGCCCGCAACCCAGGTACATGCCCTCGACCAGAATCGAACCCGGGACCCTTCAGTCCACAGGCTGATGCTCTATCCACTGAGCCAAACCGGTTCTGGCATCCTAGCCTTTCAATCCTTCCCTGAAGCTCAATAAAAAATGGTTTGATCCTCAACCCTCAAAAATAGTTTTTCAAGAGAATCAAACTAAAAATAGGATTTGGGGGTTTTACTAAGTCCTCCCCTGAAGCTAAGAACTGCAGGACTTATCAGTTATACTGATAATGTTGGCATGCTCCAAAGCAAGAAAACCATGTTAAAATTTCAAACATACCTCCCAATTCGGAAAAACCTATGGCTCTGAGGAAATTGCAATCCCTTAGTAGAATCAGAACCCAAGTTACTCCTGTAACATAACAGAGTTGAATGTCAACTGTTGAATGTCAAGGGCTCCTAAAATGTAGGAAAATTTTTCTCATTGTAGCCTTTCAAGAATATGGTGTTGAATATCATTTTGAACAGCCATAACAGGGGAAGAAAAGAAGGTTGTTTTATGACATATCTATATCTATTACTGCACTTCCAATCTACCAAGTTTTTGTCCAATATTTGTCCCCCCAACCTAGCCTGTGAGCTCTGAACACAGCAATCACCTGAAAGATTAATCTTTGTATCCCCAGCACTTAACATTTCCTGCAACACAGGTCTGATGCAAAGAAGTACTGAAATATGAAGCATTTCTATGCTATGACAAATACACAGAAGCTGAAGGGAATAAAAAACTGCCAAAATGCAGAAGCTCAAAGATTTAGGAGGACAACACATTTAGTTTTATTTCAATCAAATCACAACACTTTCTTTTCCAACTACTGAAAAGTGCATCTACAATTTGCTATTACAGATCCACTTTTAAAAGGTTTCCTGTGACATTATATAGCAAGCCTTTTTTTTTCCAAACAGAGAAATATCCCCAAATTCTTCCTCAAGTAAAAGTAACTCCATTCCAGTAAATAGTAATACATAAAATTACAGTAAACCAGACACTTAAAAGGACAACCAAGAAGTCTTCCAACAGTTTATTAGAAAGAATGTAGACATTAAAAAAAATCCCACTGTCATGAACATAAATTGAGGTTTTCAGCCCTGGTACAAGCTGGATCAAAAAAAAAAAAAGAAATAAAAAAACCCCAATAGTGTATTAATACCATTTTTTCACTCATTTGCCACTGACAGTGCAAATACAAATTTGGTCTAAATGTACAGACTCTCAAGCAACAATGTACAGCCTTTCTTTGTCCTCCATGCTAAGAGATGTAAAAGTTTAAGGGTCAAACAATACCAAATGTACAGGCTTCAAAAACCATCTAAGGGGCATTCACTAGTTTTAGCTAAAATACATTTGGAACACTGACAAGTGATCACTTATGTACAATAATGTGAAGTAAATTTTTTGAAAAATAAAACTTTAGTGGAACAATCCTGAAGAATATACCAGAGGAACAACAGGTTACCAGTTTAAGGTATCAATCCATTTGTTTCAGCCAGGTTGAGTTCATGTTCTAAAATCTAAAACTTAGTTATCTTTCCATAATCCAAGAGCTTCCTATCATGTCAGTATCTATGTTATGAAGTAAAGGAGACTTAGGTGAAATGTTTTTATTTATCACAACTGCTGTATCAATTGTCTAGGACCTCAACAGCGCCATGGAAGTCTGGGAAATGTTCATGCATAAGGTTATTGCCTTAGCTGACTTAAAATTGCCCCATACAATGGTACATATCAACCCTTAGTGAAGCCTTTAAGAAAACAAACAGGTTGAAAAATGGGTTAAAGGAGGCAAATGCAGCATCTGCCTTTAGAGCTATCAACTCAGGAATTCTCTCAATTATGAAATCTTGCAGAGAAGTTATTTTTCTTTCTCAAAATCCAGGGACGACAACATTCCTTATTCCAGATCTGGCATTTCTGAAAGGATTTTAACAAGATTAGTATGAAGTACAAAGAAGTAATCCATCAACATCAAAGTCTTATAGGGAAAGCAGCCAGAGAGAGTTAAACAGTTGCCTACTTTTTGAATTTGAATCTCAATTCATTCAAATTTCTGCTTTGGCTATTTATTAGAGGCCATAAAGAAATAATTACTATTTTTCTAAGAATTATAGAAGTCAATTTCTTTATTTTAATAGTTGTGATCTTTAATGTGAAATATTACTGTGCAAAACATTTTTACAAAGACACTTACTTTCATCATCACTGTCTTGTGAATCCTGCAGAGGGGAAATAAAGAAAAAAGTTACCAAGTTGATCAAACATTCCTTTGCTAACTGAAAAGTTTGCCTTAAAAAGCTGAAGCACTGTAGTTTTCACTCACGTAGCAAAGATAGGTGGTTAAATCAAGCTTATTAATTTAATCAACTGACTTAAGAATGGGTTTACAGATGGACAGCTGAGGAAGATGTGTGTCTTTTGGTAGGAATTGAGTCCATCCTTTCAATCCCTGTCAACCAGGCTGAATCTTGGTATAAAATGGTTTCTCTTCTCTCTTGACATTCAATGAAAGAAAATGGCTCAATACAAAGACCACTGGACTGATAGAAGACAATAAAGTCTAATCGTAGCTGGTGAATTGTCTAAGTAAGTATTTTCCTAACTGCATTGAACAAATTTCTTAACGATGTTAACAGAATGCCAGAGGAGGGAAATGTTGAGAAGAGTAACCCAGTATATCCTCTTACAGATTCACAATGTCCATATGTTTACTTAATCTCTGACCAATTCACTTTTATAAAACCTGTTTAACTTTGTAAAAATAATCCCTAAACTAACTCTTAATTGAATAAGGCATATGATGTCTCCATGCATTGATTCTTTTGAAATCTAGTCTCTTTAAGAATGGCCCATTAGACACCAGTTCCCTAGTAGGTAACCATCCTTCAAAAATGGGCACATTTTAAAAACTGCTTTACCCTATATTAAAAACAAACAAAGCCCTAGCTGGTTTTGCTCAGTGGATAGAGCGGTGGCCTGTGGATTGAAGGGTCCCGGATTCGATTCCAGTCAGGGGCACATGCCCAGGTTGTGGGCTCGATCCCCAGTGCGGGGTGTGCAGAAGGCAGCCGATTAATGGTTCTCTATCATCACTGATGTTTCTCTCTCTCTCTCCTTCTCACTTCCTCTACGAAATCAATAAAAATATATTTAAAACAAAACAAAACAAAAAAACAAACATCAAAAAGTAGCACACAAAAAAATCTTGACTATATGTCAAACAACTTATACATTGTTTCTTACTATTTAAGTAAATAAAGAAAAGAATTTATAGACTTACATCATCTGCTCCATCTACTTCCGGTAAATCTACATCCTCATCACCACCCATGTTGTTCATCATCTATTTGAAGTAAAAATTAGTTTTAAAAATGATGTTAAATTAAGCCCTAATTGCCCTAACTGGTTTGGCTGAGTGGATAGAGCGTCGGCCTCCCGACTGAAGGTTCCCGGGTTTGATTCCAGTCAAGGGCATGTACCTTGGTTGCGGGCACATCCCCAGGAGGGGGTGTGCAGGAGGCAGCTGATGGATGTTTCTCTCTCATGGATGTTTCTAACTCTCTATCCCTCTCCCTTCCTCTCTGTAAGAAATCAATGAAATATATTAAAAAAAAAAAAAATTAAGCCCTAATTATTAGGTGGGACGCTCAAGAATAAACCTTAAGCCGAAACCGGTTTGGCTCAGTGGATAGAGCGTCGGCCTG
>NW_005363978.1:93877-94662 GCF_000412655.1 Myotis brandtii
GTCTGCCATAGATTTCCACCAACAAAAAAAGCAAAAAAAACATTTAAGTACCTTCCTTTCTGGAAAGATTATAGGTAATTGTATATAAAATCCTGAAAACTTGTAGGGAAGTTAAATTTAAATTCTCATTGCAGGAAGGTGAAGTTATTAAAATTCATCCAGCAAGATATGTATATATGTTACAGAAATTAAACACCCAAATCCTAAATAGCAGTTACCACTGATGGATAAGAATGGGATTCATTTGTAGTTGTAAAGTTTTGTATCCTAAGCTGACTGACATATGTATTATGGTATTCTCGTTACAGTTTTAAATACTGTGAAGAACCAATAAATGATTTAAAATAAAGTCTTTCAGGATGCTTAGTTTGTATTAAAGGCCTGAAAATGGAATCAAAGGTCAAATAGTAACTAAGTTAAATACAAACATAATTCTTAAAAGACTTTATATCAATTATATATATAAGAAAATAACCTTATATATACACCTTTATACTTATAACTAGAGGCCCGGTGCACAAAAATTTGTGCACTCAGGGGGCGGGGGAGGGGGGTCCCCCAGCCCGGCCTGTGCCCTCTCGCAGTCTGGGACCCCTCGGGAGATAACGACCTGCTGGCTTAGGCCTGCTCCCGGGTGGCAGAGGGCAGGCCCAATCCCTAAGTGCAGCCCCTGGTCAGGCTCAGAGCAGGGCCGATTGGGGAGTTGGGGCGCCGCCCCGTCATGCACAGAGCAGGGCGGATCAGGAGGTTGGGGCGCTGCACCCTGTCACACTCAGGGCAGGGCC
>NW_005363978.1:95736-110539 GCF_000412655.1 Myotis brandtii
GCTTCAGTGCCTGGCTGCCGGCTGCCATCTTGGCTGACAGTTAATTTGCATATACTCACTGATTAGCCAATGAAAAGGGTAGCGGTCGTACGCCAATTACCATGTTTCTCTTTTATTAGTGTAGATAAAATGGAGCTAACAACAAAACATGCTTACATGAAGTACTAATTTCCCATCTTTATCTGTTTCCAATCATAAATCAAGTAGTGTGTTATTGAAAGAGGTACAAATAGCCAAAGATAGAACTATTGTCTGATGGGGAGGGACTTATCTCCCCAAGTTACAACTTTTCTGTAATATTTAAAATTTTAAATATTTACACAACCATTATAACTTTGTAAACAAAAATCAAAGACTTCAAATATATATGCTACCTTGGACTTTAGAGTTAAATACTTAAGTCAAATCTCTCATATAGAAAGTCTGGGCAATCTAGTCTTGAATAATATGAATAACTAGCAAAGTTTCCCTATGTCTAAAGGCAATGTTCAACACCTTAGTTAAAAGTTTTTGAGAGCAGAAAAAATGCTCAATATGTGCCAAGTACAATGTGTGGTGCTGAGGATACGATGACAATAGAAACAGAATTGAATATATTCAAGAGCTATTTAGGAGGTAAAACAAAAGAAAAAAGATGCAGTTAACATATTGGACAGAGAGGCAGTGAAAGATAACAGTGTTAAGAAGTTGTGACTTGCACAGCTGGGTAAATGGTGGCACCAATTACTTCAGGTAAGAAATAATATAGTTGAGGAAAGTCACAAGTATCCTTCCTTCCCTCTTGAAATTAAGGTGTCAGAGCCATGTAAGGAGGAATGTTTAATAAACAGTTGCATACACGAAGCTGAAAATGTACTCCTTTTAACTCTTAGTTTTCAAAAAGAAATGTAAACAGAATGTAGTGAATTAAATTTTCTAATTGCAATGAGAAATGGATTTCATGGGCCTACCTTCAGCTTAGAGCAGTGGTTCTCAACATTCTGGCCCTTTAAATACAGTTCATGTTGTGACCCAACCATAAAATTATTTTCGTTGCTACTTCATAACTGTAATGTTGCCACTGTTATGAATCGTAATGTAAATATCTGATATGCAGGATGGTCTTAGGCGACCCCTGTAAAAGGATGGTCTTAGTTCGACTGCCAAAGGGGTCGCGACCCACAGGTTGAGAACCACTGGCTTAGAGCTTAATGTTCTCTTTTCTGATTACCTTTACTGCAGTACACTTGATAAGGTCTATTCTACCTAAAGGCAGATCATTGACTTCTTTTCTTTGGTCAGGGCAGTAAGTATTTGGAAAACAGGCTTACTCAAACCCTTTCCCAGATCTGGCAAACTAAAATATCCTTACTCATCACTCTTCGTGCATATTCCACCATGATTCTTGTGTTTAAAGGTTTACATTTGTATTACATGGCTCCAAAATACAGGCCAGTTACTGTATTCATGCTTCTAAAAAAAAAACTGTCCCAGTGTTGTAATAAAAACTAGCTGTACTGCATTGATTGACTATATGGCTTATTTTTTGTCTTTACACATCAACTTTAAAACTTAAACACTAAATTTTTTTAAACTGTGAAAGAATGTTAAATTTTAGGATTAAATGATTATTGTTAAAAATCTCATTTAGTTTTATTGCAGACTGGTCTTCGAGGTAAAGTAATACACGCCTTAAATACCACTAGGTACTTTAAAACCAAATTAAACTGACTTCATAGAAATATACTGGAAGGGAGGGCAGAAGAATGCATTTAAAAGAACTTACCTCAGAGAAACGATCAAAATTAGACATGTCTTCATCTGAATCATCTTCCCAGTCTTTCCAATTATTGAAGTCCACACTAAGCCAATTAAGCTATAGATCAATACAAACATCATCCTGTGATTAGGTTAACTTACACTCATTGGCATGTGCCTTAAGACTACATTTTTTTGAACTGTGGATTCATACCCACTAGTGAGCCATGGAATTAGCATAAATATAGTTTTATGAAACTCCTTTCAATTGTTAAACAAACTTACTTTTTAAAGCAACAACAAAAATTCATTGGTAGAAACTATGCTATACCTGGTTATTTTTTGTTTAGTGGCACCAAAATATGTGAGTCTGCCTCTTGAATGCAAAGACTCTCCATCAACTAAAGATTGATCTTGTTCTGACCTCATTTGGCTTTAAGTTAAAACTAATATATCTCAACGTAGAGAAAAAAACAGAACACAAGGCTGTAATAGTACTTAACTTGGAAACAAATTCTATGCTCATACCAAACAAATGTATCTTTCATTACTTAAAGTAAAAATGTGAAACTTTCAAAAAAAAAGAAACCTACCTTTGCCCTTTCTTTTGTTAATCTTGGCCATGACTGGCCAGATTCTCCTTTTCGTAAACAACATAAAATTGATCTGTCTGTTCTTTTATGCTTGGAATCCTAAAAACAAAAACAAAAGCACTATCACACCATTTTTCTCTTCAGTATCATTCATTCCTCACCTCTCCTTCTTAATTTCTTTCCCTACATTTCCCCAAACTCTGAAAGAAACATCCCCTAACTACTTAAAACTTCATAAGCTATCCAATCGTATTTAAAAAAAAAAAAAAAATGACAATTTTTTTCTTCCCCGCATAATCATAGAAGAGTTTTTAAAAATTTCCATAGTTAGCCCGGCCAGCGTGGTTGAGCATCGACCTATGAACCAGTAAGTCACGATTCGAATCCAGGCCATATGCACAGATTGCTGGAATCAATCACCGGTATGGGCTGTGCAGGAAGCAGCCAATAAATGATTCTCTCTTATCATTGATGTTTCTATCCTCTCTCTCTCCCTCTTCTTTCCTCTCTGAAATCAATATATATATTTTAAAAATTCTATAGTTAGATAAGACAAGCCTCAAGAGTAGAGCCAAGTCTTAACAGTGAAAATAAGAAAAAAAGAGTATGCAGAAAAGTGGTTGGGAAGGGAAAACAGAAAAGTGGTTAGAAAGGGAAAATATCGCAAAATATAAATATACCTAGTTAGCCCTCTGAACTATTAAGAAAAACAGAAATTAGTGCTTGCTAAAAAGATATGTCCACTTCCTCATGATTTAAATCAGTATTAAAGCATCAAGACTACTTACATTTGGATCAATACAGTGAAAAAGATCAATTTCATTTAAATGTTTAAAATTATCACTTCCTCCAAGACAACTGTGGGGAGAAAAAAATTTTTTTAAATAAGTCCCTTGGAAGAGGTAAGGATTAATATAACCTCAGTGAAAAAACAAAACAAGCAAGCCAAAGTTATTCAATTATCCAAAATAAGTTTTGCCCAATTATGTAAAATGGAAATTTACCTGAATGTAAGTTTGGATTTTTCAAAATTTACATTAACATCTTTACTGTCTTCAACACAAAATTCAATGAAGACATAGTCCCTTCGATCGTACCACTTTGCAGAAGCAGGCTGCCTACAGAGATAAAATTAGACAAAGTTAAGTTGGACTTCATTAGCTAAATATTTACATAACCTCCCAAGTTTAGCATATAAGAAACAAATTTTTCTATTCCATTAGAGCATTGATTATTTTGAGGTAGTTTATTACAATTTCTAACAGAAACTACATTTTTACTCTAACAGCTACATTCCAAGTAAGCACAATGACACTGATTTTATAAAAAAAAAAAAGGGGGCCGAAACCGGTTTGGCTCAGTGGATAGAGCGTCAGCCTGCGGACTGAAAGGTCCCAGGTTCGATCCCGGTCCAGGGCATGTATCTTGGTTGCGGGCACATCCCCAGTAGGAGATGTGCAGGAGGCGGCTGATCGATGTTTCTCTCTCATCGATGTTTCTAACTCTCTATCTCTCTCCCTTCCTCTCTGTAAAAAATCAATAAAATATATTTTTTTAAAAAAAGGGATTTAAAAATAAAATAAACAATGCTCAGTAGAGTTAACCATTTAGGTAGCCCTGTCAACATTTATAAGCCACTCCTTTAGGGTTCTGCTCCTAAAATTCAATTCACAGAAATAAAACATCAGAAAGAACTAATCCACCATCAACTGAGATATATGCAGTATTCAACATTATAACTTACAGTGAATCCTAGGAACTGTGGGAGGAATTTAAAAGAATGAAAAATGGCCTTGGCTGGTGTGGCTCAGTTTGTTGGAACACTGCCCAGTATACCAGAAGGTGGCAGGTTCTACTACCATCAGGGCACAAACCCAGTTTGTGGGTTTGACCCCCAGTTGGGAAGCAACCAATGTTTCTCTCTTACAATGATGTCTCTCTCCTTTCCTCTCTCAAATCAATGAAAAGGGGGAGAGGGGAGTAAGGGAAATGACAGTATTTGTTCTCAAAAAAGTTCTCACCTGTAGCTTTTTTTCTGACCGTATAAAGCAACCATTTTGTTTCTGGACAAACAAATCTTCCTATGATTCTAAATAATGACACTAGATAAAGAATTAAACTTCTTGCCCTAGCTGGTTTGGCTAAGTGGATAGAGTACCAGAGGGTCCTGGGTTCGATTCTAGTCAGAGGCATGTACCTCAGTTGCAGGCTCCTCCCTGGTCCGGGCCCTGGTCAGGGCTCATGCAAGAGGCAACCAATCTATGTGTTTCTCTCACACTGATGTTTGTGTTTTTCCCTCTCTCCCTAAAAGTCAATGGAAAAAATGTCTTCGGGTAAAGATAAACAACAACAACAAGAATTTATTTACAGCCAAAACCGGTTTGGCTCAGTGGATAGAGCGTCGGCCTGCGGACTGAAGGGTCCCGGGTTCGATTCCGGTCAAGGGCATGTACCTGGGTTGCGGGCACATCCCCAGTAGGAGATGTGCAGGAGGCAGCTGATCGATGTTTCTCTCCCATCGATGTTTCTAACTCTCTATCTCTCTCCCTTCCTCTCTGTAAAAAATCAATAAAATATATTAAAAAAAAAAAGAATTTATTTACAGCCTCACCTTTATACTATCTATACATGTATCCAATACATACTAGAAGCAACCTGGAATATTTGCTTCTTCCTTATCATTCATGTGTTCCTGTTCTTTGCAATATAATATTACCCCTGTCTTCATGGAGTCAGCTGTCTAGAGCTCTTTCCATCCATTAGAGTATGGCTAAAAAACCGCTAGAAGCTATATATAGTCAAATATGGCTGATTAACAGTCAAAAAAGATTACCTGTGGCCGTAGCTGGTTTTGCTCAGTGGATAGAGTGTCAGCCTGAGAACTAAAGCAGCGGTCGACAACCTTTTGGGGTCCGTGGACCACCGGTTGGCAACCGCTGGACTAAAAGGTCCCAGGTTCAATTCTGGTCAAGGGCACATGCCCTGGTTGCAGGCTCTGTCTCCAGTAGGGGGCATGCAGGAGACAGCCAATCAATGATTCTCTCTCATCATTGATGTTTCCTTTTTTTTAAAATACATCTTTATTGATTTCAGAGGAAGGGAGAAGGAAAGAGAGACAGAAACATCAATGATGAGAACCATTGATTGGCTGCCTCTTGCACATCCCCTATTGGGGATCAAGCCTGCAACCTAGGCATGTGCCCATGACCAGAATCGGACCTGGACGACCCTCCTTCAGTCCGGCTGACGCTCTGTCCACTGAGCCAAACCAGCGAGGGCATCATTGATGTTTCTATATCTCTCTTCCTCTCTGAAATCAATAAACATATATTTTTTAAAAAAGATTATATGTGATAAATACTTCAACTTTTCTATAAACCTAAGATTATTTCAAAATAAAAGTTTAAAATTCTAGTTATATGTTCAAACACTACTCATAAATCAACTCAACTGAAAGGAATTGTTTTATTTCTAAGCTCTGACATTCCCAACCCAACAAAGTAGTAATTTAAATCCCTTCTATACATAAAAGTTACAACCAACTACTCATCAACATTTTTACACAACTGTTAAATTTTTATTTAAATGTTTTTATTGATTTTTAGATAGAGAGGAAGGGAGGAGAGAGAACCATCAAGAGAGACATAGTTCGGCTGCCTCCTGCATGCCCTACTGTTAAACTTGACTAGTCACTCTACTCTGGAACACTGGTATCAGATCTGAATGATAGAGGTTAAAAATTACAGATGGCAGTTTCCAAAGTCTAAATACCAGCAGATCCGCAAAGGTAAATCTATTTTTTAAGGCATCTATTGGCAAATTAAACAAAATAAAAACATGAACTTTTTAAATGCCTCTAAAAAGGTATCTAACCAAACTTCTGTGGACTAAGGATTCCCAACTTTTTTTTTTTAGAATATGTGCTGCTGGAGTGAACACAAGAATCACAACTTCTAATGTTTGTATATTAATATAGCTAACAAGCAATTTAGTTTTACGAATAGATCACACATTATTTCTAGTTTTTCTTGCCCCAACAGTATTTTCAATATGTGGTAACATGTTGTCATTAACTGAAAATATTTGCAAATTTAATAATTAAACTTTAAGTGACTAGGCTTATAGACTCTCAAATTGAAGTAACCAGATAAGCCCTATTTTTAATATATATTTCATTGATTTTTTATAGAGAGGAAGGGAGAGGGATAGAGAGTTAGAAACATCGATGAAAGAAACATCGATCAGCTGCCTCCTGCACACTCCTTACTGGGCATGTGCCCGCAACAAAGGTACATACCCTTGACCGGAATTAAACCTGGGACCCTTGAGTCTGCAGGCCGACGCTCTATCCATTGAGCCAAACTGGTTAGGGCAAGCCCTATTTTTAAAAAGCACTAATGATAACAATCTGGAGCAATGAACAACCTAGTGCCCCAACTAAAAGAAACCAAGATTCCTACAGAGAAATAACCTCAAGTGGGAAATGCAGATGACCTTGAGACATCTGTATTTGAATGAAAATGAAGCTAGTGAGAACAATGTCAGCCAGACCCGGAGGCAACAATTAAGGTCTATCAAGGTGGCCAAAGACAAAATATGAGCATCAGAATGACTGCAGCCCTGTTGCTTCGTGGTTAGAGCATCATACTTCACACTTTAGGGCAGTGATAGCAAAACTATGACACGCGTGTCAGAGGTGACACGCGAACTCATTTTTTTGGTTGATTTTTCTTTGTTAAATGGCATTTAAATATATAAAATAAATATCAAAAATATAAGTCTTTGTTTTACTATGGTTGCAAATATCAAAAAATTTCTATATGTGACACGGCACCAGAGTTAAGTTAGGGTTTTTCAAAATGCTGACACGCCGAGCTCAAAAGGTTCGCCATCACTGCTTTAGGGTCTTGGGCTTGCTTCCGCCCCCCCTCCCCCCACTGGGGCATCTGCTGGAGGCAATTAAGCATCTCACACCCAAGCTTCTACCCCCCCCCCCAAGCAATGGAAAAAATATCCCCAGGTGAGGGTTAACAACAAAAAAGAACGATTGCAAATTGGTTCAAATACATTGAATATAAAAATGAAGTTCATATTGACGTAAGATGCTACAGCTCCAATTTTTTTTAATAAATTGGCAATTAAAGATAAATAATTAGGCATTTTCCCTCCTTTCGCTTTATGAACCTTTATTATTCATGATAACTGAATAGGACCAGTTCATGAAGGAAACTTCTTTATGGAATTCCACTTTGGTGTGGAATAAAACATGGGGAGGAAAATCACTATTTTGCAGCCCTTAAACTGATTTGGCAGTGATCATCACTGGATGAAACAATTAACAATGACTATATGAACAACTGATAAAGAACTTTAAGATCTTAGCATCACTGAAAGTGAGACAACCAAACATATACTTCCTAATTTTATGCAACATGATACATTCAGCAGTAAACTTAATTTCCATCTACAGAAAATATGAGGAAATAGAACAAGTTAAATGATACCACAAGGAAGCAACATATCTAGAATGTTTCTAGATCAATGGCACAAAGAGGAGGGAAGTGCTCTAGATTAAGAGACCTAAGAGTTATCAAACAAATGCAATTTGTGGCATAGTCTGCATCTTCATTCAATAAACTAAACATAAAAAAGATGAATAAAACTGTGGAGATCTGGATATGAACAGGCGATGTTAGTTTTGCTAGTGTAAATGGCATTGCTTACCTTGTAAATGTCAAATTGTGTATTAAGAATCTATAGTAGCCCTAACCGGTTTGGCTCAGCAGATAGAGCATCATCATCAGCCTGCGGACTCAAGGGTCCCAGGTTCAATTCTGGTCAAGGGCATGTACCTTGGTTGCGGGCACATCCCCAGTAGGGGGCGTGCAAGAGGCAGCTGATCGATGTTTCTCATCGATGTTTCTAACTCTCTATCCCTCTCCCCTCCTCTCTGTAAAAAAATCAATAAAATATATATATATAAAAGAATCTATAGTAATGGAAGAGGAGCACACTAATGGTGACCTGGTTATTAAAATGGCCATATCAAACACCAAGTATGTAAGTTCTTCAGTTTCTATTCACATTAAGGACATTGGGACCAGGGAAGAATCTATTTCCTTTCCTCATAATCATATTAAGTAATCTAGAGTTCTATCACTGTTATGGGCTCAATTGTGTCCCCCACCAAATCCATATGTTAAAGTCCTAAACCAACAATCCCTCAGAATGTGACTGTATTTGGAGAGATACATCTTTAAAAGGTAAGTAAGCCCTGGCTGGGTGGCTGTTGGTTGTAGTGTCATCCCATACACCAAAAAAGGTTGTGGGATCTAGGAGCGTATGGAAGGCAACTAACTGATGTTTCTTTCTCCAAAACATACCTCAAGTGAGGATTAAAAAATAAAAAGGTAATTAAGGTAAAATGAGGTCTTAGAATAGGCCATAATCCAAAATGACTGGTGTCCCTACAAGAGATTAAGACACAATTACAGCCTGGCCGGCGTGGTTCAGTGGTTGAGTGTCGACCTATGATGTTTCTCTCTCTCTCCCTTTCTCTATGAAATCAATAAAACATGTATGTGTGTGTGTGTGTGTGTATTTTTTTTTAAAAAAACACAACTACAGAGGGAAGACCCTGTGGAAACAGGATAAAATGGTCATCTGTAAGAAGGAAAGCCAAGGAGCAAGGTCTCAGAAGAAACCAACCTTGCTGACACCTTGATCTCAGACCAACACTCTCTAGAACTGTGAAAAAATTAACTGTTTAAGTCACCGAGTCTCTGGTACTTCCTTATGGCAGCCTTAGCAAATTAAACAATAATTTTCCTAATATAATAATTTTACTAATAATAAAAACAAAATTTAAAAATTAGGCCCTGGCCAGGTTGCTCAGTTGGTTAAAGCATCGTCCATACATGCCAAGGTTTCGGGTTTGATCTCTGGTCACAGCACATACAAGAAGGAACCAATGAATGCATAAATAAGTGAAACAATACATTGATCTCTCTCGCGCAAATCAATTTTTTAAAAAAGACATGGGAAAAAGTGTAAATGATGTAAACCAGGGTTGGCCCAGGAGCCAAAAATGGTTTTAATATTTTTAAAGTTGTAAAAACAAGACCATCGGAAAACACATATATAATTACAGAGATATTTGTGGCCTGCAAAGCCTAATATTTACTAGGTGACCCTGATCTAAACCACCAAAAATGTAAGGGGGGACCCCTACACAACCTAAATCAATAATAAAACATATATTCACTCATTTGAAAGGGAAATTCAATATTTATGAAATCCTTTTGCCTTCAGTGAGGATCACACCTTTTGTCTCCCATTAACCCAGATAAAGGTTGATTTAGTTTTTAACATAGCTCCTAAGTTATACCGGATCTAACTTTATAATAACACTAGAGGCCCGTTGCACGAAGATTCGCGCAATAGGCCTTCCTTCCCCTGGCCGGCGGCACCAGTTTTCCTCTGGCACCTGGGACCCAGGCCTTTGGTGCGGCCACAGCAGCAAGGCTTGGTTTCTCCACTCTGGCTGCAGCGGAGAAGCCAAGCCTCTTTTTCTCCACTCCGGCAGCAGCGAGGCTTGGCTTCTCCACTCTGGCTGCAGCCAAGCCTCTTCAGTCTTCGCTCCCTGCCCACATATGCAAATTTACCGCCATCTTTGTTGGGTTAATTTGCATGCGCATCCTGATTGGCTGGTGGGCGTAGCAGAGTGACACCAATTTGCATGTTTCTCTTTTATTAGTGTAAATTAGAGGCTTCATGCACGGATTCATGCACTGGTGCACGATCAGGGCCGGGGAGGGCTCCAGGGCGTGTCCGGCCCATGCCCAGTCCCAATTGGTCCGACCAACCAGTCCGAGTGTCTGCCCCCTGGTGGTCAGTGCGCGTAATAGTGACTGGTCGAATGGTCAGTCGGACACTTAGCATATTAGGCTTTTATTATATAGGATTGGCAAAATTTGTAACTACTATGCAAGTCTGTTAATTCATTTTAATAGCAGTACACTTATAGGTGCAAAAATCTTTTTCACCTCAGCATACTTATAATCTACTACTTAAAAGTACACAAACAAAAAAACACCCTAAAAAAGAGACATCCCAAGCTCATCTGACAAAAACTTCAGAGCTCCACACCAGGGCTATGTCAATTCAAGTAATTAAATTTTGCATAACTTTAAATTCTCTTCTATAGTTTTGACTAAAATTCCTTAGACTTGTCTTAAAAGGAGGTGCTTTAAGTGATGAGGGTAGAGCTTTATGGGATTAGTACCTCATAAAAGAGACTCCAGTAGAATGCAGATTGTTTTGAATGAAAGGCAACTTTAGCAGCAAGCTCTGGAGAAGCTTGACTGCCTAGATCAGCGGTTCTCAACCTGTGGACTGCGACCCCTTTGGGGGTTGAAGGACCCTTTCACAGGGGTCACCTAAGACCATCGGAAAACACATATATAATTACATATTGTTTTTGTGATTAATCATTATGCTTTAATTAACGTTAAATTTGTAACAATGAATTGGGGGTCACCACAACATGAGGAACTGTATTAAAGGGTCTCGGCATTAGGAAGGTTGAGAACCACTGGCCTAGATGATTAATTAGAAGCCTTACCCAAAAGAGATTATCAGAGATAGCTTTTTGACCTATCTATAGGGAAGAGCATAATTCCATTTACTAAAAGTCTGATCCTATCATCCTGCAATGACCTTTTGAAGCCCCCAAGGCATCTTACCTCATCCTTATGCCTTATATATCCATGTTCCCTTTCTACCTCTGAAACTCTCCTGCATGTGAGATTCTCATACATACATATATACAGTAGGTCCTTGGGTTACATCAAAGATCCGTTCCTACAGCGCAACGTAACGCGATTTTTGCCATTAAGTCGGAACCCACCTACACAAGCACCTATGTCACTCACATGGAGCACATACACAGCAGTAATGAAGTGAAACAGTAAAAAATTTAAAAGAAAGATAACAATTCCTGACCTTTACTTGTGGTAAATAAATAATAAAAAACATAAAGCACATATGTACATATGTCGAAATGACGGAAATTTTTTTTATAAATACTGTAAATGGGAGATGGCGACGTAACCAGGAAACGATGTAAGCAGGAAACGACGTATGTCAAATCCAACGTAACCCGAGGACTGCCTGTATTAAATTTGGTTCTTTGCTCTAAAAAAAAAAAAAAAATCATACTGAAGAGATCTCTAGCCCTAGCCCCTTTCCATTGCTATGAGGATACAGTAAGAAGCAATGAATCAGGAAGAAGGCCTGCTCAGTGGTTGAGCGTCCACCTACAAACCAGGAGGTCATGGTTCGATTCCTAGTCAGAGCACATGCCTGGGTTGCGTGCTTGATCCCCAGTAGGGGGGCTGTTCAAAAGGCAGCTGATTAATGATTCTCTCTCATCACTGATGTTCCTGTCTCTCTCTCCATTCCTCTCTGAAATCAGTAAAAATATATGTTAAAACAAAAAAACAAATTGGTAGTATGGGCATGTAAAAAGTATAGCAAGGGGAATATGGAGTATAGTCAATAATATCATAATAACTATGTATGATACCAAGTGGGTACTGAAAACATCAAGAACATTTTATAAAGTAATGAAGTATCGAGAACATTTGTATATGATCATCTAACCACTATGCTATACACCTTAAATTAATCCTATATAATAAAAGCCTAATATGCAAATCGACCAAATAGCGGACCAATCAGTGGTACAACGGGTCGCTATGATGGCGCACTGACCACCAGGGGGCAGACGCTCAGGTAGTCAGTGCACTCCCACAGGGAGAGCACCACTCAGTCAGAAGCTGGGCTCACCGCTAGTGAGCACAGCAGCGATGGCAGGAACCTTTCCTGCCTCCACAGCAGCAGCAGCACTAAGGAGCAGTGAGTGAGCAGGCAGGCAGTAAGGAGCAAGGGGTCCTGGAATGTGAGGGCACAGGCCGGGCTGAGAGGACACCCCTCCCCCTCGGGTCTCTAGTACAAAATAATATTAACTGTAAACTGTAATTGGGAAAAGAAAAAAACAACACTAAGTGGTTCATTTTAAACAGTAAATTGCGCTACATCCCTCTCCATTAGGTGGCATCTTTGCAAAGCTGAATTTTTGGTATTGCTATATTAAAAAAAAGTACCCACACACACAAAAAAAATCAATGGGTAACAGGCACTGATGTAAATATCCAATCTCATTATATAGTACCCAAAAGGCATTCCATTCCATCAGTAACTGTGGTTATACAAGAACCTCCATTTTTCTTTCAACTCACATGTATTGGCTTTTCAAAGAGCTTCTAGGCTGCTAAGACAAAATACTTAAGTTGTTTGGACCCAATTACCCAATGAATTGCTAGGTTATTCCTCTTGGCCTAGCAGTACCATAAAAAACAGTAACAAAAACGTACAAAGACACCATTGGGGAACAAAGAATGTTTGTGAACCTAGTTCTTTATTTGGTAATTCTCATTCTAAAATAGAAGGGTAAAAGCTAAGTTCTTAAACACACCCCCAAAACTTAGTCCCTTTTTTTTAAGCAACTCTATGACTTTCCCACATTCCTACTTTGTGCATACATCCCCAAAGCAGATAACATAATTTTTCTTCATACAAATAAGACTCAAGATCAATCTCTAACTGTCCCCATTACAAATTTTAGAGCCTCAGAGCTCCATTACCTTACGTCAAGAAGTGCCGCAGGTTTTAACAGAAGTAGCAGTTTAGATAATAAAACCGAACTGCAGAGACATGGTTATTTATTTGGAAAAGGACCACCTGAAAAATCATTATTCCTGGAAAAAAATAAGCCTTCTTTTAGAAATGTTGGGTTCCTGAATAGGGTTGCAATCCTATTTGGACTAGCCCCTCATACTAATAGCGCTGCATGAACTGATATTTGAAGAACTAGATGCTGAAATTAAATATTAATAAAAAAAATCACACTTGTGTGTAACTTAGATCCTTTCAGTACACAAAATAAACATACTGAATTGGAAAGGGCCCTGACATAAACACTGTTTAGCATTAAAGTATGGCTACATGTGAAGATCAACTATTGCACAGAAAACCCATGGTAGCACATTTTATTTGGTTTTGGAATATAACAGGGAAGGACGTATTGCTCAAGGTAAGCTTTAAAATAAATGTACTTGGAAAGTGGGTAAGGTAGCTTCAATTTAAAATCTGTCACTGCCACATGGCCGGCATGGTTCAGTGGTTGAGTGTTGACCTATGAACCATGAGGTCATGGTTCGAATGCAGGTCAGGGAACATGCCTTGTTGCAGGCTCGATCCCCAGTAGGGGGCCTTTCAAGAGATAGCAATCAGTGATTCTCTCTTATCACTGATGTTTCTATCTCTCACCATCTTTTTTTTTTTTTTTAAAGAAAATAAGTTGTTTTTTTAAAATATATTTTGATTTTTTACAGAGAGGGAGAGGAATAGTTAGAAACATCGATGAGAGAGAAAAATCGATCAGCTGCTTCCTGCACACCTTCTACTGGGGATACGCCTGCAACCAAGGTACATGCCTTTGACCGGAGTCGAACCTGGGACCTTTCAGTCTGCAGGCAGACGCTCTATCCACTGAGCCAAACTGGTTAGGGCTCTCCCTCTTTGAAATCAATAAAAATATATTAATAACTAAATAAATAAAACCTATCACTGCCAATCTACACAGTAAATAGTTTACAACAACAAACTTAGTATTTCCATAGCAAAATAAACTAAATACAACAATTTTCAATGTAAGAAGTCAGATAAAATATGATCTAAAAGCTTTTTAAGAGCTAGGTTGATTCTAAACAGTTGATATTACAAAGGTATTTTTTTCTTGAAAAGTGGCGATCACTAACTTTTTAAGACCCCAAAATAATATCGCTTCTAGATTTTAAAACTAGAAAATACAATTAAACAGAAGAATCTTAATTAACAATATAGTACATACTGGTCTGCACTCTACAGATTTGCCAATTCCAGTTTCTACTGCCTTCTAGTTAAAGTCTAACTAAGTGGGGGGGGGGGTGGGGGGGGAAGCCAGTTGCCAAGTTGCCAAGTTACAGTGGTTAGGAAATCAACACTTAACAAAGGCCATCATCAGTTACTCTTCCTTAACTTACAGAAATTAACAATATGCTATTACAAATTATTTTGGAGGCTAAAGACTGATAATTTTAGCCCTAGCCGGTTGGCTCAGTAGAGCTTAGCCTTTGGACCAATGGCTCCCGGGTTCGAGTTCAGTCAAAGGCACGTACCTTGGTTGCAGGCTCCTCCCTGGTTGGGGGGTGTGCAGGAGGCAACCAATGGATGTGTTTCTCTCACATCGATGTTTCTGTCTTTCCCTCTCTCTTCCACTCTCCCTAAAAATCAATAGAAAGTCCTGACTGGTTTGGCTCAGTGGATAGTGTCGGCCTGCGGACTGAATGGTCCCAGGTTCGATTCCAGTC
>NW_005363978.1:110856-141681 GCF_000412655.1 Myotis brandtii
GGGGGTGTGCAGGAGGCAGCTGATCGATGTTTCTAACTCTCTATCCCTCTCCCTTCTTTTCTGTAAAAAATCAATAAAAAATATTTTTTTTAAAAAAAAGACTGATAAGTTTATTTTGGGGACTCAATCCTACAAAGTTGAATGATGGCAAAGTAAAGATTTTAACAAATGTTTGAGAGAGCCACAGTATGTTTTTTAAACCATGTTAGTTTAAATACAAGACACCATAAAGCAGCGGTTCTCAACCTGTGGGTCGCGACCCCTTTGGGGGTCGAAGGACCCTTTCACAGGGGTCGCCTAAGACCATCGGAAAACACATATATAATTACATACTGTTTTTGTGATTAATCACTATGCTTTAATTATGTTCAATTTGTAACAATGAAAATACATCCTGCATATCAGATATTTACATTACGATTCATAATTAGGAAGGTTGAGAACCACTGCCATAAAGAATTACTTCAGCCCTAGCTGGTTTGGCTCAGTGGATAGAGCGTCAGCCTGCAGACTGGAGGGTCCCCGGGTTCAATTTCAGTCAAGGGCACATGCGGGCTCCATCCCCAGTAGGGGGTGTGCAGGAGGCAGTCAATCAATGATTCTCTCTCATCACTGATATTTCTATCTCTATCTCCCTCTCCCTTCCTCTCTGAAATCAATAAAAATACATTAAAAAAAAAATTACTTCAGCCCAGCCCATGTGGCTCATGGGTTGAGTATGAACCTATGAACCAGTAGGGCACAGTTTGATTGCAAACCGATCAGGGCACATGCCTGGGTTGCAGGCTCCATCCCTGGTAGGGGGCATGCAGGAGGCAGCTGATCAATGATTCCCTTTCATTGTTGATGTTTCTCTCTCTCTTCTTCCTCTCAGAAATCAATAAACATATATTTTTTAAAAAATAATCACTTCAGCCCTGACCGGTTTGGCTCAGTGGATAGAGCGTCGGCCTGCAGACTCAAGGGTCCCAGGTTCGATTCTGGTCAAGGGCATGTACCTTGGTTGCAGGCACATCCCCAGTAGCGGGTGTGCAGGAGGCAGCTGATCGATGTTTCTCTCTCATCGATGTCTCTAGCTCTCTTTCCTTCTCCCTTTCTCTCTGTAAAAAAATCAATAAAATATATTTTTTTAAAAAAATCACTTCAAATAGCTCAAAACTAATATTTTATAATACTTTATATCTGTTGTTAATGGGTTCAACTTAGAAATAAACCAACTACAACAGTTAATTTTTTTTAAAAAGGTAGTACTATCCTCTGTCCCCATTCCCCTTAATTGGTTGGGCAGGTCTTATGAGCCTGAGGAAGGACCCAAAATCCTCAACTTCTTCAAGACAGGTGGGAGATTGAGAACTTTTTAAATTATTTCTTTTTTAAAAATATATTTTTATGCCGAACCGGTTTGGCTCAGTGGATAGAGCGTCGGCCTGCGGACTGAAGGGTCCCAGGTTCGATTCCGGTCAAGGGCATGTACCTTGGTTGCGGGCACATCCCCGGTGGGGGGCGTGCAGGAGGCAGCTGATCGATGTTTCTCTCTCATCGATGTTTCTAACTCTCTATCCCTCTCCCTTCTTCTCTGTAAAAAATCAATAAAATATATATTAAATAAATAAATAAAATAAATTTTTATTGATTTCGGAGAGGAAGGGAGAGAGAGAAACATCAATGATGAGAGAGAATCATTGATTGGCTGCTTCCTGCACACCCCCTACTGGGGACCTAGCCTGAAACCCTGGCATGTGCCCCTGGCGGGAAGGAACCCAGGACTCTTCAGTCCATAGTCCGACTCTCTATCCACTGAGGCAAACCCGCTAGGGCTGAGAACTTTTATGTAAACTACTAGACAAACTTTTAAAAAGTTGATTAAAGAAAAACAATGGTATTTCTTTGTAAAAAGATATTTTGTTTGTCTATAGTAGTCTATTAAAAGCTGGTAATGCTTTATCTGAGGATTCATTTTCTACTCAGATATTTTAAGATTGACATTCCTGTCACATTATTTGGAATAGAGATTTCGAAAGAAAAAAACAGATTAAAACCTTCTACTGGATACCATTTTTTTCGGCTGGGAAATTTCTTCCAAAATTCCAATAAATACATTAAGGGGTTTTCAGTAACACATGCATACTTCTGGAGGCTTGTTCTCTGGACATCAACTGGCTGTGTGTATCCTTTCTATTTAGAAATCCAGCCCAATGTTACTTAATGTTATTATCTTATTCAGAAAACACTTGAAAGTGCATTACTTTTTATAGGAATAAAAATTGTTTCCCTTCAACTGCTTTCCATACATAACTTTCAGGGAGCAGTTAATACAAAAAAAAACCACAAAAAACAAAAAAAAAACCAGCAAAAAAACCCCCACAAAACCCACAAAAACGATAAGTAACCGGCAATTCTCACATCTGAAAACATAAAGCTTTTCCTGTAGAGAATGTTTAAGGTCTGGAAGTGGCAGCGCCAAGAAATCTTATTCAGTTAAAATCACCCATGCTCTCCCTTTATCGTAAGAAACCTAAAATTGCTAAAGAATCTATAGTTAAAACAAATTTAAACTCTTTAAGACAAGAAAGCAAATACATACCTATTTCATCTCTAAGTTAAGACGGGATAATGGAACCTCGCTTACAGTTAACACACAAACGGGACACGTGCAGAACTACCTACGCTATGGCAACTCCTCGCTGCCAGGGACACGGCTGAGCTTTGGCAACCTCCACTCCCTTCGAGAGATCGGAGTCAGGAGAGGCCCTGGGAAGACCCACGCTCGAGAAATCACGACATCCGAGAGGGAACTAAGTTGTGGTGACGGCGTGGCCTGCCTCCGGTTGCCTAGCAGTCCCTCCCCGTTCATGGAGGAGGCCCGCGTGGCGCTCCCCGGCCTCTGGCAGCGCCCACCACAGGTGCACTTGGCCCAGGGCCTGGGACAGGTCTCACCGAGCGGCAGAACCAGACTGCCCAAGGGCCGAGCGATCCCAGAGGGTCCACGCCTCCGGGGCGCCGCATGGCAAAAAACTCGCGGTATATTCAGGCCTAAGGCTAAGTTCGGGGAGTTGGGAATCACAGGGACTGCCAAGAGGAGAAAAGTGGGGTTTCCGGCGCGGGGAAGCTGAGGGACGGTTTAGAAGTGGGAGAAGCGGACATCT
This sequence comes from Myotis brandtii, assembly GCF_000412655.1. Classification (NCBI taxonomy): domain Eukaryota; kingdom Metazoa; phylum Chordata; class Mammalia; order Chiroptera; family Vespertilionidae; genus Myotis; species Myotis brandtii. Next base: position 114,003 of record NW_005363978.1, read on the forward strand.
GGAGGAAAAATGTCCTCCATCCGCCAACGGTAACCGGAATAAAGACACGGGGCCTCCCACCCTCAGCCAAGAACCACTGCCACCATTGAGGGGAGAAAGCCGCGGGGCCGAAAGCGGGGGAGGGGAAGGGGCGGCTTCCCGGCAGCACCCAGCGCGGCCTCGGCATCCCGCCGGGGCGACCTTCCCTCGGCGGGGTGTCGCACTCACATCGTGAACGGGGCAGGGGGACGGGTGAATGGGTGGGTGGGCCTCTCCGGCGGCAGCTGCTGGGCAGTGGACTAAACTCCGGTGGCGACTCCGACGTTTTCTCCGCGGTGCGGCCTCTACTCGCTTCCCTCAGCGACGGCGGCAGCGGCGGGCTCGACCTGGTCCCCAGAATGCACCGCGCGGAGAGAGCGGCTCCTCCGGTCGGGGAGAGGAGGAAAGTGTAGGAAAAGGGGCGCGAGGATGGAGAACGAACGTGCGTGCGTGAGAGCGAGGGCTGGTGAGGCCGGGCGGCGGCTGGTGACGCAGCAAAATGCCCGGGCCCTGCCGCCGCGCCTGCGCACTCTTTGTTGTCGGGCTCCTGCGCGGCTTTCTAGAGATATCTACGGAAGGGGCGGGGCCTCCCAGCTCTTCGCGATTCTTCCCGGCGTTGGCCCCTCCCTCCGCCGGTCGCCGGGGACCCGACTCCTTCCCGCCTCTCCTCCCGCGTCCCCCACCCCGGGCCTTGGAAAACCGTTGGCCAGCTAACTGCCTCCCCGCGCGCTGTGGGCGATCTCCCCGGGAAACGGCTGCGGCGACGGCGGGAGGAAGGCTGAGGCGGAGGGACGCACGGAGTTGGGAGGCTTGAGAAATGAAATGGGGGCTTGATGACTCTGGAGGGCACAAACAAACCCCGGAGGAAAACATTCCACTCCCCCCCCCCCAAAAAAAAGATGTGAAAAAAAGATGTGAAAAGATGGTCTGTGCTGGTGATAGTTGCGGAAAAGGGTTAACTTGAGACTCGAGGGCCTGGCCCCGCTCGCCATTTTTCACAAGGTTGGAAAGAGGTCCAGGGGCAGCGGAAATGCCAGGTCTCTGGCTGAGGAGGAGCGCTGGCCGCTGGCGTCCGGCGGTCGCCTGGGCTTTGGGGCGTCAGTGCTGTGGGTGCGACGGGAAGGTCGTGTGAGTGGAGAGGAGGCTTGTGGGCACCGAGAGGCTGGACACGCGGACTCCAGGCACCTCAGCTGGGGGGAGGGGGCCCTATCTTTTCAGCCGATCTCCGGAAGCACCGCTTTGTGCAAGGCACTGGGTTAGGCTGCAATGAGGGGTAATAACCAAGGGGACGGAAAGGACACCTGCTGGCTCCGGAGGGCCACGCAGCAGTGGAGTCGGGGAGAAACACACCGACGCGGCGCCAGTTAGGACACAAAGGAGGCTTGGGAAAGTGTTGGGGCTTCATCTTCAGCGTGTTGGTGTCTGCTGGGCGAGGCAGGCACTGGGCACTACGGACATGGGACCTGTGCTCAAGTCCCGTTCAACAGGTGAAAGCTCAGCTCTCACAGGTTGACCCTAAGGAGCCTACTGCCCGTGGGGGAAAATCAAATACACAGATCAGGACAATGGAAGCACAAAAGGTCAAATGGGAGCATACAAGGAGGAGGGGTCGATATTGACCCTGAAGGATTAGGGCGGACCTTGTTAAGGAAAATGAACTGAAACGTGGAAATAAGTCAGGGAGCGGAGGGATGGTGGCCTTTCGGTTCCTACTTGGGACCCTTTTAAGCAGCCTGTGCCCAAGGATTGCTCTCCAGGAGGAGATAGCTGTGTGTGGCTCTGCTGTTTATTATATAATCGGAGTTCAAGCATTGTGAATTTACTTGTTATGGTGCGGGTTTGTGGCTGCTAGAAAAGCCAGCCTCAAAGTTAGTTTTGTTACTTTGTATGACAGGTTTGTTTAACCTACAACCTTATTGTAATTCTTTTTATGCCTATAAATATCTACTTCCTTAAATGCTCCTGGAACCAGCTCTACCATCTTGCTGGTTCTGTCAACCAGTTAAATGTTTGGCTCACAATTTTATATCTGTGGGAGAATCATGTTTAAAAATTTTTAAAAATTCTACTTGGATACCTCATAGAGGTGACAGCAGGAATGAGTGGGAGTAGTACATTCCAGGCAGGAATCTTGGTAGGTGAAGAGATAGCAACAGAAGTATGTTTAGGTAAGGAGTGGGCAAACTTTATGTAAAGGGGCAGATGAGGCCATAAGGTTCTCTTGCAAATTTAGAAATCCGCTTAGTATGAAATCAACCATAGAAAATATGTTTAAAAAAAATAGCTGTGCTTAAAAAAAACTCACTAAGAATGCTGAAATTTAAATTTATGTTCACATGTCACAAAATATTATTTTCAAACCTTTAAAAATACAAAAATTGGCAGCCTGCTGGATTTGATCTACAGGCTGTACAACCCCTGGCCTAGGTAGTCCAGAGCGCAAGGGAATAATTCAAAGTAAGGTTTTGAAAGTTGGTCACAACCAAATAATGGTGGCACTGAATATCAGGCTAATTGTTTTCAACTTATTGCTCTGACAATGGGAAACTATTGAAGGTTTTTTTAAGGGGAGAACACATGTATTCTAGAAAGATTAATCTGGTAACAGCATAGAAGATGAAGTGAAAATGGAGGAACTGAATTTATGATAGAATTTAGAAGACTGCAACTCTTAACAGTATCTTCCCTTATCAAAATAAGTGCTGTGGGAAAACTGCCTTTCACACAAGGAATTTTTGAAAATTCAGACTTATTGCATCCTAATTCATAGTTTATTACCCCTGTTGGACATATTTCAAGGGATTTCATGGTAGTGTAAATCTGGAAATGGCTTCTCACCAGAGATTCACAAATACTGTAATTTGTAATCAGGTTTACCCATGCCTTTGCATGTTATCTCAGCCATTAGCTGATGGGGACCAGTTGTACCAGGGTGTGTGTGTGTGTATTTTTTCAAATTCACTAACAAGTATGAGTAGGAGGCCAAGTCTAGATGCAAACATGTATAATTAGTGTCAGTCTTTTGGGAGAGAAATCTGCAACCTCAGTTGGCAGAAATTAGAAAATACTTGGCAAGTATTAGATGCCATTTCACAAGATTAATCCTAACAGTTTCTTAAGAGAAAAGAAATTCCCAGGGCAAATTTTAAAATTAATTAAAGGAATGCAGAAACAATTCATCAATTTTTAAAAAATATATATTTTATTGATTTTTTTACAGAGAGGAAGGGGAGGGATAGAGAGTTAGAAACATTGATGAGAAAGGAACATTGATCAGCTGCCTCCTGCAGACTCCCCACTGGGGATGTGCCTGCAACCAAGGTACATGCCCTTGACCGGAATCGAACCTGGGACCCTTGAGTCCACAGGCCGACGCTCTATCCGCTGAGCCAAACTGGTTAGGGCCAATTCATCAATTTTAATTGCGGCATTCATCATCTCTGATATTTTTCAGAGGACTGAATTTAAGTGTGTCCACAATCACTAATAGCAAAAAAGAACTTTATTGATTGACATGAACAATTTTTTAAAGTTGGGTTGTACAGAGGCACCTCATCAATGTTTCTCATCAATGTTTCTCTCCCTTTCCCTTCCTCTCTCTGAAATAAATAACATATTAAAAATTAACAGATGAGAACAGTCCAGTTTTATGAGTTTTCTAATAGATAAGAATTTAGGAGTTGTTAATTTTGTATTTGTAAGGCAAATAAAGGGAAAGAGGTGGTAAAGTAGTAATCAGTTCTAGGTATAGGGAATAAGAAATTGATCACAAAGTTTAAGGGAAATATCATGACCTACTTAAATATAAACATCACAGTCCAGGACAGGTAACTTGGTTGGTTGGAGAGCATCATCCATGGCACCAGGGTTGCAAGTTGCATTCAGGGTCAGGGCACATACAAGAATCAACCAATGAGTGCATTGATGGGTAGAACAATGGGTCAATGTCTCTCACTCACTCTCACTTTGGCTCTCGCTCGAACTCCCTCCTTCCCTCCCTCCCTCCCTTTCTCTAAAATTAATAAATAAAAATTTAAGAAAATAATCATCACATATAGCAACTTAAATTTGTTTTGTGGCCCTAACCAGTTTGGCTCAGTGGACAGAGCATCTGCCTGCGGACTGAAGGGTCCCAAGTTCGATTCTGGTCAAGGGCATATATCTTGGTTGTGGGCACATCCCCAATAGGGAGTGTGCAGGAGGCAGCTGATCGATGTTTCTAACTCTCTATTCCTCTCCCTTCCTCTCTGTGAAAAATCAATAAAATATATATTTTTTAAAAATTTGTTGTGTGATGTCATCATTATCTTCCCACAATTTGGAAGCATACTCTATCAGTCTGGTTTGCCAATAATGGAAAGGGTTAAAATTACTCTCGTGTTGAGCTTTTTCATAGTCTGGAATTTTGCTAGTAGTCTCTAACTGTGGACTGACAAAAGCATGAACAGCTCTGAGTGAATGAAGTGGCTTTTTTTTTTCTTAAAGTATTACAAAGAGTATTACACATGTCTCCTCCCCCCCCCTTGACATTCCCCCGGCCTCTCCTACCCCCCAGTGTCTTGTGTCCATTGGTTATTCTTACATGCATGCATATAAGTCCTTCGGTTGATCTCTTAATCCCCCCCCCCAACCCTCCCCAGGCTTCCCACTGTAGTTTGACAGTCTGTTCAATGTGCAAGCTCACCAGGGCCGTTGCAAGCTCACCAGGGCCGTTGCAAGCTCACCAGGGCCGTTGCAAGCTCACCAGGGCCGTTGCAAGCTCACCAGGGCCGTTGCAAGCTCACCAGGGCCGTCTCAACCTCACAGGGGCCATTTCAACCTCACTGGTGCCGTCTCGACCTCACCGGGGCCGATTCAACCTCACCGGGGCCATCTCAGCCTCACCGGGGCCGTCCCAGCCTCACCGGGCTGTCTCAGCCTCACAGGGGCCGTCTGAACCTCACAGGGGCCGTTTCAACCTCACCGGGGCCGTTGCAGCCCCACCGGGGCCATCTCGACCTCACCTGGGCCGTCTAGACCTCACCAGTGCCGTCTCAATCTCACCGGGGCCGATTCAACCTCACCGAGGCCGTCTCAACCTCACTGGGGCCGTCCCAGCCTCACTGGGGTCGTCTCAGCCTCACATGGGCCGTCTCAACCTCACAGGGGCCATCTCAACCTCACATGGGCCTTCTCAACCTCACCAGGGCCGTCTCAGCCTCACCGGGGCCATCTCAACCTCACTGGGGCCGATTCAACCTCACCGGGGCCATCTTCTCAGCCTCGGGGCCGTCCTAGCCCCACCGGGGCCGTCCCAGCCCCACAGGGACCGTCCCAACCTCACGTGGGCCATCTCAACCTCACGTGGGCCGTTTCAGCCTCACCAGGGCTGGGCCGTCACTACCTCACCGGGGCCCTCGCAACCTCACCGGGGTCGTTTCAACCTCACTGGGGCCGATTCAACCTCACTGGGGCCGTCTCAACCTTACATGGGCCATTTCAACCTCACCAGGGCCGTCTCAGCCTCACCGGGGCCATCTCAACCTCACCAGGGCCAATTCAACCTCACCGGGGCCGCTTCAACCTCACTGGGGCCGTCTTGATCTCATGGGGGTCGTCTCAATCTCACCGGGGCCGATTCAACCTCACCGAGGCCGTCTCAACCTCACCGGGGCCGTCCCAGCCTCACTGGGGTCGTCTCAGCCTCACATGGGCCGTCTCAACCTCACCGGGGCCGCTTCAACCTCACTGGGGCTGTCTTGATCTCATGGGGCCGTCTCAACCTCACTGGGGCCGATTCAACCTCACCGAGGCCGTCTCAACCTCACCGGGGCCGCTTCAACCTCACTGGGGCTGTCTTGATCTCATGGGGCCGTCTCAACCTCCCTGGGGCCGATTCAACCTCACCGAGGCCGTCTCAACCTCACCGGGGCCGTCCCAGCCTCACTGGGGACGTCTCAGCCTCACATGGGCGGTTTCAACCTCACCGGGGCCGATTCAACCTCACCAGGGCCATTTCAACCTCACCGGGCCCGTCTCAACCCCACCGGGGCCGTCCCACCCCCACGGGGGCCACTTCGGCCCTATGGGGACTGCCTCGGCCTCACGGGGGCCGTCTCAGCAACACGAAGTTTGGCATTCTGTCCTTTGTTGGGCAGCTCCTTGCTGGACAACATTTCCAGGCATTCCTGGTGGCTGAATATCTGGTATGCTTGCTTGGATTTCGTTTTCTACCAAGTGCACAGACTGCCTGTCTGCCGTCTCCCAGCGTCCCATGTGAGACTGGATCTGGTGGACCTGCCTGTGCGTTTGCTTGTAAAGTGGTTCCACGTCGCCGGCCCAGCCGGGTCTGGCTCCAGCTTCCTCTGAACCTGATTCTGCTTCTTGAGTGTGTCCCTTATGTATGCAAGGAGTTGGAATCTGCATTCTGCTGGGCTGGGCTGCAAAAGCACAGGTGGTTCTCTTTGTGCCACTAGCACAGCATGGGGGGGGATGTAAATTGAGTAGGGCAGGGTCCCCAGGAATCACCAGGGTGGAGCAAGGGGCAATGGCGTCTCCGCGACTCCTCGCCTCTCCGCGACTCCGCATCTCGTGTCCCCGAGTGCCAGCAAGCAGCTCCTCGAGACAGCTACTCTCGCTCTCCAGCCCATTGCAAGGCTGTCCCGCCTCTCCCCGTAGGGGTCTGGGACCTCAGGATCCCGCCCCAAACGCACTCAGTGGATTTGAGAGTCTGCATCCCCTTCTGATTGAAAAAAACCGCACATCCAGTTGCAGCCAGCCTGGCGCGTGACTCCGCTCCTCTGTTCTTTGAAGTGGCTTTTAAAAAGTTATTTTACCTTTTTAAATATATTTAGAAATCTTCTAAAAATGGTCTTCTCCCCCAAACATTAACTTGTAGCATGTATGTAAACATGGAGTTCATATTATAGAAAATAAAACTATAAAAGAGTGAAATATGCTTATTTCTATATAAAATATATGCTTATTTCTATGTAAATAAGCATATTTCTATGCTTATTTCTATAATCTCTGGGGACAGAAGAAGTCAAAGTTTTCTTTTAATTTCATTGTTTTTGTGAAAGAGAATGTATTACAATTCTTGTGTAATTTTGCCATAAGTAAATACTTCATTGTGCTCTTTAATAATTAAAAAAAAAATTTTTTAATATAGTGATTGCTTTTTTAGAGAGAGAGAGAGAAAGGGAGAGAGAAACATTGATTTGTTTTTCCACTTATTTATGCATTCATTGGTTGAGTCTTATATGTGCCCTGACCGAGAATCAAAACCAAAACTATGCCCTAGCTAGTTTTGCTCAGTGCATAGAGCCTCAGCCCAAGGACTGAAGGGTCCCGGGTTCGATTCTGGTCAAGGGCATGTACCTTGATTGCAGATTCCTGGCCCTGGTCAGGATTCGTGCAGGAGGCAACCAATCAATGTGTTTTTTCTCACATCGATGTTTCTCTCTGTCTCTCCCTCTCCCTTCCACTTTCTCTAAAAATCAATGGAAAAATATCCTCAGGCGAGGATTAACAAAAACAAAAAACCCCGAAACCTTGGTGTATCAGGATGATGCTCTAACCAATTGAGCAATGCATCCCGACCTATGCTCTTTCCATTGTGTTTTGTTGGAAGTGACCAGAAAAAGGTTACATATACATTCAGAGATGCTGAAGGAATATTAACACCATTTTATTCAGCACCTTGTAAGATAACTGAGTATAGAATGGGATAATGAAGAAATAGGATTAGTTTCAAAGTTAAGGACCCTTTTTTATATTTAAAAAAATTTATATTTCAGAGAGGAAGAGAGAAATATCAATGAGAGAAAATCATCGATTGGCTGTCTCCTGCATGCCCCCTACTGGGGATCGAGGCCGAAACCCGGGCATATGCCCTGACCAGAATCGAACTGTGACCTTCTGGTTCATAGGTCGTCGTTCAACCACTGAGCCATGCCAGCCAAGCTACCCCACACCCCCCTCCACCAGACTTTTTCTAATTTTTCTTTTAGTTGTTCACCAAAAATTTTTTAAAAATATATTTTATTGACTTTTTACAGAGAGGAAGAGAGAGGGACAGAGAGTTAGAAACATCGATGAGAGAGAAACATCGAGCAGCTGCCTCCTGCACACCCCCTACCGGGGATGTGCCAGCAACCAAGGTACATGCCCCTGACTGGAATCGAACCTGGGACCCTTCAGTCCGCAGGCCAACACTCTATCCACTGAGCCAAACCAGTCAGGGCTGTTCACCAAAATTTTTAATGCTCCATTTCTAGGAAGTAAGGGCTTTGTAATAACATTGGGGGAAAATAAGGGAAGACCAAGTACTAAGAGATTCATTTAAAAATATATTTGGAATTTAGAGCCTACCATGTACTTGATACTGCAGAACAACCTCCAGGAATTGTCTTATAGAAAAAGTAAAGATGTAAATAGATTAATTGTAATGCATTGCAATAAATACTATATGAGAGCTATAAACAGAATACTGTGGAAATAGCAACCTGAAGAACTAAGGTCATCTGGGAAAGTATCAAAGAGGGGTAATGATTAAGAGTTGAATTTCAAAGGCTGAATAAATTTTTCCCAGACCAATAGTGAGAGGCAAAAAAGCGTATTCCACGCAGAAAATATAGCACATGTGACATCGAGGCAATGGAATTTTCAGGGATCTATGCAAAGTTCAGTGTGGCTGGAGCTTAGGAGAGACTAGTAAAGGAGACTAGTGAGAGAGAAGACTGGAGATGTGAGTTCAGGCCAGATGATAAAGGGCCTTATATGCCTGCTCAAGGAGATAGAACTTAATTTAATTGGCAATACAGAGAAACTTTTAATGAGACTAATGCTATAGTGTGTCTGGCACTAGAAACAAAGACAAATATGATTTCCAGTGCCAGACACAATTGATGCTTAAAATGTTTGTGGAATATAATTTGCCATCTGGAGTGGAGAACAGACCAACTATGGCAGTTTAGACAAGAGAGTAGACCCAGAACAAAAACCGTAACTGTGGGAGTAAAAAGAAAAGCTAACCTAGAATTTTTGATAAATTTCTGACCTTGAAGACCAGTTAGAAAAGGTGGATAGTTAAGGAGGTTTCTAGTTTGGGAGATTGAGTGAAGTGTGACACCATTAGCTGAGACTGAAAGGGACAGATGGAGGAGTAAAAAGAGATCATTTAATATTGTATATACTAGGTAGTATTGTGTATATTAAGGGTAGGGTTTTATTTTTGTGGCTTGTTTAGGAATGATGAGGTTGGTTGTTTAGTTTTGTTTTTTTGTGTTTGAAGGGTGAGAAGAAGCCTGTGGAAAGGGAGGTATTGAAGAAGACAGGATAACAGAGAACAAGGTCTGGCATGAGGCAGGAGAGGATAAAAGCCAAAAGAAAGAAAGAAAGAGAAAGGTTTGGGAAGAGGGAAGGGGATAAAAAAGTTAGTCTAAGAGCTTGTTTATTGTTGTTAATCTTCACCCAAGGATATTTTTTACATTGATTTTTAGAGAGAGTGGAAAGGAGGGAGGGGAGAGATAGAGAACCAGGTGTACTGGTTAATGCGGATTTTGTAATCAAAGAAAACAATAATTTCAACAGAAACATCAAAAGTGCTTTATTCAAAGTAATGTCCATAGCTAAGTACACATTTCCCCCACTTTCAGGTAATTTGTGGATACCGTCCCAATAGAACTTTTCTTGTTTTGAGGCAAACCATTCAGAGACACAATTTTCCACTTCTTCATATGTTTTGAAGTGCTGCTCAGAAAGTGCATGTGCCATCAATCGGAACAAGTGGTCATCTGAAGGAGCAAGGTCTGGTGAATACAGCGGGTGGGTTAATACTTCCCAGGCAAGATCTTTTTTTTTTTTTTAAATATATTTTTATTGATTTCAGAGAAGGAAAGGAGAGAGAGAGAGAGAAACATCCATGATGGGAGATAATCATGGATTGGCTGCCTCCCGAAAGTCCCCCACTGGGGATCGATCAGTGTTAATGGTTTCACCTGGTTTTAGAAGCTCATCATACACCACACCTTCCTGATCCCACCAAACGCAGAGCATTGTCTTCTTTCCGAAGTGATTTGGCCTTGCAGTTGATGTTGATGGTTGACCTGGATCAACCCATGATTTTGTGCATTTGGGATTCTCAAAATAAATCCACTTTTCATCACCAGTCATAATTCGATACAAAAAAGACTTTCTTTCGTGCCGTTAAAGCAACATTTTACTGATGACTTTTTGGTTTTCCATTTGTCTTTTGTTCAGTTGATATGGCACCCATTTTCCTTCCTTTAAAGTCTTTCCCATTGCTTGTAAACAATCGGAAATTGTTTGCTGAGCAACGTTTAAACTTTCTGCAAGTTGTTTTTGAGTTTGGCACGCATCTTCATCCAATAATGCCTGTAATTGTTGGTCTTCAAACTCTTTTGGTTGACCTGGACATTCTTTGCCTTTCACATCGAATTCATCACTTTTAAAGCGTTTAAAGCAGCGTTCACAAGTATCTTGAGATGGAGCATGTTCACCAAAAGCTTCCCGAAGTATACAATAACTTTCAGCAGCACTTTTCTTCAAAATAAAGTAATGGATTAAAACTTCCCGCAAATGCTCTTTTTTTGGCACGAAATTGACATTTAAAAAAATATATATTTTATTGATTTTCCACAGAGAAGAAGGGAGAGGGATAGAGAGCTAGAAACATCGATAAGAGAGATTGATCAGCTGCCTCCTGCACGCCCCCCACTGGGGATGTGCCCGCAACCAAGGTACATGCCCTTGACTGGAATCGAACCTGGGACTCTTCAGTCCACAGGCCGACGCTCTAGCCACTGAGCCAAACTGGTCAGGGCAACATACTAAGTTTTGAAGCTTGCTGTCAATACCACAAAATAGCATACATATCAAATCGCATATATATCAACATATGTGTAACTCCATCTATTGAAAAAAATCTGCATTATTAACCGGTACACCTGGTATTCTGGACGAACCTGCAACCCAGGTACGTGTCCTTGACCAGTACTGTGACCCTTCAGTGTGCAGGCCGATGCTCTATCACTGAGCCACACTGGCCAGGGTTAGGAGCTTTTAAACTAGTACAGTGGGGCCTTGACTTACGAGTGTCCCGACTAACGAGTTTTTTTGAGATACCAGCTGTCTCCGCCGATTTTTTGCATTGAGTTGATAGAGTAATTTGAGTTAACGAGCTCCTTAACAAGCTCCTTAACGAGCTCGGTCTCAGAACGAATTAAACTTGTAAGTCAAGGCCCCACTGTATATAAATAGGTTTTAAATTTCTTTACATATAGAAAAACTCAAGGCTTGGCTTTAAGGAAGATCTCTAGTGTATATAGCTAGAACTGTTTTGGTTTTCTAATCCTGGAATGTTAGTTTTGGATTTGTGCAGTGGACTGAATGTTTGTGTTCCCCCCAAATTTATATGTTGAAACCCTACCCAATGTGATGATACTAATATGTGGGGCCTTTGGGAAGTAATTAGGTCATGAGGGTGGAGCCTTCATAAATGGGATTAGTGCCCTTATAGAAGGGACTCCAGAAAGCTCTCTCTGCCCCTCTTTCCACCATGTGAGGATACAGTGAAAAGTCAGCAGTCTGTAAACTGGATGAGAGCTTTCAGCAGAACCCAGCCATGCTAATACCTGATCTCAGACTTAAAAGTACTGAAGAATATTGAAATCACCAAGAATTCTGATAGTTATCCCTGGAGAGAGTGATAGAGAGCCAGGACCTAAAACTTAAAGGAATGAGTAGAAGTAACCTAGAGGAAGACACAGTAAATTACAAGAAGGGCTAGTGTGTGGTATAATCTGGTGACATAATTTAAAAAAGACACTTTACCTCTAGGCCCAATGGTATCAAAGGGTGTTGGGGAGAGAACTATATTCAAGAGGGCTGCAGGGGAAACATTGCCTTCAGAAGAGAGCCAGGTTGCAGTTAGAGCAAGAAGGTGACAGGAATGTTCAGAGAAGAGATATAAGGGGTTTTGCAGATAATTGATCTTGAGTTCAATTGTGAAAGGATTTTAAGACATCAGAGGGGTTGTAAAATGGAGTTGGAAGCATTGATGTACAAATTATAGGACTATTAGAGTCCAGGATATAAGGCATGGCCAGGGAATCCTGGATTCCAGCGATAACTGACACGAACGGATAAAGGTCAAGTAGCTTTATCTTGATTCTTGCCCAATAAACAAGTTGTTGAATGAATGTATCAGGTGTCAAATCCATGAAGGAAATAATTTTTTTTTTTTTTATCTCAGATCACCTCATATCATTTGAGGTCTGTGTTTCCAGGTTTGTTAAGTACTGCAACATGGAAATAAAATGAATATCTCCCTCATAGTATCTAACATATTTCTATATAAGTAACTTTAAAGGCTTTGAAATCCTCTAGAAAATACCAAAGAAGCCCTTATGTTTTAGATTTTCTGTTCAGTATATATGGCTTACTGCCTGATGCTTATGAATAGAAGACTGAATAAGTGCTAATATATTTAAAGCTTTCATCAATATGAGGAAAGAGCAAGGATAAATGTGATAATTGGTAATTAGCATAATGCTTTCTAGGTCTATCCATGCTGTTGCAAAAGGTAATATTTCTTTGTTGTTGTTTTTTTTACAGCCAAGTAATATTCCATTGTGTAAATGTACCACAGCTTTTTTTTTTTTTTTTGTGTACCACAGCTTTTTAATCCATTCATCTACAACTGGGCAGTTGGGCTGCTTTGAAATCTTGGCTATTGTAAATAGGGGTGCATATATTATTTTAAATTAGTTTTTCGGGCTTCTTCAGATTATATTTCCAGAAGTGGTATTGCTGGGTCATAAGGCAGTTCCATTTTTACTTTTTTGAGGAAACTCCATACTGTTTTCCACAATGGCTGCACCAATCTGCATTCTACCAACAGTGCACAATGGTTCCCTTTTCTCCACATCCCCCCCCAACACTTGTTGATTTATTTATTGATGATAACCATTCTAACAGGCTTTAAGAGATATCTCATTGTGATTTTAATTTACATTTCTCTGATGATTAGTGATGCTGCCTGTGTTCTTGACCTCATTATCTTTTGCCCTTTCCAGGACTATGCATTTTCAGCTTATTCCTTTAATCTTTTCCATTCTGCCTGCAAATATGGTAGGTCCTCCAGTTTAAAAAGCAAGACAAACCACAACAAACCTTCCCTCAAGTCTCCCTTTCATGCTGTGGTCTGCTAAACTTTTTCCAGATTTCTAAAAATAGTCCACACTCAAAATTCTCACTAAAGATATTTTTTCACTGTCAATTCACTGGTTTCCATTTTCTTCAAGCTATAAAAATGGAGATACTCAATTGCCACATTGAAAGGCCTTACAATTTTTTAAGTCCCCATTCCTGATCTCTTTGAAGCATTTGACACAGTTGACCAACCATTCCTTTTTCTTGAAATGGCTCTCTTCTAGTTCTTATCCATCTCTATGACTAAACTGGCCTTTCTCTATCCTTCACTGACTCTGCTGTCCTCTAAATATAGTTGATCTCCCAAGTTCTATTCTTGGAGCTCTCTATCACTGGTGGTTGCCACACTTTCTTGATCACAGTACCATATAGCCAATTCTCATTATTTTCCCCCCCAGTGATGTTTAGGGAGAGTGGGAGAGAGAGGGAAAGACAGAGAGAAACATCAGTGTGAGAGAAACACATCGATTGATTGCCTTCTGCATGACCCTGCCCAGGGCCTGGGCCCGGGAAGGAGCCTGCAACCAAGGTATGTGTCCTTGACCAGAATCGAACCTGGGACCCTTTGGTACACAGGATGACAATCTATCCACTGAGCCAAAATGGCTAGGAAAGTTCTCGTGTTTTACAGTTGTTATGGTCTATAAAGTCACCATGAGCACTGAATTAGTAAATACCAAACCATCATTCCTAGGAGAAATACAGGGTTAGATTCCTAAAAGCCTCTGGTCACATTTTCATCACTGATCAGTACATAACCTTGTTTTATGTATGTTTCTGTTTATTTTTAAATATGTTTTCATTGATTTTTAGAAAGAGAGGAATAGAGAGGGAGGGAGAGAGATATATATCAATCTGAGAGAGAAACATTGATCGGATGCCTCCGGCATGCACCCCAACTGGGGATTGAGCCTGCAACCTGGGCATGTGGCCTTGACTGGTCTGCAGGCTAACACTCTATCCACTGAGCCAAACCAGCTGGGGCCTAATTCACATTTTAGAACACTCCATCTAGCCCTAACCGGTTTGGCTCAGTGGATAGAGTATCGGCCTGCGGACTGAAAGGTCCCAGGTTTGATTCGGGTCAAGGGCATGTACCTTGGTTGCGGGCACATCCCCAGTGGGGGGTGTGCAGGAGGCAGCTTATCGATGCTTCTAACTCTCTATCCCTCTCCCTTCCTCTCTGTAAAAAATCAATAAAATATATTAAAAAAAAATAGAACACTCCATCTAACTTCATCTGAATACATACTCTTTCCAGGTGCACACAGAACTTTTTACCAAGATAGACCATATTCTGACATAATACAAGTCTCAATAAATTTACAAAGATTCTGGCCATACAAACTATGTTCTAGGGCCACAGTGAAATTAAACCAGAAACCTACAGCAGGAAGGTATCTAGAAAATCCCAAAATATTTCACTCCATCTAACTTCATCTGAATACATACTCTTTCCAGGTGCACACAGAACTTTTTACCAAGATAGACCATATTCTGACATAATACAAGTCTCAATAAATTTACAAAGATTCTGGCCATACAAACTATGTTCTAGGGCCACAGTGAAATTAAACCAGAAACCTACAGCAGGAAGGTATCTAGAAAATCCCAAAATATTTAAAATTAAATAAAAACAATCCTAAATAACCCATGAGTCAAGGAAGAAATCAGAAGGAAAATTTTTCAATGTTCGAACCAAATGAAAATATAAAAATTTGTGTAATTGAGTAAAGTAGTACTTTTAGGGACATTAGTACTAAACTTACTAACTAGTCAGTATTTAACAGGAACAAACTATTAATTCACCCAGCAACATGAATAAATCTCAATTATTCTGAGTGAAAGAAGATAAGTATATCTTGTATGATTTCAGTTACGATTTTTAAAAATTCTGGAAAATGCAAACTTATATTTAGTGGCAAAAGGTTTGGGTGGGGAAAAAGGAAGCGATTAGAAAGGAAACTTTTTGGAATGATTATTATTTTTATTTTGGTGATGGTTAATGGGTATGTAAATCTCAAAACTTACCGAATTGTACACTTTAAATATGGGCCATTTATTGTGTGTCAATTAAACCTCAATAAACTGTTTAAAATTAAATGAAAAAATAGAGTCCAAAAATCTGCAGAGTTCTTGAATCTTCGATTAAATACTAAACTGTACATGTGAGGATTAAGTTTCCACTTAGCTTTAGCTTTTGTAAAACTTGCCTGACTAGCCCGGCTGGTGTGGCTCAGTGGATAAAACATCAGCCTGTGGACTGAAGGGTCCCAGGTTCGATTCCGGCCAAAGGCACATGCCCGGGTTGCAGGCTCGGATGTGCTGGAGGCAGCAGATCAATGATTCTCTCTCATCATTGATGTTTCTATCTCTCTCTCCCTCTCCCTTCCTCTCTGAAATAAAATAAAATAAAATAAAGTAAAATAAAATAAAAACTTGCCTGCCTAAGCCCAATGTTGATACAATGCCAAGATTGTATTCATTCTTTTTTAAAATATATTTTATTGATTTTTTTACAGAGAGGAAGGGAGAGGGGTAGTTAGAAACATCGATGAGAGAGAAACATGGATCAGTTGCCTCCTGCACACCCCCTACTGGGGATGGAATTGAACCTGGGACCCTTCAGTCCGCAGGCTGACATTCTATCCATTGAGCCAAACCGGTTAGGGCTGTATTCATTCTTTAAAATATTTGAGATTTATTATAGGACATGTATAGGAATGTAAAGACCAATAAATTCCATTTCCCCAAGACCTCATCCAGGAGTACCAAACCCAGTCTTCAGGAGTCAGGCATGCAAATATGTTTGTAGCTACCAGGCAAGAAAATAGACATTAAAGCACACTAAAGAGGCCAAATGTGAAAGCAATAAAATCCAAGTTCTGTACTTAAACATTTCCATACTAATTGAACAATTCTCAGGGCGAAATTTGGCTCATCATTTTATCACTCCTGTTGTATAGATAGATAAGGGCAAAAAGAATGGCAGGTACAAGTTATGCTGGTATATTAGGAAAGAACATAGGCAAAGGATTGCAAAATAAAACAGCTTGCTTTATTCAAGTAGTTTTGTGTATTTGTGAAGGCTGGAGTATAAGGTTTTTTAAAATAATGATTTTTAAAATTTTGGGTTTTTAAAAATATATATATATTTTTTATTTCAGAGAGGAAGGGAGAGGAAGAGATAGAAACATCAATGATGAGAGAGAATAATTGACTGGCATCCTCCTGCATGCCCCTTACTGGGGATCAAGCCTGCAACTCGAGCATGTGCCCTGACTGGAATTGAACCATGACCATCCTGGTTCATAGGTTGATAGTCAACCACTGAGCCACCGTAATCAGGTGAAAAAAAATTATGGATTTTTAGAGAGAGGAACGGAAAGAGAGAGAGAGAGAGAGAGAAGGAAGAGGGAGAGATTTGTTGTTCCACTTATTTATGAATTTATTGGTTGGTTGCTTTTTGCATGTACCCTGACTGGGGAGCAAACCCACAACCTTGGCATATGGGATGATTGATGCTTATCAACTGAACTACCTGACCAGGCCTGGAGCATAAGGTTTGAGAGTTCAGTGTTACTTTATAACATACATTGAAATTTTTAACTATTTGTGTATTTGCCTAGTCTTGTCACCAGACTTATGGTAAAGAAGGGGTCTTGGAGCCTCTTCCATTGCCTGGAACACAGGTTAAATGCTCCTCGTATGAATGGTTCAGAAATATGTAGAGCCATAAACATGGAAGCCAATCTATGAAATTGTCATATTTGCATTTCTCATTAGACTAATTTCCATGAGGGTAAATATTGTGTCTTATTCTCTGTTGGAACCTCAGTGCTTAGCAAATAGTAGGAACTGAGGAATTTATGAAATGAATGAATACTGATTCCCACTTGTTTTCATCCTCTATTCCAATGAGAGAAGTATGTAAGATCGACTGAGTATGCAAGGCTTTAGACCTAGTTCTTGAACCAGTTTAACAGATTTTTAAAAAAGTTTTTATTGATTTTAGAGACAGAGGGAGAGGGATAGAGAAAAATTGATGTGAGAGGGAAACACCAATTGGTTGCCTCCTGCACACTCACCTGGGAATCCAACCACAACCTGGGCATGTACCCGGACGGGGAATCAAACCAGTGACTTTCTGGTGCACAGGATGACACACAACCAACTGAGCCACACTGGCCAGGGCTAGAATTTTGATTTGACTTATTTTGAACAAAATGTTTAATGACTTAAATGATTTAAAGTTTGAAAGTTGCTGCTTTATTCAATGGGCTTTTAGTGGGAGAGGATTTTAGAACCAGCCCACCTTATGGAGGCAAGTTCGTAGACAGATTCTGAGTGGAGGGTAGAACAAAAGACTATATCAATAGCCTATCCAGGCAGTTCTAATTAAGGCAATGACATTAAGAATGAAGAGGGGCCGAACCGGTTTGGCTCAGTGGATAGAGCGTCGGCCTGTGGACTGAAGGGTCCCAGGTTCGATTCCGGTCGGGGGCATGTACCTTGGTTGCGGGCACATCCCCACTGGGGGGGTGTGCAGAAGGCAGCTGGTCGATCTCTCTCATCGATGTTTCTAACTCTCTATCCCTCTCCCTTCCTCTCTGTAAAAAATCAATAAAATATATTTTAAAAAAAAGAATGAAGAGGGGGATAAACAGAAATATTGTGAAAATCTGGTAGGGAATGTCTATGAAAAAGGGGCCTGTGACAGGATTAGGATGACACAGGTTTCTTTCCTTTAAAACTGGGTGGGTGAGTGGGAAGAGATCAACCAAAGAACTTGTATGCATAACCCATGGACACAGACAATAGGGTAGTTGAGGGCCTACGGCACGGGATGGGGGCAGGCTAGAAGGGGGCAATGGGAGGAAAAGGGGACATGTGTAATACTTTCAACAATAAAGATTTAATTAAAAAAATAAAAATATACACTTAACATAAAATGTACAGTTCAGTGGGATTACTTAAGTATGTTCACATTGTTTTCCAACCATCACCACTATCCATCCCTAGAACTACTACATCTTCTGCAACTGGAATTCTGCACCATTAAACAATTTTTCTCAGCCCCCAGCATCCACCATTCTACTTGGTCTCTATGAATTTGACTAATCTAAGTGGAATCATATTTGTTTTTGTTTGTGATTGGCTTATTTCACTTAGCTTAATGTCCTCAAGGTTCATCCATGTTGTGGAATTTCCTTTTTTTAAGGCTGAATAATATCCCATTATAAATATAACTAGGGGCTCAGTGCATGAATTTGTGCACCTTGAAAGGAACTATAGGCCATGAGGCTGCGGTGGGCACAGGGGTGGGTCTCGACCCATCCTCCGTGCCCTCCCCCCCCAGCTCCTCTGCCAGCAGCCCTGCTTGGTAGTGATTTGGGCCAGCGCCGGCAGTAGGTATGAGCAGTGGCTCCTGCACTGGCAGCAGGTGCGAGTGCTGGGCAGTACCGTGGCACACAGGAGCAAAGAATTTTCAGTAACCATCAGAGGCTCGCCCCAATGACAGCAACCTGAGTTCTGCCTTGGTCTGGTGCCCCTGCTCACCTGCTCTACTGGCCCACCACGGTGATGCCCATCATGTTCCATGTGCGCCCCCTGGTGGTCAGCGAACCTCATAGCAACTGGTTGTTTGGTTGTTTCACCATTTGGTCTATTTGCATATTAGCCTTTTATTATATAGGATATATACACACACATTTTGTTTATTCATTCCTCTGTGAGGAGCACTTAGGTTGCTTTTACTTTTTGGCTACTGTGAATAATGCTGATTGGGTGTACATGTCTCTGAGGCTTTCAATTAAATATCCAGAAGTGGTTTGGCTGATGTGGTTCAGTGGTTGAGCACTGACCTATGAACCAGGAGGTCATGGTTTGATTCTGGGTCAGGGCACATGCCTGGTTTGCAGGGTCAATCCTTTGTGGGGTGTGCAGGAGGCAGTCAATGATTCTCTCTCATCATTGATGTTTCTCTCTCCCTTCCTCTCTGAAATCAATAAAACATATTAAAAAAAAACACACACACCCAGAAATGGAATTGCTAGATCACATGGTAATTGTTGAAAACTCCCATGCTGCTTTCCATAGCAGTTGCACCACTTTATATTCCCATCAACAGTGCAGAGGTTCTAATTTTACATCTTTACCAACACTCATTTAAAAAAATGTTTTTGATTTTAAGAAACATTCATTGGCTGCCTCCTGCACGCCCCCTACTGGGGATTGAGCCCACAACCTTGGCATGTGCCCTGACTGGAATTAAACCATGACATCCTGGTGCACAGGACAGTGCTCAATCCACTGAACCACACTGGCTGGGCAACTCATTTTTTGATAGTCATCTTTCTAATGCATGAGTGGTACATTTTAAGTCCTTGACCCATTTTTAAATGTTTTGTTCTTTATATATTCTGAATATTAATCCCTTATTGCCAAGTATTTTTCAATCTGTGTGTTGCCTTATTACTGTTGACTTGTGTCCTTTGACAGATAAATTTTGGTGAAATCCAATTTTGTTGTTGTTGCCTATTTTTGGTGTTAATGACATGAAGCTTTTCCAATTTTCTTGAGTTTTATGGTTTTAGGTCTTTGATCCACTTGTAGTTCATTCTTTTACTCATGGATATCATTTCCCCAACATCGTTAGTTCCAAAGACTAGGTTTCCTTTTTGTATGACCAAATGGATAGCTGTGTCGTTCATGTTAGCAGGAAATATATATGGAAAAATTTAGATGGGGTAGATAATGAAACTAATTTTGTGGATCTCAAATGAATCAGATTTGAGAGAAACCAAGAATGATGTTAAAGACACTAAGTTGAGGAAGGAAAAGACAAATGTAGCCATGCATGAAGAGTGTCCCCTGGAATTAGCAACTAGGTGACCCTGACGAGAACTATTTATTTGGTGGAGAGGTAAAGGTTAAAAGCCAGACTACAGTGGATTGGATAGGTAATGGAAAGAACTACATCTATCTCCATTGATAGTTCTTGGAAATAAAGTTGAAGTGAAAAGCAATTTGCAGGAAGACATGCTTTCAAATATTTAATAATTTAAAAAATCAATTTTTAAGTGAGTGGTAGAAACATGGTGAGACTATAGCTAAGGAACTAAAACTGGTCTACTACATCCCCTGCCCCCCCCTAAAAAATAAGGGTCATTTAGTAAACCTGTGCCAGTTTCAGATTCTTAGCAAATACTTTCAACAATCCTATACGTTTTGTAGTAGGCCTATTTTTATAGATGAAGCCAGACGTTAAGGTATCATTGTTAAATGGTCTACCGAATATTTGAACACAGGTATTTAATCAGTTTGAGAACCAGGAAGGAATAATTCCTCGTCAAAAGGTTTAACCTATACACTCCATAATCATTCTGTGACCAAGAAAGTTAGTTGTACATTTCAAGGATGGTGGGAAAAATGGTTAAGGGAAAGGAATCAATGTTAGAAAGAGTTAGCAATAGCAAGGTCCTTGAGGTGGGAAGAAACAGAACTACAGCACTGGTGACTGTAATAGCCTTGAACAATACAATTCTCTAAAAAAGTAACCAAGAATTGGCAGTTTGTTAACTGTACAGAAGGAAGGATGAGGAAATTTTGAGTTAATACAGTATCCCTAAGTTTCTTCCTGAAGTGAGAATTACTGGCTGTCTCAGATTTGGCAGCCTAGGGGCCTATTGTTAGCCTAATAAAACTAATCTGTTCTATCCCAGTGAAATGGAAGCAGGACATCATTCCCAGTCAGGAGTCAATTTGTGCTTCTCCAGGATAGCCTGCCACAAAGAAAAGGTATATACAATACTTTTAGTGACTGTCTTTGGGGAAGTTATTTAACCTCTTTGGTACTTAACTTTCACATCACTAAAATAATACTCTCATAGGAACTGAGAAGACTGGATTCAATAAAATGTCTATAAGTTTTAGATCCAAAAATCTTCCATTATGTTAATCTTCCTTTCTAACATTCCTTCTAGGTGTATCACTTATTCATTTTAGATTCTTCCTTTAAATTACTTATAGTCTTCCTATTCCCAAATTTTAGTTCCTTGCTTTACCCCAGACCATATTACAACCTAAACCCAGAAAGTTTAACTTTACTCTTCTTAGGACTTCTATAGCACTATTTATATTTATCATAAACTGGGTAATCACATGTACGTTTGCCTGGTACAGTTCTGGTTTTCACTCATTGTCTTAGCATAATTAAGGCTACCCTAATCATAATTTACTTTGCAGATTAAAATGTGAGAGAGCCGAGTGTTTGCATTGTATATAATAATCAAAATCCTTCCCTTCATAAGGTAGCTTCTGATGTTCTACAAAGTGTGATCTTTTCATCACATCCATGATGCAATCTCTCCAATCCTCTATCAAGCTCTTACATGTCAAAATGTAACCAATGTGCACTGCCTCTCATAAAGGAAAGATAAGGTCCAAAGTGTTCAGAAAGACTGTAGGTTAGAGAAGGAGCTGATTATTAAATAAAGAAGAATCAGCATATGATAATGCTTAACTTCTGGGAAAGAAACTGAAAACAAGAAATATAACAATTAAGTTGTAGTCTCTGAAGACAAAAAGGTCCTAGACAATAGGGTGGCAAAGGCCAGTGGTGAGCTATAAGGTGTCAATGGGAGATAAAAGAGGACATATGTAATACTTTCAACAATAAAGATTAAAAAGAAGAAAAAAAGGTCTTAACAGATAGCCTGGTACATACAATACTTTCCTTCTTACCAGAAAGGAAAAGGCTGAGATTTTAAGGGATAATCTGTGGCATTAAATCTTTTCAACTGAAGCTGAGGTCTTAAGAGTAATAAATGTGCTTTTATTTCTAGAGTCTTTTTGCTTTCTGGGGGGAAGAGATCAAGCACCCACTGAGTTCATCCCACAAGAAGCCATAACTTTATTAATGATAGAAACAGTACAAATTTCAAACCAAGCTGCAGTAACTCTTTTGAAACACACAAAAAAGGGTCTTCCTTTTTAGATGGTTACATTGTTAATTCCTGTAAGAGAAAAGAGATAATCAGAGGTATAATAGGCAAACTGACAGAATTCAGGTCACTAAAATTTAAGGCAACTCAAGACAGGCTTTGGAATGAGGTTTCCTAATTGGCTGATAATAAACATAAGAAAATCAAGTCACCCATAATTGGTCAGGTCACTCCAGGGAGTCAGGAATCAAGGCTTGGACACTTACCATAATAGCATTTACAATATCATTACTGTTGTTCTTCAGGGCTCGGACTGCCTTTGCTCTTGACACATTTGCTTGTGACATGACCAATTCTATGTCCTTAACTTCCACACCTGTTTCATCAACCTGAGAGAGAGGGAAAAACACATGTAATAAACTAAAGGCAAGAACAACTTCAGTATAGTTTGTTGGGGTCAGTCTTAACTCAAAAACTATTTCACTCAATGGGACTTAAGAGACTAAAACAATATAGAACCCACCCACCAATACAAACATACTACTACCTGGAGAGAATTAAAAGTATAAAAGATTTCCTTATATACCTCTTCCTCTTCACTCTCCTCTTGTACAGTTGGAGTCTGTGTGTTTTCTTGAATGTTTGAGACAGCTTCACCTTGAACTTTGAATTTCTCAGCAGCTGCTAGCTGTGCTTGCTGAGATAAATCCTCAATCTGTAGAACAGAAAATAAGAGATTCATGTGAACAGATCTGTCTGTAGTAAGTGAAAGAAATCATTTACATATTTTCCAAACTTGCACTCTAAACTCACTTCAGGTTAACTTACTATAGCTATATAGCTTTAAATAGTTTGCCCTCACTCAGATTATAGATCACTGTAGAAGTAGGTTATGTTTAAAGCAGTGATTTTCAACTGGAGGGGATATCTGTCCAATATCTGGAGTTTTTTTGTTTTTGCTTTTTTAAAATTACTACTGGGTGTGATCCTGTTAAATAAAGCATCTATAATGCATAGGGCAGCCCTTCCACAACAAAGAATTACTGACCCAAAATATCAATGGTGCTGAGCTTGAGAAACCCTGGTCTAGAGCAAATTCCCATGAAAACTTTCCTTACCTTGGCTTCACCAAAAACTATGTAGGTATCTGAAGCAGGGCTCTTGTAGACATCTGGTTTTGTGATGACAAAGAGGATATTCTTAGATTTCCGTATAGTGACCCTAGTAACCCCTGTAACCTGTCGAAGACCCAGTTTGGACATAGCCTAAGGAACAAAAGAACATCAGGTTTTCAAATTTTTTAGAAGCAGCGCCAGGAAGTAAGGACCACAGTAATACCACATCCAAAAAGAAAGTCTTTTTCTGGGCTAAAAAAAGTTTATGTAAGAATACAGAATGGATTCCCAGGACTTCTGGGTTTCCTGCCACAACAGCTTCTGTTACTTTAACTAAACACGATTCTACTCCCACCCAGAGTCTGTCCCCCTGAAGCTGCTTCATCAGAAATGGTCTTAAAAAAAAAAAAAAAGGAAGTCCCTGGGCACCAGTCCTTGTCTATAACTTAAAGTATTACCTTCCGTGCCTTCTTTTCACTCCGGCTCTGTTTTGCTTTACTGACTGGTTCTTCATCGATTTCAGCTGCTGCCGCCAGCTAAAATAAAACAGTAAGCTGAAACGTAAGACTTGGATTCCACAATCCCCCTGTGGTTTTCCCTTTATGAAAGTTTACAGCTCCAGATATGTAAGTCATCTTCTCTGGTCAACCCTGGTTCTGCAGTGCTTCCTTATTCCAAGTATTTACACCAATGAGTAAGAGAATACCTACCTGGGCTTGTTGTGTGGTTGCCTGTGTGGAATCTTGTTCTTCGAGCTCTGGTACTGATTCATCACTGTCAGATTCTGTTCCAGACCCTAGGAGGCAAAATAATTTTTAGTAATTTTTAGTGGAGATTAAAAGGAGGCTTGTCACACCATGGCCTGCTTGGACTAGAGGTCACTGGCTTATTTTAAACCTTGTAAAGTTAAATGTAAATCAACTGACTTGTATAAAGTCAGCTTGATAGCCCCCTACTTAGTCACAAACTAGTGTGTATATATTCTTAAAGACCCAGCCCCAGAAATGAGAGGTAATTACTAGATTCAGCTGAACAGTTTATATGCTATAACTGCTTCATTTCCCTCAAGGCCTTCACTTCTTGGCATAGGCGAACACCAATGACCTATGTAACTCCAACCACTATCCAATAGCCCAACCATCCCAGAAAGGTTCTGGCAGACAAGGTGTCTGCAGATACACGGAAGTGAAAAACACTTTCACATTGTGGCAGCAGATGAGGAAGGGAACTTTCCCCTTATCCTTTAAACTGCATTTGGGGAGGCCAGAAGCAGTTATGTACACACATTTAGCCGTATTTTCAAGCCACTGACCCCAGCAATTTGATCTAATAAATAGTACTTAAAGATTCTCTCAATGATGCCAACCTACAGTTACAATAGTCACCTTTACTAGTTATCGTCCTGTGACCTCTCCCATTTCTTTCAAACATAATTCATATATTTTAAGTTTTCCTCAATTGAAAGGCCAAGCACAATAGACTACTGAGGGAAAAAAGCATATACCTACACCATTCTCAGGCTAGGAAAAATAGGTCTTTTAAACAAAGGAAGTCCCTGGGCACTGGTCCTTACTAATTCCAAGAAGTGAACAGAAATTCAAATAGTTCCAATATTCAATAGCTTCCCAATATTTTAGCAAGTCCCAGGCCCAGGGACAAGGTTAGTGATGTGGTAGAAATTAGAGCAGATTAAGATCTAGAAGGTCTTTGGTTTTCAACATCACATCAGTTAGGTAAAATGATGGAAACTCAGGGTTAGTCTGGATCCCCATTACACAAGATGATACACAATGGACTATCTGAAATGATGAAAACCAAGATTGTTCCACATTCCTAGAGCTGTTGCACTTAAAATGATCATTCTAATTCTATGTTCTATGTTCAAACACAAGCAGATATTCTGGAGAAAGTGGCGCATCCTAGGGTTAGTAATGGTGGGTAGCCCCCAGGAGGAGTGTGGGCGACACACCATGCACACAGCAAACCAAGGCAAATACCCTTGTTGTTCTTCAGAACAGGTTGCTTGGCAGAGGGGGTTGGGGCAGGGATTCCAGCAGGTTTGGGGGTGGGCATGTTGACGAGGACCGGCTGGAAAGGCACTCCCCCAGAGATTGGTTCCGGGGGAATCAGAGGCGGCAGCTCATCCTCATCAGCGGGGGCTGAGGGCTTACAGGATGATTCCAGCACCAGCCCAGGTGAGGACGGCAGAGGTTGCTGTTTAGGAAGCAGAGGGGGAACTGGGGAGGGAGCAAGAGGCAGAGAGACTGATGGGGTGGGTGCTGGAGAGACAGGTGCTGATCCAGCTTTAGGCAGGACCTTCTCAGAAGCCGCTGTTGCTAGAGGCGTAGATGTCTCAGACTTTGGATGAGGAGCCAAGGGACCCTTTGGAGAAGTGCCTTTCTGAGTGGAGACTGCCAGTAGAGGGGTTGGAGGAGCCACTGTAGAAAGGGGTCCTTTAGTACCATTCTTGGCTGAGGGATCTGAGCACACTGGAGGTGAACTCTTCTTGGCTGGTGGACCTTTCTGAGTGGGAGCTATGATGACTGGTGCATTTTCTGAAGCTGGGCCAGTAAGTACTGCTTTGAGAGCTGTGGAGCCTTCCTTTATTGGGAGCCCTTTAGATGCCTGAGGGGCAGTGGATCCCAAGGGACATGTGACTGGAACTGGTAAAGCAGGGGACTCTTTGGAGGATGGGATTGCTGGGCCACCTATGGGGGCTGGGGCAGCTGAGGGCTCTTTGGGGGATGGAGTTTTAGCTGGGGTTCTTTTAGGAGATGGAGTTGCTGGGGCCCCTTTGGGGGCTGGGGTTTTCTTTGGGGATGAAGTTGTTGGGGCCCCTTTGGGGGCTGGGGCAGCTGAGGGCTCTTTGGGGGATGAAGTTGATGGGGTCCCTTTGGGGGCTGGGGTAGCTGAGAGCTCTTTGGGGGCTGGAGGAGTCACAGCTGAAGGAGTAGAAGCCACTTTGGGGCCTGGTGTAGCTGAGACCTCTTTGGGGGATGGAGTTTTAGCTGGGGTTCTTTTAGGAGATGGAGTTGCTGGGGCCCCTTTGGGGGCTGGAGAAGCTGAGGGCTCTTTGGGAGTTGGTGTTGCTGGGACCCCTTTGGGGGTTGGGGTATCTGAGGGCTCTTTGGGAGATGGAGCTGCTGGGGCTCCTTTGGGGGCTGGGATTCTTTTGGGAGATGAAGTTGTTGGGGCCCCTTTGGGGGCTGGGGTATCTGAGGGCTCTTTGGGGGATGGAGCTGCTGGAGCCCCTTTGGGGGCTGGGGTTTTTTTGGGGGATGAAGTTACTGGAGCCCCTTTGGGAGCTGAGGTTCTTTTGGGGGATGAAGTTGCTGGGGCCCCTTTGGGGGCTGGGGTATCTAAGGGCTCTTTGAGGGATGGAGCTGCTGGGGCCCCTTTGGGGACTGGGGTATCTGAGGGCTCTTTGAGGGATGGAGCTGCTGGGGCCCCTTTGGGGACTGGGGCAGCTGAGGGCTCTTTGAGGGATGGAGCTGCTGGGGCCCCTTTGGGCTCTTTGGAAGATGGAGTTGCTGGGGGCCCTTTGGGGACTGGGGCAGCTGAGGGCTCTTTGGGGGATGGAGCTGCTGGGGCCCCTTTGGGGACTGGGGTATCTGAGGGCTCTTTGAGGGATGGAGCTGCTGGGGCCCCTTTGGGGACTGGGGTATCTGAGGGCTCTTTGAGGGATGGAGCTGCTGGGGCCCCTTTGGGGACTGGGGTATCTGAGGGCTCTTTGAGGGGGGCCCCTGGGGCTGGGGTTCTTTTGGGGGCTGAAGTTGCTGGGGCCCCTTTGGGGGCTGGGGTATCTGAGGATTCTTCGGGAGATGGAGTTGCTGGGGTATCTGAGGGCTCTTTGGGGGATGGAGCTGCTGGGGCAGCTGAGGGCTCTTTGGGGGATGGAGTTGTTGGGGCCCCTTTGGAGGCTGAGGTTCTTTTGGGGGATGAAGTTGTTGGGGCCTCTTTGGGGGTTGGGGCAGCTGAGGGCTCTTTGGGGGATGTGGAGTTGCTGGCCCCTTTGGGGGTTGGGGTTCTTTTGGGGGCTGAAGTTGCTGGGGCCCCTTTGGGGGCTGGGGCAGCTGAGGGCTCTTTAGGGGATGGGGTTGCTGTGGTATCCGAGAGTTCTTTGGGAGATGGAATTGCTGAGGCCTCTTTGGGGGCTGGGGCAGCTGAGGGCTCTTTGCGGGATGGAGTTGCTGGGGTACTTGAGGACTCTGTGGGAGATGGAGCTGCTGGAGCCCCTTTGGGGGCCAGGGCAGCTGAGGGCTCTTTGGGGGATGGAGTTGTTGGGGCCCCTTTGGAGGCTGGGGTTCTTTTGGGGGATGAAGTTGTTGGGGCCTCCTTGGGGGTTGGGGCAGCTGAGGGCTCTTTGGGGGATGGAGTTACTGGGGC
>NW_005363978.1:148131-161943 GCF_000412655.1 Myotis brandtii
TTGGGGGTTGGGGCAGCTGAGGGCTCTTTGGGGGATGGAGTTGTTGGGGCCCCTTTGGAGGCTGAGGTTCTTTTGGGGGATGAAGTTGTTGGGGCCTCTTTGGGGGTTGGGGCAGCTGAGGGCTCTTTGGGGGATGGAGTTACTGGGGCCCCTTTGGGGGTTGGGGTTCTTTTGGGGGATGAAGTTGTTGGGGCCTCTTTGGGGGTTGGGGCAGCTGAGGGCTCTTCGGAGGATGGAGTTGTTGGAGCCCTTTTGGGGGCTGGTGTATCTGAGGGCTCTTTGGGGGATAAAATTGCTGGGGCCCCTCTGGAGGCTGGGGCTGTTGGAGAATCTTTGGGGGGTGGCATAGCTAGAGGCCCTGTGGGAGATGGAGTTGCTGAAGTCCCTTTGGTGAATGGGGCAGCTGGGGACTCTCTGGGGGATGAAGTTGCTGAGGTTCCTTTAGGGGAAGGAAGGGACATAACTGGGGGTTTGGGAGTCTCTTTAGGAGATGAGGTTGCTGGGCCCCTTTTTGGGGAGAGAGGAGCCATAGCTGAGGGAGTGCAGGCCCCTTTGGGAGGTGGGGTAGCTGGGGCTCCTTTGGGAGAGGAAGGAGTAATAGCTGGAGGAGGAGGAGTCTCTTTAGGGGATGGTTTTGCTGGCCCCCCTTTGGGGGATGAGGAGACAGCAGCTGGGGAAGTAGGGGCCCCTTTGGGGGATGGAGGAGTGGGGGAATGCTTCTTGGTTAGTGATTCCTTAGGGACTTCAAAAGAAAAACTGGCCTCTGGAAGAAAGGAAGCTTCAATCCGAGAAACAGGAGATGAGAGATTGCCAGCAGGAGTATCAGAGACAGCGGCTACATTTTTAGAAACAGAGGGGGCAAGAGTTAAGGTAGTAGAAGTAGCCGAACCCTTCTTGGTTGGAGGTCTTCCAGTCTGAGGAGACACACTAGTCCCTAAAGAAGATGGGGACTCAGCTAGGTAAGTTCCTTTGGAAGATGCAGCAACAGAAGCACCAACATCCTCAGCTGGGCATCCTTCAGGAGAGGAGGCCACAAATGCCAATGCTGAGCTATGAGAAATACTATGACTTATCTTTGTAACTTGAGGATTACCAGCTGGGGGAAGAGAGGGAAAGGGTTCTGATTTGGGAATTTCAGAAGACAGTGCCACAGTAGCTGGAGAAATAACATTCTGTGGGGATAACGTCATGGCTGGAGCCACAGAACAACTTTCAGAGGTGGGAGGAACCAAAGGTAAAGCAGTAAGAGCAGAAGTACCTTTCTTGGCTGGGTGGCTTTTAGGTGCTAAAGTGACAGTTCCTTCTAGAAAAGGGCTGGCTGTCGTTGTAGGAGTGGAGGTTCCTTTGGTAGTTGTAGGAGTCCCCCCAGAAGTGACAGCACTTTCCAAAGGAAATGTAGCTACACTTGGGGTAGTAAGAGAACCTTTGAGAAGCACACTGGTAGGGTCTGGACTTGCATAAGGATCTGTCTTGATTAGAGAGGCTGGGGAAATAGCACCCAGAGGAGAGGGAGTAACAGCAGCTGGCTTACCTACAGGCAGAGGCTCTACTTGGCTTTTGCTTGCTAAGGTGACTTCAGCACAGAGAGATATTTCCAGAGAAGATGTACTGTGGGGAGTGGGAGGATTTTGAGGGGCTGCCAGCGCCAATGGTAGTACAATAGGGTCTTTCTTGATAGGAAGTCCTGCCTGAGCTGGTGAAATAGGGGTTCCTACAGGAGAGGCAGGGACAGTTTGGTGATCTTTCTGTGTTGGGAACTTGACCAATTGTGAAGCAGGGAGACTTCTGAGTTCCTCAGGTGCTGGCAGAGGAGGGGAGCCTGGTATCCCCAGAGCAGTTGTTACCCAAGGAGAAGGAAGCTCTTTGGGAGCCACAGGTGCCATAGCCAAGGCAGTATGGGAAGCTGAGTTCTTATTACTTATGAGACCTGATGAAATTGGAGGAGACACACAAGTAGCATTTACTACCTCAAAGGTGGTAGGTGTGGCAGAAATTGTAGAGGGGTTAGTCATCACAAGTGAGGTAATTCCAACAGAAGAAACAGGAGCTTTTTTCAAGCCTGGACTTCCTGGAGAAGCAGGAGGCATCTGGGCCTCTAAGGGTGGCTGATGAGTGGCATTAGGAGAGCCTTTGAGGGTGAGAGGGGCTGTAGGAGATAAGGGAGAAGAGACAGCTGCATTTGAGGGACCAGAAGAGCTGTAGGAGGATACACTAGTGATGGCAGAGAGTCCCTTGTCAACAGATAGAGGCAGAGAGGAAGCTGGAGCCCCCACTGGAAAGGCAGCCACAGCAGCAGGAGCCACCTCATTTCTGGAAGGAGGGGGAGAAATTACAGATTGCTGAGAAGGGCAAGAGGCCCCTATGGAAGAGTGGTGTACAGAAATGGTATCCACTATAGAATCTGACGGAACATTAGGGCCTGTCTGACCTACACACTGGACAGGAGAACCAAGACAACTCTGTTGTAAAGGTACAAGATGAGAGCCCATAGGAGTGAGGAACACTGGGGGGACACTGGGAGTCATAGGAACAGACTGGGTTGGAAGAGGTAAGGCAGCAGGTGGAGTAACGGGTCCCTTTAGGCTGAGGCTTACAGAGTTTTGTGGAGAAGCCAGAGCTGAGGACATAGGTATGCCTCTGACCTGAGGGGAAGTGATGGCTAGGGGAGTAGTGGGTGGTGTCTGAGCACAGGAGGCTACTCCAGATTGAACAGAAGAGGCCAAGGGAGTTAAAGGCTGGGAAGGAACAGCATTGGCCGTATATGGAGGAATGGGGGTAACTTTTGGATTAGGGACTACTTGAGAGGGAGCTTGAATAGGAGAGGTCTTTGGTTCTGAGGAAGCAACGGGAGCTGACAGTGGTGTCACGGACCCTGACTTAGCCACAGCAGCTGAAGGAGGTGAACTAATAGGGTTAGGTGGATCAGCAGAGCTCTTCTGAACTGAGTGGGGAGGCAAGGCCACTAGAGTCAAGGGAGCTGAAGAGGGATGGGCACCTTTCAGAGTTGGAGTTATCATGGGAGATGCCAGAGCTAAGGCAGCTGGGGAGATGGGAGGCCCTATTAGGTTTGGTAGGAAAGCTGGGGTGTCAGGGAGCGTAGGGGCAGCTCCCAAGGGCAGGGCTGTCCCAGAGGACGCCTGTGGAAAAGGAGCTCCAAAAGGGGTAGAGGCAATAGTAGAGGGAGAAAGGAATGGGGTAGGCTGGTTAGGGGTTGTCAGAGGGAACTGTTGTGGGGGCAGGGAGCAAGGAGGGGGAAGGGATGGCACAGGCTGCCCTGAGGCAGCAGTGACACTCAAGGCTGAAGACACAGGAAGCACAGCTGGAGGAGAAAAGCAAAAAAGGGAATAAAGGCAAGGGAAGGAAAAAAATAAAGGTGAGTTATGCAGCCCAACTTGGTACAACATGTTTCCTAAGAAACACCAGAATTTTTAATCTGAGGAAAGTCACCACACAGGATTAGACAAAGGTGACAGGCAATAGCAACCCTTCCGAAACATAATTCAGGAGTCAAGTAAGAATACACCCCTCCCTTCCTTCCTTAAATGAACTCCCAGTCTTCTCACAGGCCATAGGATCACCACCACAAAAACAGCTGTTCCACCCTGTCCACCAGGGACCATGAACTAATTAAAACAGATACTGACAACCGGAATAAGGAAGGTAGTGAGTGTTGGTGATGATGAGGAATGAGACAAAACCAGGTCTTTATATGCTCAGGTTTCCACCAGGTCAGGAAAAACCTGACTCTTTGAATAAGGCTTAAAGAAGTGGGTGTCTGGCAGAATTAAATTCTTCATAACGTTGAAACGCTTCAGAATTTAATACTAAACCATTAAATCAGTCACTAAGCCTCCCTGTGCTTCAGCTTACTTACCCAAAACAAACATACAAACAAAAAGAACAAGTGAGTTGTACTCCATAGTCTACAGACCTTCCCAGGTAATGTTACCTCCAAACATCAATCTCAGATAATCAGACTGCCAGGGAGAGAGCTTAGTCACAAGGGTAGGGACTGTATTATAATACTGTAACCCAACTGGTTAAGCCAGACTGCGGTTCTATTTTGGAAGTAGGGAATTGCAGTGGAGAAAATACATTGGATCCCCACCCCTTAATGTGGATAAGTATGTCATTCTGTCAAAATAGACCAATATCTGGCACTAGAGTAAAGCTAAGCAAGATATTCTGAATGACAGAAAAATCCATGCTTACTATTCAGGAGGTAACACAGGAGTAGAATAACAAATGCTCAACACTTTGAAGGGAATATTTAAAATAAAACAAAACAAAAAAGCCTGTAGCATGCAAATTCACAATTTTCTTAAAGTATTGTAGCACAGAAAAGACAGGCAGCTCAACCAGTTTTTCTTGGAGGGTTGGTAGGTAAAAGTTTTATGATTAGCTTTCAAACATAATCAGAATTTGAAACTTAGAATGTTTTCCTCTGATGGGATAAGGACCAAATTACTTATTGACACCATAACCTATTTCCTGAGATAGTTTTCTCAGGTACTCTATTTAATGGCATTCCTTTTGAAGCTTGAAACCAAATTATTTGAAATTCATCTGAATTTCACTCTCTACATTTGTAAAATCAAATTGTTCAACGAGACCTGAGCATTTTTATTTAACACCGAATTACAGGATCTTTAGAGAGCAGCCCTTTAGTCCCCTATAGTTCAAAGATTTCACACAGCTCATTCCCCAAAGCAGGGACGCCCTCCCTTTTCTTTACCAGCAGCTGTATTAATCCCTTCAGCTGCTGAAATCAGACAGGTGGAGAGGGAGGACTTTAACACTTTCAACTATAAACAACTCTATTTTAATTCCAGAAGACGGGAATTGTTCTTAAGTGACAGGTGCAGTTAAAAAAAATTAATTTACTATAAGAAGAAAAAAAAAAAGATTACACCCTGAAGATTCCCTTCATTTAGTGTTGCACAACTCAGCAAGATCTTCATTAAAAAAGTAGTTTCACTAATCCCTTTCTCAAGTTTTATAGAGAAGCACTTTACCCAGAATTCAAAACTTGCCTTTACACCATGTTAATTTCAAAGCTGAAGAATAGTCAAAGGAAAGCTTTAATTCAATTCTGGGTTCCAGACAAGCTGTTGGACATCTCATCACCAATCCATAAAACAAGTAAACCGACCAAGAGGGTCCTTGGTCCCAGGAGGACACATTTACCACAGCACACATCTCATTCAGACACGTGATGAGGGCACAATGCCAAGCTCTGCCATCTAAAACCTTGATGCAACTTGCTGGCTGGACCTTCTTAAAAGCTCAGGTCTCCTTGGCCTGCCAGTGTGTCATGCAGTTCAAATAGGAAAGAATCACTGAGCCCCTGCCCAGCTCAGCTTTGCAGAGCTCCCTTGGAGGCAGTGGCCCCACCTACAGAACAGGCCAGGGAGCTTTCCACGTTCTTGAATCTTAAATATACGGTTTTCACCCCACTCCCAAACGAAGCCCCTTCCAAGGACAGCAGTTAATATCATGGCCGCTCATCCCCGACAGAGCTACAGCCTCACCGTCTCTAATGAGAGACAACTCTGAAAGACATAGGGGCATTCTCTTTGTCGCTGCACCCACCGAATGGCTTTAGGGTCCATCTCACCATCTGTCATCGGCGCGGGGACTAGGGGGTCCTACCTGTCTCAGCCTGGGGCTGTGGCAACTCCTGCTCCGTAGCAGGGACGGTTTCTGTGGCTTCGCCGGGCATTTCTGAAGGAAGTAAAAAGGAGGCCTGAATTGACCGGGATGGTTCTGCTGCCCCCAACCCAGAGGCAGGTATTTTTCAAAAACTGCAGAAAACCGTGGCGCAAAATCATCACGAGGGTGTTTGGGGACAACCCTCCCCAAAGGAGCTGGCAAGAGCCGGGAAGTGTGACGTGACCCGCACATCGCTAACCCGGCGAGTCGCCCCTTCTTCCCCGCTCCCCTCCACTCCGCGGAGGGCGGCCTTCCCGGTCCCCGGGGGCTCGTCTGATTCCCCGTTTCCAACCCCACCCCCCCACACGGCGGCCATCGGCACTGCGTTCGCACCCCGAGAGGGAGGGTCCGGCCCGGCTCCGGCCGCGGGAGACGGCAGACGCTCCTATGAACCACCTCTCTCCCCCCGTTCACGCCGCCCGGGCTGGACCTCCAGGTCTCCGTGTGCCGACTTTCGGGAATCAAGAGGGAAAAGAGGGAGCCTTAGCCCCAAACACTCGTCACAATAAGAACGACGTGTGCGTGTGTGTGCGGAGGGGGAGGGGGCGGACTTCCAAGGCCGTGACCCCTTCACCTCCTACGGGTGATCCTGAAGCCGTTCCCAGCCGCAGACACACTTCGCCTCCGCCCCCAACTCCGAAAAGGCTCCCACCACGCCAGCCCCGGACTAACAGCGCGGCCCGCGGCACTCCTGCCCGGCTTTTGCCAGGACACCAATCGCGGACCCCATTTTGTCCGGAGACACCAAAGCCACAATTCCCAGGGTCGAGTAGGAACGGGGGGGGCGCCACATAAAGCCTCTAACTCTCTTTAGGTCTCAGTCCCCCGGGGTGGCTTAGGCCGCGAGAAAGGCGGATGGTTGCGGATAGAGTAACAGCGAGGACACAACTTACTGTGCGGGGAACGCGGAACCAAGATGGCGGCAGAAAGAGAGCGAGCGACAGCGTGACCCACGCCTGTTGCAGGAGGAAGCCAGGCGGAGGGGGAGGGACTAGAGATCGCTTCCGGGTCAGGAGCGGCAGCCAGTCACTTCCTCTCACTAGAGACCCGTCCGCGGCCGCCTGTCTGTTCCCAGCAGGGGTGGTGACGAGTCTAAATAAGGATGAGGATTCAGAGCTGGACGCGCTGGCCTGCCGGGAGCTGTCTGCTCCGAGCCACGTGGTCCGAAGATAGCCGGCCCCTTCCGTCCCCCAGGTTGAAGCGTCTGGATACGTGAAGGAAGGGTAAATGCCACGAGAGAAGCAAGGTTGCTTCTGCAAATAGTGCAGCGTTATTATTTCGACTTTTGCTTTTCCTTTCTCAAATGATGCAGGAAATTATGAGGTTTTAAATAATATGGAATGCTACAGAGGTTGTATTCACACCATTGTAAGGTAGCAGTGACCTACAGGTTAACCCTTATTTTATTTTTGGAATACACAATTTTGACTGATGTTGAAGTCATATATAAAATTCTTTTTGCCTGATATTTTAGGCGCCTATTACATATCCTGAAACTCATCCATTTGGGTCCAGCAACCCACATTAAGTACCCATACAGTAGTATTCTTTTTATTTTTTTAGAGAGGGAGAGAAAAACACTGATTTTTAAAAAAAATTTTATTTTTAATTACAGTTGACATACATTTATATTAGTTTCAGGTGCACACCCCAGTGATTAGACATTACATAGCTTACTAAGTGATCATCTCGATAAATTTAGCACCCATGGCACCATACATAGTTATTAGAATATTATCAAGAAACATTGATTTGTTGTTACACTTATTTGTGCATTCACGGTTTGAATCTTGTATGTGCCTTGCCCAGGCATGGAACCTGCAACCCTGGCATATCAGGATGATGCTCTAACCAACTGAGCTACCTGGTAGAATACTACAGGGCCCAGTAATATTCTTGAAAAGTAGAATGTAAAATCAGTGTTTTGTTAATGAAAAGGCCCTGACTTCCATACTCTGTCAGCCCTACAAAAGGACTCAACAAATACAGTATTGTATTACCTGAACCGGTTAACGCTATTTGTTTGACCTATGGCTTTAAGACAATTGTGGCTGCCTTTTAAGGAAGCAGTGAACATTTAAAATGCTCTGAAAGCTACTTTAAAATTTTCAAAATCTTTACCATAATGAAGTGAGAATTAGGATTAGTGAATTAGGATTAAATGAGATAGTGGAGTTTACCAGGAATGAGAAATTCTTAAATTCTCTTCAGATAGGAGAGGCAACATTGTGGAGTGATTAAGAACACGGACTATGGGCCCTGGACAGGTAACTCGGTTGGTTAGAGCGTGGACTTGTTTAAACCAAGGTTTTGGGTTTGACCCCCGGTCAGAGCACATACAAGAAGCAACCAATGAATGCATAAATAAAAGGGACAACAAATCGATGTTTCTCTCTAAAATAAAAAAAACATGGACTCTGAAACCAGATTACTTTGAATCTCAGCTTGGTTACTTAATAGTGACCTTAGGCAATTAACCAATTTGTGCCTAATTTCCTCACCGGCTGATAATGGTAGTTACTTAATAGGATTGTTAGGAAGATTAAATTAGGTAAAATATGTACATTACTTAAAATGTATTTATTGTTACTATTTATAAACTTATAGATAGAATTTCTACCTAAGTAAATAAGTGACCTGGAAGATTAGTCAATGCAGTCTATTTACCTCGAGATTGTAATTGCCAATCAATTGTAATTGTCCAGCAATTGCCAATTAATCTCTTTAGACAAATAAACCTACCTACATTTTTACCATTCCCCTTTCTTTGCCAAAAAGCTCACTGACTTCTAACTCTGCTGTTAATAACTCATTAAGGAAGGGTCTTTTTTCTTTCTTTGGGTTTCTTTATAAATTGGGCAAGTTTGGAGATGGAAACCAGTTCTGTGCCCTTTGTTTCTGTAATTCGTACATATATAGGAGTTGGCAAATCAAATAAGAAAGTCCATAGTCTGACCTAGCTGGTTTGGCTCAATGGGTAGAGCGTCGGCCTGTGGACTGAAGGGTCCCAGGTTGATTCTGGCCAAGGGCACATGCCTGGGTTGCGGGCTCAATCCCCAGTAGGGGGCGTGTAGGAGGCAGCCAATCAATGATTCTCTCTCATCATTGATGTTTCTATCTCCCTCTCCCTTCCTCTCTAAAATCAATAAAATATATTTAAAATAAAAAAAGTCAATAGTGTTTTTTTTAAAAATACTTGCTTGAGGATATTTTTCCCATTGCTTTTCAGAGAGAGTGAAAGAGAGAAGAAACATTGATCCACAGGTTGCCTCCTGAAACCCAGGTATGTGCCCTTGACTGGGAATTGAACACAAGACCCTTCAGTGCATGGGCCGATGCTCTAACCACTGCACCACCAGCCAGGGTAGGGAAATCAGTAGTCTTTGAGCATTTTTCTGCTGTCTTCAGGAATCAAACATTTATTCTTACATGTGTATGATATGTTTTATAATTAATTTTATGGGCTAGTATACCAACTTTTATCCAAGGACTTTATATTGAAGTACTGACATACTTCAATATTAGACATATTGGAAGCTTAAAAGATCTCATTGAAAGTGTAACACCAGTCCTATTCTCATTCTGAGTTCTTAAGGTGAGCCAATGAGTCTTTATTAATTTTGTATTCAGGAATTTCAATTGATCCACTTTTTCCCCAAACTTGAAGACTGAACAATACATAGACACAGAAGCTCAAATAATGCAGAATTTTGAACCATAATCTTTAATATTTTTTCTTAAAAAATTAGAAGAGAAAGAAATGCAAGGCATTTCAGTATGTTTTTAAAAAAATACATTTTATTGATTTTTTTACAGAGCGGAAGGGAGAGGGATAGAGAGTTAGAAAAATCGATGAGAGAGAAACATCGATCAGCTGCCTCCTGCACACCCCCTAGTGGGGATGTGTCCGAAACCAAGGTACATGCCCTTGACCGAAATCGAACCTGGGACCCTTCAGTCCACAGGCCGACGCTCTATCCACTGAGCCAAACCGGCCAGGGCCATTTCAGTATGTTGACTGTATTATAGGGTTTGATATAAACCAAAAGATTATATAAAAAAAAGGGTGTGGCTATAGAGAAAACAATGTTAAAGGAAATGCAAATTCCTTTAATTTGAAATATTTTCATAAATCACAGAAAGTACCAGTCTGATAGCCTGCTTCCCAGTGTTTCTCAGAAAACAGAATGCAAACCAAAGGGGCTGTTTTTTTGTTTTGTTTTGAATCCTCACCCAAGGATATTTTTCCATTGATTTTACAGAGTGGAAGAGAGAGGGAAAGACAGAAACACCGATGTGAGAGAAACACATCGACTGGTTGCCTCCTGCACATGCCCTGACCAGGCCTGGGCTGGGGAGGAGCCTCCAACCAACACAGTGCCCTTGACCGGAATCGAACCCAGGACCCTTTAGTCTGCAGGCCAGCGCTCTATCCAGAGCCAAATGGGCTAGGGCAAAAGGGATGTTTTGTTTAGACTGGTTGTAAAACCAGAAAAAAGAAATCTGACACTTTAGAATCTATCACACAAAATCAAATACAGAAGAAATGAAAACTTTAAAGTTATCTGGATATATAGAAAGTCCAAGTGTTTTGACAAGTATAACTGGTTTTATGTTGGTGAAGTTGGTTATTTTTTTCTAAGCTGCTTCTTTATGATGTAGACTAATTGTTCCAATTGTTCTGTAATCTAAGAAGGAGCTACGATTACAATAGTTGTAAACAATACTCTACTAGGCCATCTACACTAATAAAAGAGAAGTATGTAAATTGGTCATCACTCCGCTACAACCACCAGCCAATCAGGATGAGTATACAAATTAACCCAACAAAGATGGCAGGTTAATTTGCATAAGCAGGCATGGAGCGAAAACTAAAGGCTCCAGCCCGAGTGAAGACTGAAGACTGAAGAGGCTTGGCTTCTCTGCTGCGGCCGGACCAAAGGCCTGGGGTCCAGAGGAAAACGGGTGCCGGCAGCCAGGGGAAGGAAGGCCTATTGCGTGAATCTTCATGCAACGGGCCTCTAGTAATATTATAACTTAGTAACTCACGTCTTTTGAATTAAAGTTTTGGTAGGTTTAGATGCTCAGTTTAAAATAACTTTTAAAAGATGGGCAGTGGGGTGTGGCCTGATCTATAAAACTACCAGTAAGCAAAGAAGTGACTGAATACACACTGCAGGTATAATTAAGTGTCTAAGACTTAAGGATAAAGCCTTCATTCACCTAGAATATTTATTCCCGAAATATGGATGTTGTAGTTGTATCCAGCAAGCTGAGATTAAAGTCTTGGACATATTACTGCTCAGTTACCTCTATATATAGCAACTGGTAAAAGTGAGTGTAACAGAAATCTTAGAATTATCCTATATAATAAAAGCCTAATATGCAAATTGTCCCTTCGACTGGGAGTTCAACCAGGGGGTGGGGCCGGCTGGCCAACAGCGGGAAGGGAGGCCCTGGCTGGCAGCCGCTAGGGACCCTACCTGTGCACGAATTTTGTGCACAGGGGGGGGGGGGGCTCCTCAGCCCAGCCTGTGCCCTCTCCCAGTCTGGGACCCCTCGGGGGATGACCATCTGCTGGCTGAGGCCTGATCCCCAGGGGATTGGGCCTAAGCTGGCAATCAGACATTCCTCTGGCAGCCCGGCAGCCCTCTGGGGATGTCCACTTGCCAGCGGGGAGCAGACCTAAGCTGCAGTCGGACATCCTTAGAGCTGCTGAGGAGGCAGGAGAAGCTCCCACCATCACCACTGTACTGGCAGCCATCAGCCTGGCTTGTGGCTGAGAAGAGCTCCTCCATGTGGGAGCGCACTGACCACCAGGGGGCAGCCCCTGCATTGAGCGTCTGCCCCCTGGTGGTCAGTGTGTGTCATAGTGACCAGTCATTTCTAGTCTTTCTGCTGTTAGGGTCAGTTTGCATATTACCCTTTTACTATATAGGATAGAGGCCTGGTGCACGGGTGGGGGCCGGCTGGTTTGCCCTGAAGGGTGTCCCCGATCAGGGTGGGGTTCCCGCTTGGGTGCCTGGGCAGCCTGGATGAGGGGATGATGGCTGTTTGCAGCTGGTCACACACCCTTCAGGGTGGGGGTCCCCACTGGGGTGCCTGGCCAGCCTGGATGAGGGGATGATGGCTGTTTGCAGCTGGTCACACACCCTTCAGGGTGGGGGTCCCCACTGGGGTGCCTGGCCAGCCTGGATGAGGGGATGATGGCTGTTTGCAGCTGCTCACACACCCTTCAGGGTGGGGGTCCCCACTGGGGTGCCTGGCCAGCCTGGATGAGGGGATGATGGCTGTTTGCAGCTGCTCACACACCCTTCAGGGTGGGGGTCCCCACTGGGGTGCCTGGCCAGCCTGGATGAGGGGATGATGGCTGTTTGCAGCTGCTCACACACCCTTCAGGGTGGGGGTCCCCACTGGGGTGCCTGGCCAGCCTGGATGAGGGGATGATGGCTGTTTGCAGCTGCTCACACACCCTTCAGGGCTGCCAGCCGCCATCTTGGTTGGCAGTTAATTTGCATATCACCCTGATTAGCCAATGGGAAGCGTAGCAGAGGTATGGTTAATTACCATGTTTGTCTATTATTAGATAGGATTAAATTTTTACTTATTTATCTGCAATCAACTTATTCTGCCCATTACTGTTCCTTCCAGCAACCTGGACACTGCTTTGGTGGTCTTAGGAATCTTTTCAACATAATTATTTCTCAAGAAAAGGAAATTTTGCTTTGAGTATTAAAATGCATACAAGGGCCCTAACCGGTTTGGGTCAGTGGATAGAGCGTCAGCCTGCAGACTGAAAGGTCTCAGGTTCGATTCCAGTCAAGGGCATATACCTTGGTTGTGGACACATCCCCAGTAGGGGGTGTGCAGGAGGTAGCTGATTGATGTTTCTCTCTCATCGATGTTTCTAACTCTCTATTCCTCTCCCTTCCTCTCTGTAAAAAATCAATAAAATATATTAAAAAAAATAAAATGCATACAAGGTTCTGCCATATTTATTTCATGACTCTTCAAGTGTTTGATTCTTGGTTGAAGATAGAAGTTATCCACATTAGTTAGAGGGGAGTTGTTATCTTCAGAAGTCTTTTTGTAAATCTAAAATAGAATAGATTTTTATCAGAGGATAGTAAAGGAAAACAAAACAAAGCTCACTCTGATTTGCTTAATGCTTCCACTAAATTAAAAAAAAAAAGGCTGTGTGGCATAAAGATTTGCTTTCACATTTACTGAAGCCCACATTATAGGCTGGGCTAGTACAGAACAAGAATACAAATATCACCAGTTGGAATGGCAGCTTTAACAAGGCTTTCCAAGTTCAGAGTCATTATTGTTCATTCAACAGGCACATATTTGAGTATCTACTATGAATAGAGCATTATTTTAGGCACTACTGTTTAGCCATCACACATTTTATTATGAAGTGGAAAGGGAGTTTATATTTCTATAATGTTGGCGCAGTTTTCCATGGTATTCATCAATCTCTTAAATAATATTCACAACTGATTTTTTTTTTTTGGCGTACACATATGCTCTGGTCTCTCCTATCCAAAGAATGCTTCCTTTGACACTGCTATACTCTTAGCACCTCCCTCTAGTTCCTATATTCAACAGGATTTTATCAGTTACCTATTGCGTTTGAAACTTGATGTTCTTGAAACTTTACTTTCTCCTGGTTTCTGTGGCACTTTTACCTCCATCTTTCATCTCTCCACTTGTAAATCATTACCGAGTCTCAAGGATTGCAGCTTTTGGGGATCTCCAATGCTGTCCTAATGGTAACAGCCCAATTGGCCTTTTGGGTTCTTTCTACCCCCTACCTCTCCAGATATACTGTTGTTAGATTTATCTTTCTAGACAAAACTACAAATCATGGCACTCCCTTCCTTAGTCTGCTTCTTCAGATTTCTAGCTCATCACTTCCTGACACATCTTTTTCCAGATTAGCCATACTACTTGATGGCATCCACAGTGATCCAACGCTTTTTTGTCTCTATGCCTTTGCTTTAAGAATGAATAACCGGTCTCCTTTTTCCATTCCTATACCCCGATCTTATCAAATCTCTGCTTGTGGAAATACTACTCATACTTTAAGGCATGGTA
>NW_005363978.1:162001-186764 GCF_000412655.1 Myotis brandtii
AGGGGGGAGGGGGGGGTTTAGACTTCTTATAGCAGCTTACTGAAGAGTTCTAATACCACTCTTTAAATATGAAATCTTCTCAAGTTATTTTAATCAGATGATATCTTTCTTAGTATTTTGTACCAGTTAGTACTTCCTCGGGGCAGGAAGGCATGGTGTGGAATTCATCTTTGTATAATTCATCTTTGTTTCCCACATAGTACCTGACACTTGGAAGGTGTTTAATAAGTATGTGTTGAACTGAATTAAGGGACCTTAATTTTCAAAAACACTAAGGACAATAAGATAAATCAGTAACATTTTTGGGAGGGCAAGGACTAGAGCTCTAAAACTGCTCACTTGCTGGATGCTTTAAACAACTATGCTAAGATCTAAATAGCTAAAAGGGAAAGGCATAGTCTTACCACTCTTCTTGAGAAGTTCTCCTTTTCGGGATTTATCCAGGTTTTCAAGAAACTTTTCAAAAACTTTTACGTAAGGGGCTAGACTGGTCTTCTTATAATCTAAATTATAATGACCATGCATTAAAATTAGCATTTTGGCAGCAAGAATAACATGAAAGTATAATTTTAAGTTTCTTATAAGAATTCTATACCAATGTTGTCTAATAGAAATATGAGAAACGTATAATTTTAAAGTCTAGTAGCCACATTAAAAAGGTGAAATTGACTTTATACTTTAACTCATCCCAATATTAAATATCTAAAATATTGTTTCAAAGTATAATAAAAATGGCTTTCATACTAAGTCTTTGAAATCTAGTATTTTGTACTATTACATCTCAATTTAAATGCTATACTATCATCAGAAATACTTGATCTATATTTAGATTTAAATTATAAAACATGCAATTAAAAAAGTAGGTTCATATACCCCAAATATCCAAACACACATAAAAGTTTTCTAATAATTAAATCAACCATCAGTTTTTAAATTTAAATCAATTAAAATTAAAAAATTAGCTCCTTAGTTAATACCAGCCAGATTTCAAGTGCCAATAGCCACAGGTGACTACTGTATTAGACAGTACTGCTCGAGCACATTTAACCACATGGACACATCTACTCCAGTAGTCAGGCTTTCTAGTATTAGATCAATATAATCTATTGTTATGTGGTAAGTTCCATGCAACATTTCTTTCTTTATAAAGTGTGGAGGCAGCCAATCAATGTCCCCCCCCCCCCCCCCCCCCCCCCCCCCGTTCCTCTCTTTCTCAAATCAATAAAAGCATATCCTTGAGTAAGGATTAAAAAGAAACAAAAAGAGAAACGTCAATATGAGGGCGGAACATCGACCGACTGCCTCCTGCACACCCCCTACTGGGGATCAAACCTGTAACCCAGGCATGTGCCCTGACCATGAATTGAATGAGCAATCTTTTGGTGCACGGGATCATGCCCAACCAACAAAGTCACACTGGGTGTACTAACAGGTTTATAATGTAAATATCAGCTCCCTGCCTTATTTCTGACCATCTTCTTGAATGGCAACCGATTTTTCTTTTCTAGCACCCATTTCTAACAAATGAACACTTTCATTGTTATTTAGAAATCTGAGGCCAATCCTTCTAAGAGGTCTGCTTTTGGGTGGGGCAGGGGATGAGGGAAGTAGGCTGGGGTCTGAAAGCTCTTAAGTTCTTTTCTTAATTCTCAGTGTTCTGAAATTTCAAATGATGTGCTTTGGTATAGGTCTTTTTCTTATTATGCTGAGCCCTTTTAATAAAGTACTCATTACAGGGGTGTTTTCCTATGTAATTTTGACAATTATTTCTTCCCTGTTTTATTTTTTTTGAAACTCCCATAGTCAGATAACAGACCTCCTGAAACAGTCTTCTAGTTTTAACTCCTAAAAACAATAACCATCACCACCACCGCCACCATTTTTGTATTACTTTCTGGGAAATCTTAATTATTCTTTTCCAACCTTTCCACTGAGCTTTTTTTTTTTTAATATATTTTATTGATTTTTTACAGAGAGGAAGGGAGAGAGATAGAGAGTCAGAAACATCGATGAGAGAGAAACATCGATCAGTTGCCTCCTGCACATCTCCTACTGGGGATGTGCCCGCAACCCAGGTACATGCCCTTGACCGGAATCGAACCTGGGACCCTTCAGTCCGCAGGCCGACGCTCTATCCACTGAGCCAAACCGGTTTCGGCTGAACTTTTTATTCTAAAGATTTTTTATTTCTAAGACCTCTTTCTTGTTTTATTTTTAAATTTTTTTATTTTATTGACATCAGAGAAAGAGGAAGGGAGAGAGAGATACACACATTGATTTGTTGTTCCACTTATTTATGTATTCATTCTTGGTTCTAGTATGTGCTCTGACCGGGGACTGAACCCACACCTTGGTTAGGGAAAACGCTCTAACCAACTGAGCTACATGGCCAGGGCTCTTTCTTGTTTTATGCGTGTTTCTTTTTTACAGTATTCTGATCTTACCTGATGGATGCATTATCTTCTTATTCTCTGAGATATTATTTTTAAAATTTTTACTGATTTCAGAGAGAAAGGGAGAGGGAAAGATAGAAACATCAATGATGAGAGAAAAATCATTGAACAGCTGCCTTCTGCATGCCCCATTTGGGGATTGAGCCCCGAAACCTGGGCATGTGCCCTGATCAGGAATTGAACTGTGATCTCTTGGTTCATAGGTTGACGCTCAACCACTGAACCACACCCAGCTGTGCTGAGATATTAGTGTTTTTAAAAAAGGTTTCCTTTGTTCCTTTCATTGTCTCTTTTCTCTGAGTTCCCTTTTCCTTTTCTTTGTTAATCCTCACTTGGGGATATTTTTCCATTGTATTTTAGAGAGAATGGAAAGGAAGGGAAGAGACAGAGAGAAACATCAATGTGAGAGAGACACATCGATTGGTTGTCTCCCACATGTGCCCTGACCAGGGCCAGGATCAAGCCTGCAACCAGTATGTGCCCTTGACTGGAATTGAACCTGGGACCTTTCAGTCTGCAGGCTGACGCTCTACCCACTGAGCCAAACCAGCTAGGGCTCTCTGAGTTTCTTTTTCCAGTTTACTGGTATTCTGATTTTTCAAATATTTTGAACAGAATACTTTTGTAATTACTATATAAACTTTAATAGTGGAATGTACTATGTTTAGGTATTACGTTAGAGCTGGAATAGATAAAGTGATATCTGAGCTTGGGCTTTGAAAGAAGGGTAGCAATATTTGACTAAAAAAGGTTAAACAGAGATCACAGATCTGCTCTGCCCATTATAGTAGTCTATATAAAAAGCTTATGTTCAAATGAGACTTCAACATATTAACCTACCTCTGGTTCTATGTTTGTTATCGGATTCAGCTTTGTTCTCTTTTTCTTCTTCATTAGTGGAAATAGCATCTAATTCATGGCAGATGGAGCTACAAATAACAGAATAAGAGAATTTTAAAGT
This sequence comes from Myotis brandtii, assembly GCF_000412655.1. NCBI lineage: Eukaryota > Metazoa > Chordata > Mammalia > Chiroptera > Vespertilionidae > Myotis > Myotis brandtii. Next base: position 165,416 of record NW_005363978.1, read on the forward strand.
TGGTTCTTGGTCAACATTACCCAGAGTATCATAGCACATGAATCTCTCAAGATTTTCTGTGAAAAAATCATGTGGCCAACTAATTTGGGATATTCTAAAAGCCATAATCTCTTCTCAGAGTTTTACATGCATATCAGCATATTAAAGACTGGAAAATCTTTTTTTTTTTTTTTAAATAATTAAAAGAGCAGATACTTAATGTCACTCATTCTCCATCATGAATAACTCCACAGGTTGAGAGGCAGGAAAATGTTGAAGTAATGCAACCAATCCAACCACTGAATAGGCTGGCTAAAACTGGCACAAACTCCAAATTACTTTTGCATACACTGTCCCCCCTGCCTGGCCATGAGCACAGTCAGGCAAGGTCTACGGGTATGCCCAAGACTGGGAAATCTTGCAGTACAGAACTTTTAATCTGTTTAAGTCAGCATTTCTCAAACTTATTTGAACTTAAAAATCTTTTTCTTTTTTTCAAATTATAAGAGAAAGTCTATTTAGAAAGTTACAGAGATAGTAAAAGTGAGCTAGCTGGGCTGTGTAGGCTTAGGAAACAAGTTACAGAGACAGAAGAAGGGCCCTTAGAGCTTAGTAATAACATACCTGGGGGAAGATGAAGGGGAAGGGGAAGGTGCCAGTGTGCTCCTGAGAGGGAGAGCACACTTTTTCTTGCATAACAGCAGCTGAAAAACTAGTGCTCTGTGGAACTCACTAGGAAATGTTGCTCTACTAGGGCATCATCATATAGCCTCAGAGCGGCTGACTCTCTGGCAGGGATCTAATCCAATCTACTTCAAATTCAGAACAACAATCACAAACAGAAAAGTGATCAATGATCTGGAACATACCTTATGGTTGGAACAGTAAACGGATCAAACTGATCCACTTTCTGTAAATCAATAGGCACTGAAATTCGACCTGTAAGAACCAAAAGTTATAAATGAATGATTGTGAATACAAATCATTATAGGCTGTTTTGGCTAAAATTTTAATTAGAAAGTTGAAATTTAGAAAAAGGGTTAGACTTATCTTTAAATACAGTAGAAATACAATTTAAAAGTACTTTCATATTAGCTGTGTCTTTTATTTTTCTTAAAAACACCACCAAAACATAGGTGTGAAAGACTGTTAAGCTATTACCTAGGTGCTCTTATCTATACCTTTATTTCTATCTCCCTTTTCCTAATATCCTTCTATATTTAAGTAGAGAATAATCTCAAATTGAGTAAATCTTGAAAATTGAAATGAAATAGATGGAAAGAGTTCATTTTATTACCTTAGTTTATGTGCTGAGATCAAAACAGACACCTATATGTTAGGCATCTTGAGAAAGCATTTTGGAAATAAAACAGACATTATACTACCCTTTTATAATATTCACACCTGGGACACTACATAAAATTTGTCACACCTCAAAAATTAGATAATGAATGTAAAGAATGCCAGGTGAATAACAAATAGAATAATTAGAAGAATTGAGAGTTGATATTAAAGACAGAGTAAAAAGACTGCAGCTAGTTAATGGGAAAAGGATATAATTAAAATGTATTCACTTATTAATGGACACAATTATTTACCCGGACCTTGAATATTAGAATAAGGGGATATCCAGTGAAGCTTTAGAATTAAGCTTAAAATTTAAGCTTATTACTAAAAGAAGCTAAAAACATAGTTGACAGGTTTGAAAAAGGGCTACATAAACGTATGGACTAGTTATTAAGGGAAACTAGGCAATTTGGGAGAACTGACTATGTGACAGTTTTCTAAGTGCTTTATATTTTAGATGGTCACAATAACCCACTGAGGTAAGTACTATCATTATCTCCATTTTACAGATGAGAAAACCAAGGCACACAGAGTAATTTCCATAACATCCCACACCCAGTGGCAGAGTTGGATTGCTGACACCAAAAAGGACAACTATATACTTTTCTAATGGATGGAGTAAAGTTATTCCAATATAGCCACTTTATACTTTAAAGTCAGTTTCAGTCCATCAAATCTTATCTAAGAGAAATGTGAAAGAGAAAAGCTAAAACTATTGAAAAACTACTGAGGGAGGCAGCATGGTGGAAAAAGCATAGAACTTTTGAGTTTTCAGAAATGAACTCTGTTCCTAGCTCTAAAACAATTTGTTTTTAGACTGTGGACAAGTCACTTTAACTTCTTGGGCCACTGTTTCCTCATCTGTACAATGAGAACTATTGTCCTGTAATTTCTAAGTTCCTTTCCAACTCTAATTCTAACACTGAACCACAGAAACGCAACTGAATATGTAAACTCATCCAGTAGCTACTAATCAACAATTAAAAAAATAAGTGAGCTCAGCTGGTTTGGGTCAGTGGCTGAGCATTGACCTATGAACCAGTAGATCACGGTTGGATTCTTGGTCAGTGCACATGCTCATGTTGCAGGCTCAGTCCCCAGTAGGGAATGTGCAGGAGGCGGCCGATCAATGGTTCTCTCTTATCATTGATGTTTCTGTCTTTCTCTCCCTTCCTCTCTGATATTAAAAAAAAAAAAGTTAACTTAGGTATTAACTGACAGAACAAGGCCTCAATCTTTAATATGTCAGGCATCATATGTATTCACACCTAGTGGCATGCTTGCTAAAACAAAAAAAGTAACTTTCATTTCTTTTTTAGTTCCCCTTATTTTCTTTTCATAGTACCTGTTTTAGGATGAACACTAAAAGGGCTCTTCAGCAAATGATTGATTCCTTTGCTAACATTGATATCCAGCCGTGGAAAACAGTACTGGAGCATGATCTCCCACACAAGCAACTGTCCACTTCTGTCATTCTAAAAGGAGATGCAAGTCCAGCATGAGGATCAGTAGGAACTTTTGAGGATTTCTTTCAAAGTGGTTAAAAGGTGATCTCCAATCATCTTTAACTTAAATGGCAAAAGAATCAGAGTTTAAGAATTATATTATATTTATAATACAGATTTCCATGTTGTATACCGGATATATGGCCTTTTTCTTCAAATGCTCCCAACGCTGAAGTGAACTGTGAGGCTTTTGGAAGATTTCTTGAAGGCCATCATGCATTGGTGATGGGTCATTAAGGAACATCCTCATTTAGGGCACATCAACAAACAACTTATTTTCTGTATGTATTACCACAAGAATATCTAGTTTAGATAGAAAATAATTCTTGTTTTCTAAAATGCAACTATTAAACACTAAAAAGTAACCCTGTAAAAATAAAGTGGTGATATGACAGAAAGAATGTCAAAATAACTATATAGGTTAATTAAAATCTTTCCCTGGTCTGTACATATTTTGACTTAATGATTCAGCATTCTTTAAATAACCATTAATCCTAGGACTACCAACTTCCATAAAGAGGAAATTTGTTTATGAAATGGCCTCATGTCTTATTGTATTCCTTAGTGGAGATACAAAAATGTAGAAATACAGGAGATGTTTTGTATAAAAAAGATTAAACGTATAAGTATATGAGAAAAACATTAGAAAGATTGTAAAAAAAAAAGATTAAGTACATGAGAATATGCAGGCAGAACACATATATAATATCAATACAAGGAGCTCACAAAGAAATGGTCTTGGGAAAGGATATTGTCAGGAATAAGAGCTAAAATCTTATCACAGCTTTCTTTACTTCCAAGAATATCTTGATCAACCAAGGCATATTCTTCAAAGTATTTACTTATTATGTTTATAGATTTTCTGTAGGAATAACAATAACAAAGTCTCAATACTACTAGCAACACATACCCCACAATAACTTTTGTTGCTATTTAGACTGAATTTCTAGAACTTAACTAGGTAAAATGGGACTAATACCCTTCTCACAGTTATGAGAGTTAAGTCTAAGGGGAAAGAACCTAGCATAGTGCCTGGCTTAGAAGAAATATTCAAGAAATGTTTACTTCTGAAACTCCACAGCTTAGCAGGTTAACCACATCATAAATACAGGAGTGTGCAAAGGTAAGTTTACAGTTATAAGTACAAGAAAAAGTTTATTCTTGTATTACATATATTTCCATACGAACAACTGTATACCTACTTTTGTCCACCTCTGTATATAACAAGGATAGAAAGCAACCAATTCAGGACAACATTATACATCAGTAGTAGAATGTGGGATAGTCTACAGTTTCTACTCTGAATTGCTTGTTTTAACACCTCAGCAATTATATAGTGCTTAGCAATCTGCAAATAGAGTTCACATCTACTGTTTCATTTAATTTTTGCCACAACTCTAAGACAGATGGAGCAGATATTATTCTCCCCATTATACAGATAAGGAAGTAGAGGCTCTAGTATTTTGTTGAGGTCAGAGTAATTGTCAGCATACAGACCTTACTCCTAATGCAATGCTTTTTCCACTGTCCTAGAGAAGTAGTGAATTCAATGGAAGAAGTATGGGTATGGTATCAAGCAAATTATATAATCCCTCCAAATCTCACTTTGTTAAGTGGAGATACCATCATATCCCTCATGGGGTTGTTGGGAAAACCAATGAGAACACTTGAAAAGTACCTACCTATCATAAATATGTAGCACACAAGGGACACTGAATTAATTCTAGCTATTATTGTAAAATGCTACCCAGCAGAGAAAATTGGTAAGGTGTATAGAGCAAGAACAGAGCCAACTTTTTGGACAGCTTTGACAATCCAACATGGAGTCACTGTCAGCCATGACAGTGATGTCAAGTGCTAAGCCAAGACTGAGGTAATGGGGTGTAATGGGAACACCTTTATGAAGGGACTGGAACGCCCAAAACCACCAGTCTGGATGGATAAGGACTCCACATGGACACTGCTATTAGTGGGATCATCACAGTGGTGGGCTATAAGAACTCCGAGCTCCAACCTCCCAAGGCTGGAGGCCAGCTGTACCCCGGGTAACACTCAGAGCCCACTCCACCGGCTGCGTGCTGCCACTCTAGCTGCCTGGCTTGAGACCGACACCCATCTCTCCACGTGCGGATGCTGCCAGTGACTAGGACTTGCCTGAGGAATACTCACTCTGTTGGTTTCTGTCAGGTAAGCTCTTCCTTTCTATGTGAACCTGCATGGGACTCTACCGGCTTATTAGGAGGTCTCCCCTGATAAACCTGGCACTTGTGGAAGCCAAACATGTGTGAGTGACTCCTTTCGGGGATGCTTCCTTGCTCAGGACACAATGTACTACAAGCATTGCAGGTAAAGCAGACACAACTTAAACTGCATGGAGTCTTTTCCAACAGACCTGACAAAGGGGTGAATTTTTTCACTTAGGTGAACTTTCTTTTTAACATCTTGACCACCCTGAAAAATAAACCATCAAAAAAGACCTTTATGTATATTATATAACATAAGTGAAATAATTAAAATATTTCTATAATGTGTTCTAAAGATATTGATTAAATTGTGTAAAATAGAAAAGCTTATATGCTATTTTATATAGTTTCAATACCTATAACTTTCTGGGTTAACTTTACTTGACTTAATTGAACAAGAAAAGTAAACTATTAGTCTTTCTTTTGCAACAAAGGAGGATATTTAAAACAAAATATGAAATATCTTTAAAAAATATAGCACTATGATTTTGATTGATCTACTAGTAAGATCACCTACTCTGGAAAGTGGATGCTATAAAAGATAGTTTAATTTCTTTAACTAAACATACTATGCTTGGTAACATCCAGCAAAAAAATAAATGCAAATTATCATTAAGAAGAGCTTACCTTTACAAGACTCAAATATTCAACTATCCCAGACCGTACTGCGGAGGACAGTTTTCTAACCGAGTCATCACAGACCCAACAATGAACACCTCTTCTTCCAGAATATACCCAGAGGCGATGCTTAAATCCAAAGTCCTCTGAGGAGGGGAGACATAACAGGTTTTAAAACAAATGTATAAACTCCTGGTTCTTTCTTACTTCCTATTTTCATTTTTTACCTCTTGTCCACATGAACTCACTTTAACTATACTAAACTATTTGTAGTTTCCCATCCCCTTCTCCCCCATGCTCTTGCTTTTGACTATCTATCCTGGTCTTTGACAAGAATTTCCTCTTGCCCCAGCACTTCCATTTCTCTCCCTTAAAGACCCAGTCGAGGGATATTAAAGGAGTTAATAATTTTTTTTTTTTGCAAATGACTTAAAAAAATTTTTTTTTATTGATGTTAGAGAGGAAGGGAGAGGGAGAGAGATAGAAACATCAATGATGAGAGAGAATCATTGATTGGCTGCCTCCTGCACGCCCCCTACTGGAGATGGAGCCTGCAACCCAGGCATGTGCCCTTGGCCGGAATCGAACCTGGGACCCTTCAGTCTGCGGGCCGACGCTCTATCCATTGAGCCAAACCAGCTAAGGCAGGAGTTAATAAATTTAAAGGGCTTTGAACAATGCCTGGCACATAATAAGACCCTATTTTATTATCATTCTTTCTTTTATTTTTAATCCATACCCAAGGATATTTTTTCCATCGATTTTTAGATAGTGGAAAGGAAGGGAAGAGATAGATACGGAGAAACATCGATGTAAAAGAGACACAACATTTGGTTGCCTCCTGCATGCGCCCCTGACTGGGTCCAGAATCAAACCTGGGACCCTTTAGTGTGCAGGCTGATGCTCCAACCAGTGAGCCAAACTGTCTAGGGCCCCACTGATTTTTTTTTTTAGAGTGTGGAAGGGGGCAAGGTTGGAGAGAGGGGAGGGAGACATCAATGTGAGAGACACATCAATTGGTTGCCTCTCACAAGGGCCCTGACCAGGGCTGGGGATCGAACCTGCAACCGAGGTATGTGCCCTTGACCGGGAATTGAACCCGAGACCCTTTGGTGTGCAGGCTGACACTCTAACCACTGAGGAACACTGGCCAGAGCTTTGTTATCATTCTTATTATCACCTCTTCTGGGAAGCCTTTTCTGATCCAATCTCTTCCCATTCGTATATCCACTCCTGCTGTCCTATATTCCCAAATGTAATCCTCAGTTTTCTTATTTGTCTCCTTTTTAGACTGTGTAACCTACTTGAGGTAAGAATTGTTCTTTCATATTTCCCTCATGTAGGACAGCACCTAGCACATAGAGTTGCTCAACAGATAATTGAATTGGGAAAAAACTCACTGGTTTGATCACAGCTTTTTTTTTTTTTTTTTTAATATATTTTATTGATTTTTTACAGAGAGGAAGGGAGAGAGATAGAGAGTTAGAAACATCGATTCGAGAGAAACATCGATCAGCTGCCTCCTGCACATCTCCCACTGGGGATGTGCCCACAACCCAGGTACATGCCCTTGACCGGAATCGAACCCGGGACCCTTGAGTCCGCAGGCCGACGCTCTATCCACTGAGCCAAACCGGTTTCGGCTGATCACAGCTTTAATAGAGTTTCAACTCTAACTTTATTATAATCTTTTATTTTCCAATTACATGTTTTAAGGAAACATGTTAAAAATTTATGGGATTTGATTATAACATGGTATTATTTAGAGGAAAAGAGATTCTTACATTTGACCCCACTCAGACACTGCTGATACTTGCCCTTCAATGCTCGGTCAATGATGCGTATGGCCATTGTCATGAGGGTCCAGCACTTAGAACATATGTCTGCAGAACTGGAGGAGAGTCATCGTTAGAGTGTGGAAGGGGGCAAGGTTGGAGAGAGGGGAGGGAGACATCAGTGGTCAATGATATCACCCACTCTACCAACAAAGCCTGCGGTGCTTACCTACAGCATCTCCTCACATCATCATAGTCTGTCATGTCGATGTCAAACACCAGTTCTTTTTCCTGAGCCTGGAAAGCTCCCAGCTTCACTGTATTATGTTGATTGGGCTAAAAGTACAAAATATCAATCAGTTTCTGTAAGAGCTGCCATGCTGCCAAATATGCTTGAAAAAGTGACCAAAGAAAAGTGAGAAACCATATAATGCCAAGCTTATGTCAGTTCATTAATTCAGATCCTATACATCCAGAATTGACGAGTGTAACTTTCATCTACTTAAAGCAGGGTTTGGTAAATACATATTATCATCAAATTTTCCCCCCTAGTTCTACTGAGATATAATTAACATTTGATATTGTATAATAAATATTTCACCAATAGAAATAATAATAAAGCCTTTCTAGGTTTCTGATAAGGAAAAGTACCTATAATTAATGCCCTATTGCAAGGTGTTCTTTTTCTTTAATTGAGATTTTATCCTTTTATTTCATTTACTTATTTTTAATATATTTTTATTGATTTCAGAGAGGAAGGGAGAGTAAGAGAGAAACATCAATGATGAGAGAGAATCATTGATCGGCTGCCTCCTGCACACCCCCTAATGGGAATCGAGCCTACAACCAGGGCATGTGTCCTTGACCGGAATCGAACCTGGGACCCTTCAGTCCACAGGCCGGCGCTCTATCCACCAAGCCAAACCGACTAAAACTCAAGGTGTTCTTAAGGATCTTTATTTGTTGCTGGACATATAAATAACAAAAATGTATTTTAAACTTTTCATTAATTCAAAAAAATTTCCCCAATTAGTTTGAACTGAGTCTTTGGCTCAGGCTGTAAGTAGTCTCCTTTGAGGTTATGGGTTATCAGATAAAGAAGACCGACAATACAGACACTTATTTTGATCCGTCCAAACCTGCATGAAAATGATAAAGTTTTTTTTTCTTTTAGAAAGGCACAATAAGCCTTTAGAAAAAAAACAGAGAGGGGACAATATCACCATCATTTTTTTTCAGAGCGGAAGGGAGAGGGAGAGGGAGATGGAAACATCAATGATGAGCGAGAATCATTAATTGGCTGCCTCCTACACGCCCTCTACTGGAATGGGCCCTGACCAGGAATTGAACCATGACCTCCAGCTTCATAGGTCAATGCTCAACTGTGGAGCCACTCCAGCTGGGCAATACTACCATGGTTTTTATAAGGAGACCCATAAAAACTGAATCTTAAGCTCTCAGTAAGGAAAGGTAAGGAAAGTTAACTCTCTCCTTTGATCTTGGTCTATCTCGTGTCTTTTACGTTTCTCTATTTTTGTCGTTATTAGTATTAATCCTCACCTGAAGACATGTTTTTATTCATTTTAGAGAGGGAAAGAGAAACATTGATGTGAGAGTGGAAAGAAGATAGAGAGAGAGAAACATCAATGATGAGAATCATTAATGGACTACCTCCTGCACGCCCCCTACTCAGGCATGTGCCCTTGACGGGAATCGAACCAGACTCTTCAGTCCACAGGCCGATGCTCTATCCACTGAGCCAAACTGGCTAGGGCATGCTTGCTGGCCTTTTTTCACATGTCTTCTCTTCTTCCTCTGGGATTTATAGTCAGAAAACCTGGGTTCAGGTCCCCACTCTATCATTTAGAAATTGTGTGACCTAGGAAAAAATTATTTGAGTTCTCAAGGCCTGTTTTCTCCTTTGTAAAAAGAACAGTGAGAATGTCTATGAAAAACAAATTATACATCTGAAAAAGTTCCATACAAAATCTATTATCCCATGTGTGTATTTTTCCTCCATGTGTGCATTTTTAAGGAGAGGAAGAAGGGCAATTTTGGTATGTTCATTCATTGAACAAATGTGTACAGTGTAGCCCTAGCTGGTTTGGCTCAGTGGATAGAGCGTGTGCCTGAGGACTGAAGGGTTCCAGGTTCAATTCTGGCCAAGGGCACGTGCCTGGGTTATGGGCTCGATCCTCAGTTGGGGAAAAGGTGATCGGTGATTCTCTCTCATCACTGATATTTCTATATCTCTACCTCTCCCTTCCTCTCTGAAATCAATAAAAATATATTTAAAAAAATATATGTACGGTGTACTCTCTCCACCAGGCACTATTTCAGTGGCAGGGGGACAGGAGAGATGGCAGGCTGCAATAGGCCTTACTGAGTAAGGACTTGAAGGAAGTGAGGGAATGAACCAAGATATTTGGGGAAATAGGTTCTAGAAAGTGAAACTTCTTGAGCAAGGGCAGTGTGGCAGGGGTGGGGTGAGTGACAGGGAGAGAGGGGCTTTTACTCTGAGTGAAATGGGTAGCCACTGGAGAATGGTTTTGAGCAGAGGGATCACAGGATCTGACTTTTTAAAGGATCACTCTGACTGCTGTACTAAGACTAGACTCTAGAGCAGTAGGTTCCCAACCTCTTTTTGGCCATGCCCCACCTAAAATCCTGATGCCCCCCCACCCCATGACATAAAATTCTTATTATTCAAAAAGTGAACATCTATTCACGTGGAGGAAGCCTAAAAGGCCATTAACTTAGTCTAAAAAAGCTTCCAAAGAATGTGGTATCCACGAAAGAGAAAAATAAAAGAACGACAGGACAGTTGAAATACTGAGGAACAAATCACTAAGAAATTGTTAAAAACAAAACAAAACAAAGTGACATGAAAAAATAGCAAAGTTTTAAGAATTGAAATGCATAAACATGTCACAATATATATACTGTATCTGAGGCCCCTAGAACCATAAGAAATGCAAAAAATTCACTGTTAATAATTCATTCTCGAATTGCCCCCCTAACAATCAAATTGCCCCCCTGTGGGGTATGTGCTCCACGATGGGAACCACTGGTCTAGAGTCTACAGGAGCAAATTGTTAGGAAGTTTTTACAGTCATTCAGATGAGAGATGATGATGATGGTAGTAGCACTGGTAGCACTAGTTGGATGTTAGGTATTATTATGGTAGAGAATTCCTAATACAAAGGATGCAGGGGTGCGAGGGGAATGAAGAATAACTCCAATGCTGGGAGAGAATGTAACTCTCTTTTAATACCCTTCCTTAAACCATGCTGATTTCCACATTTAGTCTTTCGGCCAGATACTCAATTTTTTTTTGGTCCTAGTGAGAATACAACCAGTTCACATACAAAGTATTTCCAGTCAGTAATGAACAGTATCAAAGAACAAAAATTGCAATCAAGAAGGAACTCTTGCCATTTGCAACAGCATGGATGGACATGGAGAGCATAATGCTAAGCGAAATAAGCCAGTCAGAGAAAGATAAATATCACATGATCTCACTCATTTGTGGAATATAATGAACAACATAAACTGATGAACTAAAACAGATCCAGAGACAGAGAAGCAGCGATCAGACTGTCAGACCTCAGAGGGAAGGCAGGGGAGGGTGGGGGTAATGGGGAGAGATCAACCAAAGGACTTGCATGCATGCATATAAGCCTAACCAATGGACACGGACAACGAGGGGGGTGGGGGTTTGTGGGGGGATGAGGTCACATATGTAATACCTTAATCAATAAAGAAATTAAAGATTGAAAAAAAAAATAAAGGGGAACCTTTTGCCTTGACATAAAAGAGTTGCAATCAACTTGTAAAAATAGTTAAATAAGTGCTGCTCTTCTAATAGAATAAATTATAAAAATGTAATCACAAAACGCTGGGGGTTCTTGGTGCTTTTAAAAAACCCACAATATACATAAGACCCGAATTCCTTACTCTGTGGGAATATACCGCTCCTATATCAATCTTGTATGGATTCATTTTCTGCATCTCCTTTTCCAGATCACTCTGGTTGTTGAAGGATTGGTAGCGAATGTAAATGTCATCTTTCAACGTGAATGAAAATTCACGGTGTTGGAAGTAATTCTTTATCACTGCAAATACATGTACATTTTAAAGTTAATTTGGTAATTTGAATAAGCCCTTTGTGCCCAGCACTGTGCTACAAGTAAAAAAAAAGCCAAGACCTCGTCTCTCATTTGAAGGGGCTTATTACCACACGGCATCTCATAGGGAAAAGTAAAAAAGAGAAAAACGATGCAGAAATATTTTAAATATATACCGCCCCCTCTGTCTCCTCGGTGGGCACTGGTACATCCTCCCGCGACCAGTTAAGTGCCTCTCCTCCTCCAGGAGGTGCCCCTCCCACCCCGATGCAGCTCATGCCTCTGCGACTTCATTCTACGACCCGATACTGCCCCTTGCTCGGCTCAGGCGCCGAAGGTGGGTCCGGCCACGCAGTGGTAGGAGCGGCGGCTCTGCCTTTGAGAGTGGCCGCAGGCTGGTCATGAAATCCTCTCTCGGCCCCTTTACATTTCAGCGGTGGTGGTGTGGGGGCTCGAGATAATGCCTGGGCACTACATCTGGACAGGCGACAGGACCCTCCCCGAACCCCTTCACATTCCCTCCCCGACCTGCTACCACCCGCTCCCCGCCGCCATCACCTCCGCCATAGTTGAGCCAGCGGTAGTACTGGGCGTAGGGAAAGAGCCTCCGGTAATAAAGCTTAAGCAGCTCGGGCAAATCGGCTGGGTCAAACGCCTCCATGGCGCGCGCTACTCAGCTCCGGCAGGATTCTGCAAGAATTGGCGGGAACCACACAAGCGCCTCCCCCACTGCGCCGGCGCAGCGTGGCCGCGGCCCGCCGTTTGCAGGGGTTGCTGGGAATTGTAGTTGCCACCTGGGAGGTTGGCCTGTGGCGTGGGCGGCGCTCCCGGTGTCCCCGCCTACCCGCTTCCACAAAGGGTTCTCAGGTGCACGGAGGAAGGCCGCGCCCATTCCAAGGAGTTGGTCTGCGGAAAGGTGAGCCCAGGAGCATATTGACTTAGGTTATAATGAAGGAGTAAAAAAGATGTTCGCTAATTTATGAATATTATAGAAAGAATACATTTAAACAATGTGAAGCAGTATCTTTTAGAGGGTTTGGATATTAGTTCTTCATAGGATTACGGGGTCCAATAGGTGGGAAAATTTCTCAACCAAATGGGAAAAGCAAAGGCTATTTATTCAGAGCTTGCTATATCGCCAGGGAGTCAGCTGCTGTCACTTGCATTTTGGCACCGCCTAAAAGGCAGGCAGAGGAGAGGGAGAGCTTTATGGTGGAAAAAGGTTTCAGGTGTGCACTGATTCAAGGCTATTTGTATGGGGAAGATGTAGGTGGGCTAACTAGAAGTGGGGCATCCTATGTGATTTGGTTTATAGGTGCCTATTGGCTTTTTTTTTTCCTGGTTGGTCCTAAGTTAGAAGTGGAGACAAAAATTAGGGAAGTTGCCAGTTATTAATCAGCTTCTGGCCAATTTGGGCCAGTTGTTATAGGGATTATTGTTTGGCTTCCTGGACTGGCACTAGAGACAGGGGTCTGATTTATAGCAGGCTGGCTTCCTGGGCTATGTATTATAGAAAGGAGGGTCGGTTTCCTGGGTACGCTTCTGCAAGTTGTGGGTCAGAGTTCTGTTTTTATTTATTTATTTATTTTTTAAAAAATATATTTTATTGATTTTTTACAGAGAGGAAGGGAGAGGGATAGAAACTTAGAAACATCGATCAGCTGCCTCCTGCACACCTCCTACTGGGGATGTGCCCGCAACCAAGGTACATGCCCTTGACCGGAATCGAACCTGGGACCCTTCAGTCCGCAGGCCGACGCTCTATCCACTGAACCAAACTGGTTAGGGCCAGAGTTCTGTTTTTAAACATGGTCTGGCTATTGTTTATTTGTATATTCAGTCTCTCAAATAGAACACCCAGGAATACTAAAACTGGAATTAGAGGAAGCTTGCAGAATCATGGAGAGCTTGACAAGACGAAAGGAGCCTGTGTGCTCCAGATCTGCAGATCTGTCAGTCAGTCTTGCCTGGTCTCCTCCTTGCAAACGTGGACTGTGGGTGGGCAGTCTGATAGTAATCATTATCGTGTTACTTTAAAACCATCATTTTCATGAATTTTATCTTATTTGTTTTTAAAAAATATTTTTGTTGATTTCAGGGAGGAAGGGAGAGGGAGAGAGAGAGAGAAACATCAATGATGAGAATCATTGATTGGCTGTCTCCTGCGCCCCCACACTGGGGATGGAGTTCACAACCTGGGCATGTGCCCTGACCGGAAATCGAACCATGACCTGGTTCATAGTCGACAGTCAACCACTGAGCCACGCCGGCTGGGCATGAATTTTATTTTTATAATAATAGTAGGAGAGCAAGGAGGGAATAGTCTGTAGTAAGTTATTATTAACCTAATCTTGAAAATGGTCCCTCAGCTCCTGTGGGCAGTGTGGTTAAAAATGGGCTCTGGGAAGATCATACTTATTTGAATATTCCTAGAAATCTGGCTTCCTGCACAAATCTTATTTGATTTTCACAATCCCTATGCATTCCGTTTTGGGTAGGGTAAATTTAATTGCTGGGAAGGTTTTCACTATAACAAGATGCACCCGCCCCCCGGAGAGTGTTTCCAGAACCACATTACCCTGGACTTTTTAATGGAGGTTTCTGAGCTTTCTCATTGCTGCCTTTAGGAACTGCTTCTTTGGGCCATTTGGGAGTCCCCTATTTACATTTCAGGAATACTAGGGAGTGCAACATCTTAAGGAGCTAATACATAAGGGAAGAAAACAAAGGTAGTTATATTTATTGAGTTCCTACTGTATGCTCACTTTATTCAACATCAGTTCTCATCAGGAAAAGGAAAAATAAAGGCTAAATTCACTTAGCATTTGTTATGCCAAGAAGTACCATTTTAACACCTTATTCCCCATAAGAATATGGACAAATATCCCTATTTTACAGATAGGGAAATATGTAGAGAACTTAAAGTAATATGTCAGAGGTCACACAGCTAGTAAGTGGGAGTCAGACAGCCTGGCTCCAGAGTCTGTGCGCTTACCTCTTAAGCTGCATGCCATGTCTCCTCTACAAGGGGTTGTTGTGAGGGTTAAATGGGATAAAGGTGCCTGGCACAGTTCATAGTCCAGAACCACTCAATGTGAGAAAGCTATTATTTGGTAAAAGTTCTCTGGTATAGAGGCTTTTATCCCAAGTGCCACTGAGAGGCAGTATTGCCATTCATTTAGTTCCCTTTGTGCCCTCTCCACATAGGTGCAAAACCCCTTTGTCTGAGCCTTCTTCCGTTTTCTACCATCCTCTTTACATTTACTACTTATGTCTACTATCATCCTCTTTGGGTAATCTATCAGCCTAGGTCTCTCTCCCCAAGTTCTTTGCAGACTTGGACCCCACCTATGGACTTCCCTTCCAGTTCAACTCCTATTGTTATTCTGGATGTTTTTAGCATGTGAAAGGATGATCTCTTCTCTAAATAGATAGTTCATTTGGTCATTATTTATTTTTTATTTTTATTATTGATTAGAGAGAGGAAGGGGGAAAAGGAGAGAGAGAGAGAGAGAGAGAGAGAGAGAGAGAGAGAAATGCCGATTCTTGTTCCAATTATTTATGTATTCATTGGTTGCTTCTTGTATGTGCCCTGACCTGCAACCTTGGTGTATTAGGGCAACACTCTAACCAACTGAGCTACACAGCCAGGGCCCATTCAGTCATCCTTTAACTCAAGCATTTATTCCATTTATTTCTGGGGAGAAAAAATTAATGGCATGATTTCTGCTTCCAAAAAAGTTATAGTTTGTAGAGCCAATAGACACAAATAAAAAAGTGTGATGAAGTGTTATGGATTCATTCATAACCCAACTGTTTGTTGGCATCAGCATTTTCCTTAAGACTTGGATAAAATTGGTACAGGGAACATAGTCACAAAAGTGTAAATGGCATGGCACTTTCAGGACACTGCCAAGAGTTTCATATGGACAGAGCTCAGACTTCAAGGGAAGGCATAGCTGAGAGGTGGGCTAAGAGGCAAGCCATGGCCAGAACATTTCATTTCCAAGGAGTGTGGAAATAAAAATTATTCATCTTTCATTTTTTTCAGGTTTGGTTAAAATTGAAATAAAATATTGATAATATTAATATTTGATAAAAGCCTTGGGAGTAAATAATCTTGTTGAAACAAGTACTCCTGTTGAGAATTTGCAGTACTCCTGTGCTAGTTATTTCCCTCCCCAATAAGATAGGAAAGAGAAGATTAGAGAATAAGTTTTGTTGACACAAGAGCATAATTAACAGGGAGACTATCTAAGTGGGGCCCATGCCATATTTATGTTTAATCATGTTAGGTTCTGTCTCTTATTATCATAAATTACTGAAAAGTAATAAAGAGCACCATCATATTTTTTAGTTTGATCTCATAGGAATGTTTCTTTTAAGTACAGAGCAAATGATCACCTCAAGTCTATAAAACATGTATTATAGTACATTGCAATTGTTCTTCAATCTATATAATGAATTTGACATATGAAATTAAATTTTTTTTCAACCTGAGTTATTAATGAACCCACCAGATTTTTGCTAAGTTACCTGCCAATATACATATCGTATAGATTCTCTTGTTAGTCATAAAGTGACATACTCTTTGGGGCTAGCTTTTTCCTTGCAGACTGCTTAAAATAAAGGATGGCAGATTTGCTCTGGCCTGTGTGGCTCAATTGGTTGGAGTCATGTCTCATACAACGAATGGTTTTGGGTTCAGTTCCCCGTCAGGACACATACTCGGGTTGTGGGTTTGATCCCTAGTCCCCATTGGGGTTTGTGTGGAAGGCAACTCATGGATGTTTCTCTCACATCTATGTCTCTCTCTCTCTCTCTCTCTCTTACAATCAATAAAAATAAATAAATTTTAAAAAATGGAGTCAGGAGGCTAGAACAGAGACTCCTCTCTCCTTACAATCAATAAAAATAAATAAATTTTAAAAAATGGAGTCAGGAGGCTAGAACAGAGAACTCACACACCTGTCACCAACAAACTACTGACCCCAACAGGAAGAAAATTACCTTGCCTCTTCCACAGGAAGTAATACTACATTACTACCTCAGCAGAAGGAAGCTTATGCCTTGCTCAGTAACAGCTCTGCTAATGGGAGACTGTCATAATTCAGCCGATGAAAAGTCACTATACTTTGAACTTTCGGTTACAACAGTCCCTCCGAAGTCCATAAAAGAGCATTCCTATCCTTTGTTTTTCTGGACTTAACACATTTCACCATCAGCCTGCATGTCCCAAATAGCAATTCTTTGTTGTTCTGAAATAAACCCATTTTGCTCGAGAAATACCTGGCTATTTGTTCAAGGTCAACAGTTGTATGGTATGGGGGTGTAAATTATGTCTCAATAAAGCTGTTAGTAACATCCTTAAGTCTGGCTGCAGGGTTCAAGGCACAAAGCAGCTGTAGCTCTTTTGGAGAGGCGCGCCAGCATTACCGCTGAGAACCTCAGTTTGTAGCAGCTGATCTCAGGTTGGCAGTTTGAGAAGGCTCTGCTAAAATTAGCCTGCCTTCCCCTGCCCCCAGCCAGCAGGGGTTTTGCACACTAGTATTCCAACTTAAATCAGAGGATGGGGCTGAAGTAAACAGTAGAAGATCATAACTCATGCATTGTGATTATGGAGGTGATTTCTAGGTAATTTCAAAAGTCATTAAAATAGATTAACCAGGCAGCACTATGTGGATGAAAAGGAAAGAGACTGACAACATACTAGTAGTGTAAAAGAAAGCTAAATTTTCATTTACCCTAACTGGAAGGTAATTGAGAATGTCTAGAATTGATAAATTAAGAAATAGTCTAAGTAGACAAATCTCCTGGGTCAAAGAAAGAAGCATAAATGATTGCACAGCTTTTACAGATGAATGGTTATAAAAGTAAGCAGGCCACTTTGGGTTTGATATTTGAAATAGTCAAGGCATCTTCAGTTATTTGATTCATGTTCAGGTTTGACCTCTGGGGATTCTGCCTGGCCTGGCATATCTCTTCTGCAAGTGTATCTTCTTGCTGCCAGGTGTGATGGTTGAATAGTAATATGCAGGGAGACTGTGGGGTCCAAGCTTCTCCCTAATGGGGGAAATGGATCTTCATCTTTGACCGGCATCAGGAAATTACCCTTTTAGTCAATAAACAGGCAAGCTGAAGCCCTGTTACTACAGTGCACCAGAGAATGCCAATTGGGCAGAACAGAGAACACAGTCCCCTCAGATAGGAGAGAGGCAGAAGCTTACAGGGGAGATTGGGGAGGTGGAGGGAGAGGGAAAAAGGAGAGGCAGAAGTGAGGGGAAGGGAGGGAACAACAAGTGTTTTTTTCCCTTTCACCAGTTCCTCCAGTTTTACTCCTCTACACCATTAATGGTTCTGGATTCAATTACAACATTGTGGGGAGTACGGTTCTCCTTCACCAACAAGCAGTTCTTCATGACACCAGCTGGGTGTGCTACAATTCAACTCAATTCTGACACTGTCTAGCAGGAGATAACAAATTCCACAGGCCAAGGGTTCACCCCTCCAAGACAACCCTCCCCACCCACTTCAGATACCAGTTGCAAGCTCAGGTTATCACTTGTTCTTCTGACTGATTGGCTATAGATCAGAGGTTCCAACCACTCCCTACTTGGGTTCTATTAATTTGCTAGAGTAGCTCACAGAGCTCACAGAAACATTTTACTTACTAGATTATGGGTTTATTATAAAAAGATGTAATTCAGCAACAGCCAGATGGAGGAGATCCACTGGGCAGGTTATGGGGAATGGGTGTGGAGCTCCCATGCCCTCTCCAGGCATGCCACACTCTCTCAGAATCTCCAAGTGCTCACCAACCTAGGAACTCTCTGAACCCTGTCCTTTTGGGTTTTATGGAGGCTTCATTACACAGGCATGATTGATTTAAATTATTGGCCATTGGTGATTGAACTCAACTTCTGACTCCTCTCCCCTTCCTGAAAGTCTGGGGGTGGACTGAACGTTACAACCAGTTCTGCCAATGTGGGCCTATACTGGGCAGTCTCCACACATCAGCTAGGCTGAGACTTTCTTGGGGCTGATCTGCAGTTTAAGGACCTTCCTCTCAAATCCGACTGTCTTCTCTCTTCTCTCTTTTTTGTTAATCCTCACCTAAGGATATTTTTTCCATTGATTTTTAGAGAGAGTGGAAGGGAGAGGCAGAGACAGAGAGAAAGAAACATCGATCGGTAACCTCCCATAGGTGCCCTGACGGGGGGATCAAACCTGCAACTTAGGCATGTGCCGGGACTGGGAATTGAACCCGCAGCCTTTTGGTGCACTGGATGACACCCCAACCAACCGAGCCACCCAGCCAGGGTTGCATGCCACAGAATCTTAAAATAAAAATACATGTTCCTCCTTACTTAAAAAGAAATTATTTTAATTAAAAAAAATCGAAGTAATATACATATATAGTTCAAAATTCAATTAGTACCCAAAACTTAATAATGAAACAGTTTCCTATCCTTCATTACTGCTACTTAGAAGCAAATGCTTTCAACTTTTAGCTATTTCTTCTTGTATTTACCTTTATATTTCTAAATAATATACTGTTATTTCTTTTTTTTACTTTAAAATATATTTTTATTTATTTTAGAGAGGAAGGGAAAGGGAGGGAGAGATAGAAACATCAATGATGAGAGAGAATCATTGATCGGCTGCCTCCTGCATGCCCCTACTGAGGATTGAGCCCTCAACCCGAAATTGAACCCAGGACTCGTCAGTCCACAGGCTGATGCTCTATCCACTGAGCCAAACCAGCTAGGGGCATGTTATTTCTTGATTTATCAATTTTAGACATTCTCAACATTTTCCTTTATAGTACAATTTTATTTTCTTGGAGTTAATTGTTGACTTGTTTTTTTTTACTTGCATAATTAATTTTTATTTACTTTAATTTTTTTCAGTTGTTCTCAAATGTCAGAACACTTATCAGTAATATTCTCTAAATAAATAGATCATAGCATTATCCATTCTATTTCAACGGATCCAGTACAACTAATCTTCTTTATATTGATTATTTCAACATTAGAATAGCCTAACTAGAATTCTTATTTTTCATATTGCAAGGATCACGCTTGATTTAGTTGTTATAGAGGAGGGTATAGAAGGGATAAATGGTGATGGAAAAAATAAAATAAAGAAAAAAATAAAATAAAATGATGTGAAGCATAAAGGCTGTTTTACTGATGCATTAGGAGGGAAGTTTTTTTTGATAAGTTAACAATCATAGTAGGAATGAGAATCGATTTAAATTGCCAACTGGAACTCAAAATTGTGAGAATTCTCAATAAATATTTAGGAGTTTTCCCTACTGTCTACACTATTATGTAAAGGTGGAAGCCACTTAGATCTGCTGGACAGGATAAACAAAACATTGATCTTCCTGTTAATGAATTACTTCAGCAAAATCTCTAAGTCATCAACTTCTTATCTACATGGAAAGCTGTGTCTAAGATACATTACTAAGTAAAAAATAGAGTAGCATAAATAGTATCAAACTTTGTAAAAATAAATTTGTATATGTACATATACATACATGCATTCATGTACAGTGTGTGTGTGTGAAATAATCTAATTGTTGGTGTTTGTCTCAGGTGGGATAGGGGGTTGGACCTACACTTTCTGCATTGTGCATTTTTTGTCTTTGAGTTTTTCTATAACATATATGTTTATGATGGGGGATATTTATATTTAACTCACTTGTGGCAGGTCAGAAAACCAGTCTGTTAATCAGTGTGGTGGAGTTCTTGTTCTTAGGCAGTAAAGGGAAGACACTTGGGTAGATGATGGGATGGGAGTTGGAGAGAGTATTACCCAAAGCCTCTGTACTAATTTAAGGGCCAAGTTGACCCTTACCACCAGAATAGTTTCTTTCTTTCTTTTTAAAAAAAATATATTTTAATTGATTTTAGAGAGGAAGGGAGAAGGAGAGATAGAAACATCGATGATGAGAGAGAATCATTGATTGGCTGCCTCCTGCATGCCCCCTACTGGGGATCGAGCCCACAACTCAGGGCATGTGCCCTTGACAGGGATCAAACCCGGGACCCTTCAGTCCACAGGCTGATGCTCTATCCACTGAGCCAAACCAGCTAGGGCCAGAATGGTTTCTTATTGCAAGAGGAGCAAGTACTTGACACTGTTGACAGTACTTTCACTTCCAGTTGAAGGAAGCTAAGCCCTGGAATGGTTTTCAGGGTTTATCTAAACTGGTACCGTTCACCTCAGGGCCAGCATCAATTGCCACCCTCCAAATGGAGGCAGCAAGTCTGTACGGAAGTCTATAAAGTCCTGGCTCAGGGCACTTTCACTCACTCCTTGTGGGAATGTAAATTGACTTGACCCTCTTGGGGCCAGTTTGATTATACATTGTTAGAAATAATGTTATGAATACTCATATCTGGTGATTTAATTAAATATTTATTCTATGGAAATAAAGTATGGGCCAAGCAAAGACTTGACTACAATATAAGGTATGTTGACAGCTGCAGTTAAAAAAAAGATATAATAAAGAACAAATGAGAAATAACTTGAATTTTCAAAAACAGGGAAAGTGGTATAAGAAAAACTAAGCAGCTATGTCATAGAAGAATATTTCATATATATTCACCATATATTTAAAATAGTTTACACAGATTTAAGAATATTTAATAATTTATATTTATATAATATAAATATAAACATTAGCATTATTAAATAAAATTAACTAAATTTTATTTTTAGTTTAATATAATATTTAATAAATATAT
>NW_005363978.1:187078-197900 GCF_000412655.1 Myotis brandtii
ACACACACACACACACACAAATTTACAGATCTGACTATTAAATCATAAAATCTTTTTTTATATTATTTCAACATTAAAATAGCCTACCCAGAATTCTTATTTTTCATACTTATTTATGTCCCTTAATTAGCATTCAGCTGTATCTGTCGCTACTAAGTCATTAAAAATTTTTTTTTCAATCAATAGTACAGTTGTTTTTAAAAAATATATTTTTATTAATTTTGGAGAGGAAGGGATAGATAGAAACATCAATGATGAGAGAGAATCATTGATCAGCTGCCATCTAGTCTACATGTGCCCTGACTGGAAATTGAACCATGACCACCTGGTTCATAGGTCAATGCTCAACCACTGAGCTACGCCCGCCAAAATATGAGTAATAGTATTGATTTTAATCACTATATTCTTTTGCTTCCTTTTATTGAATTTATTGGATGATACTGGTTAACAAAATTATATAGATTTTAGGTACACAATTCTACAATACATCATCTGTACACTGTATTGCATGTTCACCACCCCAAGTCAAGTCTATATCCATCACTACATATCTGTCTATACCAGTGATGGCGAACCTTTTGAGCTCGGCGTGTCAGCATTTTGAAAAACCCTAACTTAACTCTGGTGCCGTGTCACATATAGAATTTTTTTAATATTTGCAACCATAGTAAAGCAAAGATTTATATTTTTGATATTTATTTTATATATTTAAATGCCATTTAACAAAGAAAAATCAACCAAAAAAATGAGTTCGCGTATCACCTCTGACACGTGTGTCATAGGTTCGCCATCACTGGTCTATACCCTCCTCAACTTCCCCCCACCCCACCTGGCAATCAGCACACAGTTGTTGGTGTCCATGAATATTTTTTTCTTTTTTGCTCAATCCCTCTAACACCCCTGCTCCCCAATAGCTGTCAGTCTGCTCTGTATCAGACTATGATGAATGTATTTTTCAATATGGTCTTATTATTTTTAACTTTTTATAAAGTTGCATATAATCTATATATATAAAAGGCTAAGTGACCATCTGACCGGCTGGTACCTATGACGCTCACTGACCACCAGGGGGTAGACACTCAACAAAGGAGTTGCCTAGCTGTGGTGACTTGGCAGTGGCAGTTCTCAGGTGATGCACCCTGAAACCAGAGAGGAGGGAGCCCGATTCCTCGTGGGGCCGCGCCCTTCCACTTTCGGCCATGGATTATGTTGCTGCTGGGGCACTGTTGGTCTCGAATCTGGTTTATTGTACACTTGTGTTTTCGTTCCACACCCTGTACGAAAGCAACTTTTCAGAGTACCCTCTTGCACTCCAGGACCTCTATCTATCTATCTATCTATCTATCCTATCCAATAATAGACAAACAGGGTAATTGACCGTACCTTCGCTACGCCTCCCATTGGCTAATCAGCACGATATGCAAATTAACCGCCAACAAAGATGGCGGTTAAATTTGCATATGTAGGCTCCAAGCGGCGGAGCGAAGACTGAAGGTGAGCCGGAGCCGCGAAGACGGAGGACGGAAGGCGGCTCTAGCCCGAGCGAAGGCCTGGGTCCCGGGTACCGGAGGAAAACCAGTGCCGGCAGCCAGGAGAAGGGAAGGCCTATTGCACGAATCTCTTCGTGCAACAGGCCTCTAGTCTACTATAAAAGGCTAAGTGACCGGCTGTACGTCCATTGCACACTGGCGATTTAAAAATAAGCGTTGACTCACTCAAGCGCGATACATATAAAATTCTTGCTGGTGCCAATTGCACACATGCGTTTCAATTTGTCATTGTCGATTGAAAATTTATTACTACTGTGATTTCACCATCAAAACTTAGGATCTTGGTCTTTCCTTCTTGCCTTTGTATAAGGCCAAAAGAGACACATTGGCTACTTTGACAACCTTAAAGCGAACTCCAGGAATGTCACCAACAGCATGACTTTGCGACCAAATCCAGCAACCAGAACTTCGTCATTTTCCTGGAATAAAATCGACAGTTTATTCTGGTATCGGTAGCAATCACTAAAAAGATTCATCATATAAGATAACTGGGGGGAACAGCCCCAGGAACAGAAGCTACATCAGACTTAAAAGCACTTACCTCAATAAAATTCAAACAACCATCATTGGGTACAAAGGCTGTGATTTTTTTTGCCATTCTTGATCAGCTGGACCCTGACACACTTCCTGATAGCAGAATTGGGCTGTTTGGCTTCAACTGCTACTTTTTCCAGCACAACTCCCTTTGCATGGGATGCGCCTCCAAAAGGGTTGGCTTTCAGGGCCGTGCCCAAATGGGCCTTCTTGTACTGCTTGTCATGCCACTTCTGATCTCGCCAGTGGCTCCGCAGCTTCCGGGCAATTCGAAGACCGCGACACTTGCCCATCCTGTTGGCGCCACGGGCCTGAGCGAAAGATCATGCCATCTCTTAGGAAAGCAAACTTCGTTCCTTACCTGGAAAGACTGCCATGAACCACGTGACTAAGCAAGGTACCAGGCTATTTATCCAAGGAGCTTATCAGCTTCAAAGTCAGTCTTCATTCTTTAGAGCTTTCTGGTGACATCCAGAGTCCTGGCATGTCTCTCTTTCAGACATGACATTCTAGTAAAGTTTTGGTTAATAAAACTACAATTGGAAACTGACATGTTCTGTTATGAAGAAATCAGATTCTTATTGGATCCATGCAAACAAACATATTGCCATGAGAATAATAATTAACAAAACTATAATTATTTTTAGTTCATTTAGTCCTATAATTAAATTCTTTTTCTCCTGATTTTTCTTGTCAGTATTTCTATAAATCTAGATACTTTATAGAGTATTATAAATGAAATGGAATCTTGTCCTTTCTGTAAAACACAATAGTTCACTATATTATAACTTATAACAATTAGTTATAAATGAAAGCATATTAGAATCTATTTAACATGCATATATAAGTAGAATATAATTATTATTTCCTTATTTGACAGAGCTTCCCATATACCTTAAATATAAAATTTTCCTTCATAAAGAGAGAAAGCAAATCTTAAAATTCAAACCCTGGGAAGGTAGTCAAATATATTATATTATTATGTATTATTATTATTATTATTAAACAGTATTAAGTAATCTATTCATTTAAAGTAATCAACTTCCTGATTAACATAACATAATTATTTCAATAATATATATAAAACCTTTGCTTCCTAAGCAAATACAGAAAAAACCTTTTATTCCTTACTTTCAGAAATAGGCTTATTTTTCTAATGGAAAATCTAACACATTCCTAAGCAGCATAGCAGAGATAGTGAATTCCTTAGCTGAGAAACAATTCCCTTGAACTTGGAAATCTCAAGCGGGCTCCAGTGACTTATTGCGCAGTTATTTTAATTTTCTTACTCTTAGTTTTCAAGGGTTCCATCGCGTTTCGTTGCATTCCTTGGTCCTTACACGGGGCACCACTGTGCTGGGGCTGACTGGCAGTCCCTTGAGAAGCAGATGAATAGATTGCTCTGATAAACGTTTCTGTGAAAAAGAGGGCTAAGGGACTGTTTTACTTTAGAAGTAAAAAGCAGTCCTGTTTGCCTGCATTCTTAGGCTTTTATTGTCACAACAGCTTGAACTAAAATTAACCTATAGATACAATCAGCAGGGAAAGTATCCTTGAGAAAGTATATGCTTCTACAAGGGCGGGCCTTTAAAGACTAAACATAGAGATTATAGCAAAACACCGGGGGATCGGACTTGTTTGGAAAAGTCGAGGAAGGGGCTGCTGCCTTTGGCAAGGTCCCCTCAGAGGCCCCCGACCTTTCAGAGAATCCTCTTACAGACATTCCAACCAAGTCTCGTGCTTCCCCACACAGCCCTAGCTGGTTTTTCTCAGTGATTAGAGCAGTGGTTCTCAACCTTGGCTGCACATTAGAATCACCTGGGAACCTTTTTAAAATCCTGATTTCTGGGCCTCACCCTGATTTCTTTGTTATGGTGTGGGGCCACAACATTAGTAACAAAGAAACAGAATTTCCGGAGGGTGAGGCCCAGAAATCAGGATTTTAAAAAGGTTCCCAGGTGATTCTAATGTGCAGCCAAGGTTGAGAACCACTGGCTTAGAGCAGTGGTCGGCAAACTGCGGCCCCTTGAGTGTGGCTCTTCCACAAAATGCACGTACAGTGCGATTAAAACCTCGTGGCCACACTCAAGGGGCCAAAGAGCCGCATGTGGCTCTCGAGCCACAGTTTGCCGATCACTGGCTTAGAGTATCAGCCCAAGGACTAAAAGGTCTCAGGTGTGATTCCAGACAAGGGCATGTACCTCGGCCCTGGGCATGTGCAGGAGGCAACCAATTGATGTGTCTCTCTCACATTGATCTTTTTCTCTCTGTCTCTCTCCTCCCTTCCACTCTCTCTAAAATCAATGGGAAAAAAATCCTTTGGTGAGGATTAACAAAGCAAAACAAAAAGGAGTAATAAAAATATAAATATGTGTATACAGCTCTCACTGGTGTTGCTCAGTTGATTGAGCGTTGCCAGTTGCAGTAAAAGGTCCAATGTTCAATTCTTGGTCAGGGTGATTGATGTATCTCTCTCACTCACTCTTTCTCTCTCCCTCTCTCTTCCTCTCTGTGAAATCAATAAAAATATTAAAAAATTATATATATACCTACACACCATTGTTATTTAGTTGCATTAGTCTATTAGAAAATAAAAATTTAAATAATGTTAATCTAATTTAATAATAGACAAACATGGTAATTGACTGTATCTTCCCTATGCTTCCCATTGGCTAATCAGGGTGATATGCAAATTAACTGCCAACAAAGATGGCGGTTAATTTGCATACATAGGCACAATGCTGGGAGGCGAAAGGGGAAGGACGGAAGAAGCCGCCTGCCACTGACAGTGATCCGAAACCCAGGCGGCAGGCAAGACCCGGGTGGCAGGGCAAAGGCTGAGAACCGGGGCTGCCTTTGCCCAGTGCGAACTATGCAGCTGGGAGAGGGGCGCCGGGCCGCTGGGAGCGGGGCGGGAACTTCCCGGGGTTTGCATCAGGCAGCCGGGAGCGGGGCGCGAACTATGCAGCCAGGAGAGGGGCGCCAGGCAGCTGGGAGCAGGGCGGGAACTTCCCAGGGTGGGCGTCAGGCTGCTGGAAGTGGGGCTGGAACTTCTGCCGCGTTGCCGTGGCAACGTAGCTGCTTGCTCATTCACTTACTCGCTCATTCATTCACTTATTCACTTACTCATTATTCACTCACTAACTCAGCAAACCCTCTCAGGTCCCTGGCACCAGGCCAGGCACCAAAGTTGAAGCAGGATAAGACAGAGCTATGTCCTCAAGATGTTAGTAATTCAGTAGGGCGAAGCAGGCACATGAATGAGGCAGTTGTACGCACAGATGCACTGTACTGGGTTCGGTGAGGGCTGTAACTAACGCCAACTTTGTTCTCTTGACAAAATGGGGCCTCGGGAGCCAGGCTGCCCCAAGCCTGTAGGCCTGTGCCTATGCCAGGAGTGGCCGGGGTCTCAGAACATGACAGAGGGTGCAGGTCGGGCTGAGGGGTCTGGCCCCACCCCTCACCCCCCACCCCCGAGTGCACAAATTTTTGTGCACCGGGCTACTAGTAATAATATAAATGATTATAAAAAATTAAAATAGGAATTCTATGAATCCAAAATGTAATTTGGGATATAGAATTTCAAAATTAAACCTGATACACTTTTTGAGTTTGCATTGTTTATTTGTTCTGCTTCTTATATTGTAGGGATGAATTTAAATGTCTTGCTGTTTACAATGTTTGCTTTCATTAATTGCAGTTTGCTAAAAGCTTCAACATGGTGTTCCATTTGTTGAATATTGAATAAAGATTTCTAACTGACTTTGAACAAAATCCAATAAAAACTTAGATGGGCCATTTACAAAAAGCTAAGAATGTAGGGTACAGCTTGATTTACAAAGGCTCATACATTTCTAACATCTAATTAATGACAGGCAGGAAAGGAAAAAGGGTGATCTGCTGTACTGAAATATTTTCACATTCCATAAAATTCAGTAATGTAAAGTGTACAATTTAGTGATGTTAAGTATATTCACAGAGCTGTGTAACCATCACCACTGTCTAATTTCAGGACATTTTTATCACCCTAAAAAGCAACTCTGTAGCCATTCAAAGTATTTCTTTCCTTTAATTTTTACTGTGAAATACAATGTACATATGAAGACTATGCATAAACATACATGTATAATTTAATAAATAATTATAAAATGAATACCCTTGTAACTTCCACTTTGGTCAACATATGGAACATTGACTCCCCGATGTATGTACATCTTCCTCATTTGACAGTCGAGAGGTAACCACTATCTACCAGGGGTGGGCAAACTTTTTGACTCGAGGGCCACAATGGGTTCTTAAACTGGACCGGAGGGCCGGAACAAAAGCATGGATGGAGTGTTTGTGTGAACTAATATAAATTCAAAGTAAACATCATTCCATAAAAGGGTACGGTCTTTTTTTTTTTTTTTTAGTTTTATTCATTTCAAACGGGCCGGATCCGGCCCATGGGCTGTAGTTTTCCCACGGCTGATAGACTTTTGTTAAAATTATTTTTATTTAGCCTGGCTGGGTAATTCAGTTGGTTGAGCGTGGTCCTGTACATCAAAAAGGTTGTGGATTTGACTCCCAGTCAGGGTATATGCCTCTGTTTCAGATTCAATTCCCAGTTGGGTGGGTACGGGAGGCAACTATAGTATTTGCCTCTTAACCACCTCTTTCTTGAGACTTCTTAATGCCACACCTTCCTAAGTTTCCTTTCAAAAAGGCTCCTTTCTCTCTGTGTCCCCAGGCTCCCCCCACCTCACACCAGCCCTGTTCTCTGCATAGAACCAACTCTGTAAACTTCTTAATTGAGTTAGAAACTGAACTTTTTATTTCTAGGCAATTTAGTTTTATGAGAAAGAGTGATGCCATTTGTTACAGCAAAGTTCTTCAGTTATGCTGGTCTGAGGACACACTTGATTCTCATGTATTGTAGTCCCTTCTCATTAGCCATAGGAGCTGGAATGGGAATATATTGTGTTCAACAGTTTTCCTAAACTTTAATAGCCTTACTTTTAAAACCTCTTTCTAGATGGTTTGTATTATGCTGGCAGCCCAGTTATAAAAATTTAAAAGGCACAAGGAAAGCTGGGACACAGAAAGGAGAGGGTGTAATGAATTTGAAAGCACTAGTTGCAGAAGTAAAGCTGGATGCACCCTGGCCTGTGATTATTCAGTGTCTGGGTGTACATTTTATAATAGCGCCTTTGTTTATCTCTTGCACTGGGTCTCAGGGGGGCTGCAGGGCATGTTAAAAGAGATTGTTCCTTGAACACAATAGTTGCTTAATAAATATTCATCGATGAGGAAGCAGAGACAGGCACTTTAGAGCTTTGCAGATATGAAGCATTGTTCATCGAGATGCGCTGCAGGTTTCTGGCATGGGTGGAAGTGGTAATAATATGGCAGTTTTATGTGGAACACGCAGGGCACAGAGGCAACTGGATGGGAAAGAATGCCATGAGAAACTTCTGATAGGATATGTAACAAAGTTCCCCAGAGCTGTGATCTCTTTAGTCTAGACCAGCCGTGGGCAAACTACGGCCCGCGGGCCGGATCCGGCCCGTTTGAAATGAATAAAACGAAAAAAAAAAAAAGACCGTACTCTTTTATGTAATGATGTTTACTTTGAATTTATATTAGTTCACACAAACACTCCATCCATGCTTTTGTTCCGGCCCTCCGGTCCAGTTTAAGAACCCATTGTGGCCCTCGAGTCAAAAGGTTTGCCC
Organism: Myotis brandtii; assembly: GCF_000412655.1. NCBI lineage: Eukaryota > Metazoa > Chordata > Mammalia > Chiroptera > Vespertilionidae > Myotis > Myotis brandtii. The sequence continues at coordinate 194,877 of NW_005363978.1, forward strand.
ACCCCTGGTCTAGACCCAAGGACATTTGATGTCCTCTAAACTTTTCTTATATTCCTTTTGCTTTTATTTTTCAAATTGGCATCCATTTAGCACAACTGAGCCCCTCTGAGCCAGGCGCTGGCCCACAGAGGTAAGGAGGCAGAATCCCTGCTTTTGGAGAGCACATTGTTTAGACCAGTGGTTCTCAACCTTCCTAATGCCGCGACCCTTTAATGTGGTGACCCCCAACCATAAATTTATTTTCGTTGCTACTTCATAACTGTAATTTTGCTACTGTTATGAATTGTAATGTAAATATCTGATATGCAGGATGTATTTTCTTTGTTACAAATTGAACATAATTAAAGCATAGTGATTAATCACAAAAACAATATGTAATTATATATGTGTTTTCCGATGGTCTTAGGCGACCCCTGTGAAAGGGTCCTTCGACCCCCAAAGGGGTCGCGACCCACAGGTTGAGAACTGCTGGTTTAGACTCTACAGCAAGCAACTCCTACCCTATATGGTGTGGCAGTGGCTGGAGCTGGGACAGTGGGGCTCAGAGAAAGGAGCCATTACCTGGAGGGTGGGAGGAAAGGAAATAATTTGAGGGAAGGTTTCTCAGAGACACTAAGAGACGAGCTGGGCCATGAAAGTGAAGCAGAAATTTGCTGCCAAACTGAGGGGGTAGGGGTGGGGGGTCAATCGGGGAAAAAGGAGACATAAAACTTTAGACAATTAAAAAAAATTTTTGCTGCCAAAGAAATAGTGTGTTTGTATGTGTGAGTTTTAAAGAGAAATGCCTTATAAGCAGTAACAGACAAAGCATAGTGAGCAGTGACTCAAATATGACGGTGTGTTAAATCCGGTAAGAGCGGTGCTGATTCACTCCCCCTGGGGCCAGAGGTCCTCAGGGTGGCCTTTTTCTGAGAGGTGGGGAGAAAATAAGCAAGAATCGAGTCTCCACACCGTGGGAAGAAAAATTTCTATTTTCATTTGAAAGAGTAGAATATGATGAATAATAGATGATAGAGAGAAGGGAGGAGGCCAAATTCTTACTTTTGTATTAAAAAAAGAATCCCACAGTAAATTTTTAAAAGACAAAATCTGTCCTTTTTTTAGAAGAATGGATAAATAAATTGTGGTATAGTCATATAATGGAAAGCTATTTAGTAGTGAAAATTAATGAGCTACATTATCATCAACATGGGTCAATCTTAGAAATATAAGGTTAAGTGACAATAGCATGTTTAGAAGACTAGTATGAAGGGATTTTTATAAAGTTCAAAAACAAGGAAAACTAAGCAGTATGTTGTTTAGGGATGCATACAGATGTGCAGTAAATCATATAAAAATAAATCATAAATCAATATAGAAGAAAGTAAAAAGATAAAGTTTACGATAGTGGTTACCTCTGGGGGGGTGGTTGGTAAGAGCTTGTGAGAGGAAGGACTCATGCAAAACATCAATAATATTGGTAATATTTTAGTTCTCATGTTGGTGGATGGCTCATGGCTGTTTAGTTATTTTACTTTATAACTTTACTAGAAGCCTGGTGCACGAATTCATGCACGGGTGGGGTCCCTCAGCTTGGCTAGTGATTGGGGCCGATCGGAACTGTCTCGCCCAGTCCCGATGGGGGTCGATGGGGGCTGACTGGGGAGGAACCGCGGGAGGGCTCCATGGCGTGTCTGGCCCATCTCACCCAGTCTTGATTGGCCAGACCCCAGCATCAAGCTAACCTACTGGTCAGAGCATCTGCCTTCTTGTGGTCAGTGCACGTCATAGTGACTGATCGAGCAGTCGACCAAATGGTCAACCGATGGGTCTGACACTTAGCATATTAGGCTTTTATATACATAGATAAGCAGGCCTGGCTTATCATAGGGCGAAGTTGCACTTCACTTGGGTGGAACCTACTCTGTCCAGGACAGCTCTGATCTCCCTACTTACAAGTGTTCAATCCAGGATTATCAAAAGAAGTTTAAAGCCAGCGACACTGATGCATATGAATTAGCTTCTTGGAAAGGATGACTCTTTTTTTGCAAGAACCAACAGGAAGACTCTTTAAAAACTCAACTATTTGTGGAACATTTTTACTTCTTAACTCAAAAAAGGACCAAATTAACAACTCTTTTATAGAGGTGAGATTTGGGAGATAAACTTGCTAAGACCTTAGTAAGCTATTATGTAAAGAAAATGTTGGCAGAGATGTCTTAGGGCATTAATATGAAAGCGAGTAAGGAAAACCACTAAGAACAAAATAGTAAATGTATCCTCGGCAGCAGGGGAGGAAAGGAGGCCTAGCTATGTTTCAGGTTTGATGGCTGGGTGGTGGCTGGCAGAGGGATGTGGTGCGAAGGAGCAACACAAAGTGTTATGAGAACAGGCTCTCCAGCAATGCTCGGGTTCCATTCTCGACGTTGCCATTGACTTGCTGATTGATATTGTGCAAGCTACTCAACATTCCTTACATCAGTTTTCCCATTTACAAAATAATTACAGCATCTACACCACTGGGTTGTTGTGGGAGGAATCTGCACAGAAGGAAAATGCAAGATAACAAAAGAGTGAATTACAAAGAAAGCAAAAGTTTAGCCAAGTGTTTGTGCCTCTTGCCAACTGCTCTCCCACCATGTCCTGCCCCTGGTTATTGAGAAAGTAAAAATTAACTTGAACTGAGAAAGTAAATTTCTGCCAAATTTTTGGCCAAATGTTTCTCCAAAGGATATGCTGCAACTGTGAATTGTCTTAATCACTTTCTTTGAGTAACTTCTGCATTTTCATTTATTGAGAAACTGTATTCTCTAAACACATAAACTATTTAAAAAGTTGCTGATTAAAGTTATATCAGTCCCTGGCCTGTGTGGCTCAGTTGGTTGGAGTGTTGTTCCATACACCGAAAGGTCGCGGGTTCGACTCCTGGTCAGGGCATATGCCCAGGTTGTGGATTTGATTCCTTGTCGGGGTGCATACAGAAGGCAACCAATTGAGGTTTCTCTCCCATATCAATCTCTCTCTCTCTCTCTCTCTCTCCCTCCC
>NW_005363978.1:197919-212070 GCF_000412655.1 Myotis brandtii
TCCCTCTTACCTTCTCCTTCCCTCCTGCTCCCTTCCTCTCTCTTTAAAGTAGAAAAAAACATATCCTCAGCTGAGGATTAAAAAACACACACATTAAAATTATATCAGTAAGAATGCATATCCCATTCTTGCCTCTGAGTCACTATGACACAGAAGCAGCTTCAATACATGACTCAGATGCAGAGCTTCAAATAAGGAGTTGCTGGTCACATTGAACTTCCTAAGGAAACAGGGTCTATTATGTAGTCCACACCTGAGGTAGAGCCTTTTCACACATCGTGTTTGCTTGGAGCCTATCAAAATATCACGTCACTCCTACATTCTATGCAGACCTTTTCTTCTTCTCTATTTGGTGAGATGACCCATGGGTACAGTCTTCCTCATGGCAATAGGTCAAAAGACCTGACTTTGTTGGACTACAGGTTGTTTCAGGTCTCAGGCTGATTAACTTCAAGACTCTCTCTGGTGGGGTCTTTGCCCCTCGCCCCTCAGAGCATTTGTCCAGGATGCCAGGTTGATGCAGGGATGAAAGAGTAAAGACCTGCAAAGATAACTGAAGGGAATGTATCAAACTTATATGTGGGACTTGACTGCAGCTGGTCCTGCTGGTTTACTCCCTCCCTCCCAGGGGGCCTCAGATGGCCTGCTTTGGAGTTTCTTCCAGAAAAAAGTAATATTTGGCTCTCTCCTTAGAGTCCATCGTTGGTTAGGTTTACAAAGTCTCTGCTAATTCCTTGGGTTGCCCCCCAAATTCTCCTGACAGCTAATAGGAAGGAAATAACATCTAGAAAAACACATATCATGCCTTAGTGATCAGAATATAGATGTGATTTGATTGCCTGATTGTAAGACTCACGTAGGGACACTTTTTGAATAATATAACTTCTTAAGAATTTTCCTGGATTCAGTGGGAAGTTTATAGAGATCAACAAATATATAAGGAAAAAGAGCTCATGAGAAAAAGAACACAGCCCAAAGTTAGCAGAAAGACATAAATAACAAAGATAGCAGATAAGTAAAATAGAGACCAGACAAACAATAGAAAAGATAAAAAAATAGCTGATTTACTGAAAAGATAAAACAAAATTGACAAACCATTAGATAGACTAAGAAAAAAAAAAGAAGTCAAATAAATAAGAAATGAAGGGAAATAAGTTATAACTGATACCACAGGAATACAAAGAATGATAAGAGATTACCGTGAACAACTATATGCCAACAAATTGGATAACCTAGAAGAAATGGATAAATTACTAAAAACATGCAACCTATGAAGTTTGAATCATGAATCAATAGAAAATCTAAATGAGTAAAGAGATTGAGTCAGTAATCAAAAACTCCAAAGAAAAGGCAAAGACTAGATGGTTTCCCTAGTAAATTGTACCCAACAATTAAAAAGGAATTAATGACAATCCTCAAATTCTTCCAAAGATTGAAGAGGAGGGAATAATCCCAAAATTATTCTATGAGACCAGTATTACCCTGATACTGAAGCCAGATGAGGACACTACAAGAAAAGAAAACTATAGGCCAATATCCCTGATGAATATACATGCAAAAATTCTCAACAAAATGTTAGCAAACTGAAATCATAGCACATTAAAAGAATGATACGCCATGGTCAAATTGGATTTATCCCTGAGATGCAAAGATGGTTCAATATATGCAAACCAATGAATGTGATACTGTACATTGAGAATGAAAGATAAATTTGAATGATTATCTCAACAGATGCAGGAAAAAACATTTGACAAAATTCAACATCCTTTTATGACAAATAACACTCAACACAGTGGGTATAGATGGATCATACTTTAACATAATAAAGGTCACATAAAACAAGCCCACAATTGTTATACTTAATGGTGAAAGACTGAAAGATGGAGAAGGAGACAGGAGATGATCAGGAGTTCAGTTCATTAAGGTTACATTTGAGAGTCTCCCTGATATTCAAGTGGAAATGTGGAGGAGGCTATTGGAAATTTGAGTCTGGAGCTCAGGAGAGAGGTATGGTTTGAAGATATAAGTGTATCCAACAATTGAGCCCTGAGGGTACTCTACATTAAGGATCTGGGATAAGTGAAGGTGTTAGGTAGGAAATTAGACCTGAGCGGCTTGGTGTGGCCTGCCCTGGGTTCTGGTGGGGCCCGGCCAACATTGCCTTCAGACTGCCTCTCTATGGGCAGCCCTGCTGTCAGCAGTTCCTGACAAAGGAGCCTGCTCTTGGCACAAGCACAAGTGCAGAGGAAAATGACATGACCTAATGCAACCTCACTAGGGCCCCAGCCCATTATAATAAAAATCGCATTGCAGTTTTAAAAAATATATATATTTTATTGATTTTTTACAGAGAGGAAGGGAGAGGGATAGAGAGTTAGAAACATCGATGAGAGAGAAACATCGATCAGCTGCCTCCTGCACACCTCCTACTGGGGATGTGCCCACAACCAAGGTACATGCCCTTTGACCGGCGTCGAACCCGGGACCTTTCAGTCCGCAGGCCGATGCTCCATCCACTGAGCCAAACCGGTTAGGGCTCGCATTGCAGTTTTGACTTGTCCCTTCCCCCACTTCCCCTGGAGGTTTTTCAGTATGCATTATGGGTAAGGGCACACAGAGAAGACACATAGTTATATAACCCTTTTCTGTCAGCCATCCTTGGATGCAAATGAAAGTCTCTACCCAGAAAATCCCTTCTTTAAACCAAATAACCCATGGAGTTCGGGGCCATTGCCTCTCTTGACTGTCCCTCTCCTGCTTGGAGTGTATTTTCAATAAATCCTACTTTGCTTTACTTTCGTTTTTGTTGGCCTTAAATTTTTTTCTGTGCCGACGAGAAGAACTGAGGTCCCAGCCAGGAACCCCAGTTGCTAACAAAAAAAGGGACCAGCAAAAGAAACAGAAAGAAAATATTGAGATAAGAGGAAATAAATGTCAAAAGTGTTGTCCCGGAAGTCAAGGGAAGCAGGTGTACCAAGACTTATTACCTAACTTATTACAGTTTCGCTGTCCCCGAGAATGTGAGCCAACCTAGAGTTTCCTGGTCAACTCTAGTAGTTAATCTGCTGATAGATCCCTTCTGTTCCCCTTAGGAAGGCAACTTTACCTAAAACAATGCATTCTTTGCTAATAATTAACTTAACTTTCTCTCTGTCTCTGCCTTTAAAAACCTTTCCTTTTCTGCAGCTCCAGGGAGCTCCTCGCTATTTGCTGCTGATTCGTAACTTTTTCAATAAAGCCAATGTGATCTTTAAAATTTACTTAGTTGAATATTTGTTACTGAACAGTCCTTAAATAACCACTCCTAACATCAGTATTACCTTTTATAATAACTACTCCCCATTTTTTCACTTTTTAGAACTTTGGTGTGTGTGTGTGTGTGTGTGTGTGTGTGTGTGTGTGTGTGTGTTTGACTAGGACAAAACGGTGACATCTACCACAATTTATGACCTTGGCTCAGAACCCCAACAGAAGCTGCTTCCTGTAGGGAGCCTTATTCTCAAAAGGAAGAGAGCCAGGGATCAGTGGTTTGGCTGTGCCAGACGACGTCACACAGGGAGTGTTCACTGATTCTTTATTTTATTTTATTTATTTATTTTTTATTTATTAATCCTCACCTGAGGATATTTTTTCCATTCTTTTTTTGAGAAAGAGTGGAAGGGAAGAAGAGAGAGAAGGAGGGAGGGAGGGAGAGAGGGAAGGAGGGAGGGAGGGAGGGAGAGAGAGAGAGAAACATTGATGCGAGAGAGACACATAGATTAGTTGACTCCTGCACGTGCCCCAACCTGGCTGGAATTGAACCTGCAACCCAGGTATGTGCCCTTGATTGGAATCAAACCGGTGTCCTCCTGGTTCATGGGTTGACACATAACCACTGAGCCACCAGCTGGGCTCATCATTCTCTTTATTTATATTTCTAGCTGATAAAGAATGTTCCACAAGCAGCAACATTCACCAAAGTGATATCAAAACAGGACATTGTGACCCGGCTGGTGTGGCTCAGTGGTTGAGTGTTGACCAATGCACCAAAAGGTGGCTGGTTCGATTCCTGGTGGGGCAAATGCCCGAGTTGCAGGCTTGATTCCCCAGTGGGGGGGCATTCAGGAGGCAGCCAATGGTTGTTTCTCTCTCTTCAATGTTTCTACCTCTCCCTTCTCCCTCTCCCTTTCTCTCTCTCCAAATATCAATAAAAACATTTTTAAATAAAACAGAAACTGGACATTGTGATTCACCATAACTACTTCCAACCTACCGAAGCTGTTAAAGAACTGTGAACTTTGAGCAAATGAGCTATGTTATGTTAGATCCTCAATGGATCTAAATGAAGACTCTCTACTGACCAAAGGATAATGGAACTTGATTTAACCAATCATATATTGGCACAGGCTTCAATCCTTGATGCATAACCACAGTGAACTCATCCTTTTTAGCACATAAAGCTCTCTGACTTCTCTCTTTGTGAAGCTCCTACTGAATTTCTACACTGCTGTGTGTCCCATTACCTGAATTTTGTTCATCTTTGTAGAGACCTCTGTCCTTTTATCTCCATAGTAGTTTTTATAGTTTGTAATTCTATACCTATCTGTGTCTTTAATTATTTAATGTGTGTCTCCCCGGCAAGACTGTAAGCTCCATGAGAGCAAGAGCAGAGTCTATTTTGTCTCTAAAAAATTGTTGACTAAAAGAATAAAAAACTCACCACCACAAAACTGCTGTGTCAAAGGGATGAATAGTTTTTAGATTTTGGCTGTATGTTACTAGATTACTTTACAGAAATTACAAGTAAATGTATTGCATCAATAAAGCATCATTACTGAACAATGAGCAGAGGATGAGAGCAGAGAAGGGGGAATAAGGAAGGAAAGCTTCAATGGGAAACCGTAAGTCGATCTAGAGAATAATAACAGTCCTGAATGGGAGGGGATGGAAGAAGGAGTAGAGAAGGGAGACACTTGTAGAGAATACTATCATTTCAACAAGTAATTATTATAAAAATAGTGATTGAGAGATTTTATTTTATTTTATTTTTTTGATGTTTCTTTTTTTTTTTTATTAAATCTTTATTGTTCAGGTTACATTTGTTCCTCTTTTTTCCCGCCCATAATTCCCCTCCTCCCAGTTCCCGCCCCACCCTCCGCCCTCACTCCCCACCCACTGTCCTCATCCATAGGTGCACGATTTTTGTCCAGTCTCTTCCCGCATCTCCCATTCCCCTTCCCCCCCAAGAATAGTCAGTCCATTCCCTTTCTATGTCCCTGATTCATTATAATCACCAGTTCATTCTGTACATCAGATTATTTATTCACTTGATTCTTAGATTCACTTGTTGATAGATGCATGTTTGTTGTTCACAATTTGTATCTTTACCTTTTTCTTCTTCCTCCTCTTAAAGGATACCTTTCAGCATTTCATATAATACTGGTTTGGTGGTGATGAACTCCTTTAGCTTTTCCTTATCTGTGAAGCTCTTTATCTGACCTTCAATTCTGAATGATAGCTTTGCTGGATAAAGTAATCTTGGTTGTAGGTTCTTGCTATTCATCACTTTGAATATTTCTTGCCACTCCCTTCTGGCCTGCAAAGTTTCTGTTGAGAAATCAGCTGACAGTCGTATGGGTATTCCCTTGTAGGTAATTGAGTCTCTTTCTCTTGCTGCTTTTAAGATTCTCTCTTTGTCTTTTGCTCTTGGCATTTTAATTATGATGTGTCTTGGTGTGGTCCTCTTTGGATTCCTTTTGTTTGGGGTTCTCTGCGCTTCTTGGACCTGTAAGTCCATTTCTTTCACCAGGTGGGGGAAGTTTTCTGCCATTATTTCTTCAAATAGGTTTTCAATATCTTGCTGTCTCTCATCTTCTGGCACCCCTATTATTCTGATGTTGGTACGCTTGAAGCTGTCCCAGAGGCTCCTTACACTATCTTCGTATTTTCGGATTCTTTTTTCATTTTGCTTTTCCGGTTGGGTGTTTTTTGCTTCTTCGCATTTCAAATCTTTGACTTGATTCTTGCGCTCCTCTGGTCTGCTATTGGGTGTAATATTCTTTATTTCCGACCGTGTATGCTTAATTTCTAGTTGTTTCTTTATCATAGCATCGAGGGTCTCATTAGTTTTCGTGAGGCTCTCCAAAAGTTTATTGCAAGCCCTCAAAATTGCGTTTTTTAGCTCTATATCCTCCATTTCTGTCATGTTTTTTTGTCTCCGCATTTTTTATGCTTTCTTGGTGCACCCCCTAGTGGTCTTTGTGCGCAGTCTTGTTCTAGTTGAGCCTTGATTGTTGTAGTTAATACTAGAGGGATTTGACCACCAGGCCGACTGGCTGTGTGAATCAGCTGTGTCTGCCGCGGAAAACTTCTGTCCTCTGGGGAGGTGCTAATCTAGCCTTTGCCTGAGGCGATCTGGCAAATGGCTCTGCGCAGGGCTTGGGCGGGGCGGGCTCAACAGGGCGGGCGGAGGGAGCGGTTATGGCCCCTCTCAGTCCCGTTCCCAGAGGCTCTGCTTCTCAGAACCCCAGGAACCGCTGCAAACCTCGGAGGGAAAGCTGCCTTCCAACTGATGCCAGACACTCCCGCTTCTCCCGTTTGAGTCCCCAGCGATTCGCCCGTATCTGGAGCTCAGAGTCTGAGACTCCCCCCTGACCGAAAACGACAACCGCGCTCTCAGCCACCAGCCCGCTTTGCGCGCGCACCTCCGCACCTGAGTATTTTCCACACTGCGCCTCCTCTGAGCCTCGGTGTGCTGTTATTTTTCCTTCTAGTTGAAGAGTCTCTCCTCAGCCAGCCTTCCTGTGGTTCTGGGTGATGTCCGTTCCGTCTTTTAGTTGTATTTTTGAAGTGGTTGTTTGCGGCAGCAGTCTCCGGTGTTTACCTATGCCGCCATCTTGGTCTCTCTCCGAGAGATTTTATATTCTTTCTTCATACTAAGCCTTTGAAACCCAATGTGAATATTACATTGATTGCATGACTCAGGGGGCCTGACCACACTTCTTGTGCTTAATTGCTGCATGTGGCTCACAGCTGCAGTACTGGACAGCACAGTTGCACAGCCTGGCTCTGAGCCCTACAGCCTGTCTCCTCTCCCACAGTGGCAACCACTTGGAATACAAGACCATCCTCTTGCCCTGTATTCTCCCACCCGCCAATATTGTTTGTACCTTTTATATTCTCCTGCTCATTAATATGCTTCTGCTCATATTAATGTGTTACTACAGGTCTAACCATTTTTCTTTATAATGGATTGCCAGTTGTATCTCAAGGACAGAAGCATCTGCATGCAGCACATCCTCACAGCTGTTCACCTTCATACATGCTACTCTGCTGCTCTCTTGGGAGGAGGAAGAACCAGGGAAGATGTAGCTCTCTGCTTCAGTAGGTTCTCAGAGACCATGCCATATTTTAGTTCACAGATTCTCAGATTCATTGTCTCAAAAAACTCTTGGTGAGCACCTCTCATGTCCCAGGCATAGTTCTGGGTGCATAGGGATCATCCATACATAAAGCAAAGATCCTTGCCTCATGGAACTCTCATTATAGATCATACCAGTGCAGGATGACTGCTGAGAGAACGATTATTAAAATTCAAAGGGCTATCAGGTCTCTTAATAACCTAGTGTGAAAGATATGTGTAAGGTCATGGTTACAAACTTGAAAATCACACCTTATCAGTGGTCTATTTTAGACATAAATCCTCTTCTTCCCAGCCACTTTTATATCTTAGTTTTCTAAAATTAAATAAGCTAATCATGAAATTAGTTTAGCAAATAAACTAGTTAATTAAATGATTTAGTCGGCTTCCTCTAAACTATTAAAATACCCAGACTTACCTCTGCCCAGGTTCTCTGGCCATATCACCTGCATGACTCTGTGAAAGTCCTTTCCTAGCATTTGCCTGGTTTCCTGACCCCTGCTCTGCCCATGATCAACCTCACCTCCTCTGACCCTTCCCCTGGCTTTGGGGAAAGTAGGTCGAGTGTAGGAAGCCTGGCCTTGGGAATCAGAAAGGGCTTAGATCAGATGCCAGCTCTGCCTCCTCTACTGTGTAACCATGGGCAAGGGTACCACTCAGCCTGTTTCCTTATCTCTTTAAGAATAATATTGCCCCATAGGTTTGTTCCAAGAGTTCAAAGAGAAGATAAACAAAGGTGCTCAGAAACAGGTCCTTCCTTCTCTCTCTGGAGGATGTTTAGTTAAGTTGTGCTTCAAAAATTCCAAAATGAACTTTTTGTCCCTGTGTCTTTCTTAGCAATTTTTAATTGTTGTACTCATCACACCATGTCCAGTTTTTAAAAATACTTAGCTCATGTGGTAATGCCTTGGGATAGGTGTCCCTTATTATTCCTAGTTACTGGTGTGAAAACTGAAACTGAGAGAGGCTCACTTTTCAGAATTCTGAGAACCCCTGGCTAAGGGCAGGACAGGTCTCCTGACCCCAATTCCATGGTTGTCTAAATGGGTAAATAAGAACAAGTTTCTCACATCGAAAACTTGTTCATTTGATGTCTCACTCAGGACTGATCTTCGATATTTCTGAGAGAAAATAATGTCTGTGTTGGAATTATTGCTATGTTTGGAGATCTGGGAATTTGCTGTTTTGGAAAGTACATTCATCCTATCAGAAATATTCCACTTTCCAAATTAGAGCATCATGATTTCTTGCTGTCTTTGATTGCAGCTGGCCTGGGCCTAATCAACCGGACAGTTACACATGAAACTTTTGTCACCACTGTGGTACCTTTCTTTTCAATGGTCCTAAAATCAAGCCATTATAAATAGATGGCCAGGGTCCTAATAAGTTGGAAAATTTACTATGCACATGAATATCACTGGCATACAAATAGTGTGCAAAAAGAATCAAATAAGTGAGTGTATGATAAGTATAGTGATTTCATAGCTCCGAACAGCAGGGCATTTATCCTCAGAGATCTGATGACAGAATATACACAACTTCTCCTTTCTTCCAATACACATTTATACATAGACACACATATAAAACATGTACATATGTTCCCTAGCCTGTTCACTGAAAGGGTCTGGGAAGAGAGTGACACAATAGAAATAGCAGTCAGGACACCTAGCAGTCAGATCTTGACTTCTAAATACCATTCTCCATGAAAAAGAAGCAGGGCTACTTGGAGAAATGGTTGATTCCAGGACAAGTGCTGGGAATGTACAAGATGAGCTTGGAACATCTTGTTGAAGCAGAAAGGAAGAAATATCTCTGGAAATTTCCTCTGATACTGCATTTGCGCCAGAGATGCTTAGATCCTGTGGGCCAGTCCCCGCCAGGCAGCAGCTTCCTGAAACCACTGCTGGGAGGAAATGCCCCAGAAAGGATGGAGGCTGGTCCATAGGAGGCCAGGCTGTAATCAGAAGGGCTGTAGGTAAAAGACCAAAGACTTCCTGAGATCTTTGGGCCTCAGAGGGTAAGCCCCACACACTGTCCAGTTGCTTCTGCAGCAGCGCCATCCCAAGTGTTAGGTTTCAGTTTGGGTGAGACCGTACCTCATCTGGTTTATGGGGAAAGACACACAACCAGCTCCATGTGGGGTGAAGAAGGAGCAGGAATGGGAGAGAGGATTCAAGGTGGGCCTGAGGTGGACCTGAGCCAGAGTTTTGGGCTTAGCTAGGGGCAAAATTTGTGGTAAGGGCGGGAAGCTGAGCCTCAAGGTATGGCAGCTCAGGAGTTGGGAAGCAATAGGGATTCTTCAGCTGCCTTTGAACTCGGAAAGTCATGAGAGAGTCCTGTGAATATGATAAAGGGAAACTTGTTTGGGAAACAGCTATAAGACACCAGACGATAGCTACCAAGGACTAACTGTACAGACAGAGGAGACTCCAGAGGGCTAGCCTCATTCCTGCTGCAAATGTTTCCCCTCAAGGTCTTGGGGTCACAGCGCTGCTGAGAATTGTGCTGCTGTCTGGTTTGCCTTTCCTCCTCCAGAAGGGATGTGATCCATTGTGATAATTGTGAAAACTATCGGTAAAGATGATGAAGGAAATAATATCAAAAGAAACCCACCACCTAATGGCAACGGCTGTTAACGTTTTAGTGTACATCCTTTTTGTTTCTTCATCCCTCTGTAAACATTTAAAAAAATCAAAATGTGATCATATGGTACATATGAATTTTTAAAAATATATATATTTTATCGATTTTTTACGGAGAGGAAGGGAGAGGGATAGAGAGTTAGAAACATCAAAGAGAGAGAAACATCTATCAGCTGCCTCCTGCACACTCCCCAACTGGGGATGTGCCCGCAACCAAGGTACATGCCCTTGACCGGAATCGAACCTGGGACCCTTGAGTCCGCAGGCTGACGCTCTATCCACTGAGCCAAACTGGTTAGGGACATACGAATTTTATGACCATCTTTTTTTTTTTTTTTTCATTTAACAGCCATAATCATTTCTATGCCATTAACGTTTTTCTCTAATAATGCTGATGATCACATATGATTCCATTACATGTATAAACCACAATTTTTACCTGGATGAACATCAAGCGATACTATCACACTGTTGTTTAAGATCCATTTCTTTCTTTTTTAAAAAATATATTTTTTTATTGATTTCAGAGAGGAAAGGAGAGGGAGAGAGAGATAGAAACATCAATGATGAGAAAGAACCATTGATTGGCTGCCTCCTGCATGCCTCCCACTGGGGGTCGAGCCCACAACCTGGGCATGTGTCCTTGAACAGAATCAAACCTGGGACCTTTTAGTCCATAGGCTGATGCTTTATTCACTGAGCCAAACCAGCTAGGGCTCCTTCCAGGTTTCTTGATAATGCTTATGTTTACACTTAGAAACCCGGTGCATGAATTTGTGCATGGGTGGGGTCTGGCCGGCCAACCCCCATCGGGGTGATCAGGCAGGGGCAGCCACGGGGAGGGGCCTCGGGTGGTTGGCGGGCCGGCCCTGTCCTCTGATCGAACTCCCGGTTGAGGGGGCAATTTACATATTAGCCTTTTATTATATAGGATAGTTGAATTCATACTTATATTTACACAGTTGAGTTTTATATTCTGCTTTTTTTCACTTAACATAAGCAACTTTCTATTTTACTCCCTTTTTTATGCCATGAATTTTTTATGCCATGAATGGCTGTGTAATAGGTTATTAAGTAAAATAATTTTTAACTACTGTGGAACATTTATGTGTTTGCCAACTTTCCACTACATACACAATGGTTCAGTGAACATTTTTGTTCAAAAGGCATCTTAAGATCTCCACTTACATATTTTGAAAGTATGGATTACAGGAAGTGAAAATGCTAATGAAAATAGTAAAACATTAGGGACTTTGATGAGTTTCCCAGAATACTTTAAAAAAAAAAATTTTTTTAGTTCAAGCTGTTTTGTTTTTTAAAAATATTTTATGGATTTTTTTACAGAGAGGGATAGAGAGTTAGAAACATCAATGAGAGAGAAACATCGATCAGCTGCCTCCTGCACACTCCCTACTGAGGATGTGCCCGCAACCAAGGTACATGCCCTTGACCAGAATTGAACCTGGGACCTTTCAGTCTGCAGGCCGACGCTCTATCCACTGAGCCAAACTGGTTAGGGTTCCCAGAATACTTTTTAAAGGATTGTCCTAATTTACACTGCCTGTTGAGTTTGATTACACCAGTTTATATCTAATTCACTGGCATGGAGTATTTGCATTAAAAAAATTTTTTTTACTGCTACCATAGGTGAAAATGATACCTCTGTGTTTAAATTCACATATTTTGAACAGTCTCCAAAAGTTTGTTATTTATACCTTTTGCTCATGATTTCTGTTCTTTTCTGTTTATTCTTCTAAGGATAGATTATTGATATTATTCTACTTAAAGTTATGAGCTTTTAAAATACTTTACACATTAAAGATAGTAACCTGTAATGGCCCTTTGTTTCCTCCTAGCCCTTCCCTTCCCAGTCAAAGTCCACTCCCAAAGGCTACTTGCCAATCAAAACCTTAATTCTGGCTCTCTGCTATAATCCCACTGCTGAGCGCTGCCAGAGGATAATTATATCGGGGCGGGAGGGGGTCAATGTCCCTAAAAGTTCACAGTTGGTGGTTAGTACATCCCGGGGTGTCATTTCATGAGGTATACTGGTATAAATGTCTAATTACTATGTTGTACATCTGAAACTAATATAATATTGTATGTCCACTATAATTTATAAATAAAAATTTTTAAAAGTTCACAGTTGGGCATCTCATCTATCCAATGCTACTCTCTGTCCCCACACAGGTTCCTACCATATTTCCAAACACCTATTTCACATGTTTGCTCTTCTCCCTTTTTCTCAATCCCTCCCACTCATTTCCCTTCTCTTTCAGATTATCTTGCCTTCTAATTCACTGAAAAACCAGAGCCATCAGTCTGGATCTCTCTGTTTCCTTCCCTGTGTCCTACCAACTTGTCAGTAGCTCCTATGCTTATTGGCTTCTCCATGGAAAAAAGTTGACACACAACCCCTGAGCCACGCTGGCTGGGCTGTACCTTGTTTTTTTTTATATGAAAACAATCTCAAACATCCAGAAAAGCTGCAAACATAGCATAAAAACTATTTTTTTCTGAATTATTTGAGATCAAGTTGCTAACATGATGCCACATCATCCTTGAATATTTTAGTTGTATTTCCTACCAACAAGATCATTCTACATAACCACAAGACAGCCATCAATATTAGGATATTAACATTGTTACATTACTACTATCTAATCTGAGATTATACTTAAATTTTGACAATTGTCCCAATATTGTTCTTTGTAAGAAAAGATCCAATTCAGAAGCACATGTTGTATTTAGTTGTCATGTCTTTATATTTTTAAAAAATATACTTTTATTGACTTCAGAGAGAGAGGGAGAAGGAGAGAGAGAGAGAAACATCAATGATGAGAGAATCATTGATTGGCTGCCTCCAGCACACACCACACTGGGGATCGAGCCCACAATCCTGGCATGTGCCCTTGACTGGAATCAAACCCAGGACCCTTCAGTCCACAGGCTGACACTCTATCCACTGAGCCAAACAAGCTAGGACTAGTTGTCATGTCTTTTAATCTCCTTCGATCTGGAACAGTTCCTCAGTCTTTCCTTGACTTTCATGACTCAGATACTTTGAAGAATACAGACCAGTTATGTGGTAGCATGTTCCTAAATTTGGATGTATTTGCTATCTTCTCATGGTTGGATTCAGGCTCTCTCTGGTAGGACTGTCACGCAGGTGAAGCTATGTTCTCATTGCATCCTCTCAGGTGGTGCATAATTTCAATTTGTCCCATCACTGACAAGGTTCACCATTATCACTTGATTCAGGTAGTGTTTTCCAAGCTTCTCCACTGTAGTCACTTTCTTTCCCTCAGTAATTTTGTGGGGAAGGTAACTATGAAACTATGTAAGTATTCTATTACCCATTAACTAGTTCATTAATATCAATATAAACTCATGGTTTCCTATTTTATTCAATTGGTTATTTTCTATTAACGTTAGTATTTCTTTTTCTTCTTTTATTGTTTAAAGTATTACATGTCTCCTTTTTTCCCCGATTGACACCCCCCCTGCTACTCCCACCCCTGAGGGCAAGCCCCCACTGCCCCAGTGTCTTTGTCCATTGCTTATGCAAATATGCATGCATACAAATCCTTTGGTTGATCTCTAACCCCCCTTTCCCCTGCCTTCTCTCTGAGGTTGGATGGTCTGTTCAATGCTACCTTGTCTCTGGATCCAATTTTGTTCATCAGTTTATGTTGATCACTAGAGGCCCTGTGCATGAAATTCGTGCACTTGGGGCGGGGGGCCAGGGTGTCCCAGATTGCGAAGGGCACAGGCTAGGCTGAGGGACCCCACTGGTGCATGATTGGGGCTGGGGAGAGACACGAGAGGTTGGCCAGCTGGGGAGGGACCGTGGGAGGGCTCCAGGATGTGTCCGGCCCGTCTCGCTCAGTCCTGATCGGCTGGATCCCAGCATCAAGCTAACCTATCAGTTGGAGCGTCTGCCCCCTGGTGGTCAGTGCACATCACAGCGAGCAATTGAGCAGCCTTAGCATATCATTAGCATATTATGCTTTGATTGGTTGAACAGCTGACTGGTTGACCGGACACTTAGCATATTAGGCTTTTATTATATAGGACTAGAGGCCCGGTGCACAAAAATTTGTGCACTCG
>NW_005363978.1:212601-223350 GCF_000412655.1 Myotis brandtii
AAAAAAATATTATAAGTATTACAAAGGGTATTACATATGTGTCCTTTTTTTCCCCGCCCTTGACAATCCCCTGCCCTCCCTTACCCCCCAGTGTCTTATGTCCATTAGTTATGCTTATATGCATGCATACAAGTCCTTCGGTTGATCTCTTACTCCCCTCCCTTCTGCCCCCCAACCCTCTCTGGCCTTCCCGCTGCAGTTTGACAATCAGTTTGAGGCAGCTCTGCCTCTGTATCTATTATTGTTCAAAAGTTTGTAATGGTCTTTATTATCCATGAATGAGTGAGATCATGTGGTATTTTTCCTTCATTGACTGGCTTATTTCACTTAGCATAATGCTCTCCAGCTCCATCCATGCCGTTGCAAATTGTAAGAGTTCCTTCTTTTTTACAGCAGCATAGTATTCCATCGTGTAGATGTACCACAGTTTTCTAATCCATTCATCTACTGATGGGCACTTAGGCTGTTTCCAGATCTTAGCTATGGTGAATTGTGCTGCTATGAACATAGGGGTGCATATATCCTTTCTGATTGGTGTTTCTGGTTTCTTGGGATATAGTCCTAGAAGTGGGATCACTGGGTCAAATGGGAGTTCCATTTTTAACTTTTTGAGGAAACTCCATACTGTTTTCCACAGTGTCTGCACCAGTCTGCATTCCCACCAGCAGTGCACAAGTATTCGTTTTTCTCCACATCCTCTCCAGCACTTGTCATTTGTTGATTTGTTGATGATAGCCATTCTGACAAGTGTGAGATGGTACCTCATTGTTGTTTTGATTTGCATCTTTTGGATGATTAGTGACTTTGAGCATGTTTTCATATGTCTCTTGGCCTTCTGTAGGTACTCTTTTGAAAAGTGTCTATTTAGGTCCTTTGCCCATTTTTTGATTGGATTGTTTATCTTCTTTTTGTTAAGTTGTATTAGTTAATATTTATTTTTGATGTTGATTTGTCACCTATTTAACCAGTGGGACTCCCTTCAAATAAGCTCTGTGCCCAATTGTCCTGTCCCCATCATTTCCTTACTTTCTGGCACAAAAAATAATGTGCTCCAGGCTCATCCTGTACTTTTCCTGCATCAGCCCTGAAATCAGTATCTTGTTTCTTTTTAGTGGAATATGGTATTTAGAAGCCAAGATCGGATGCTATATCTTCTTATTGTTTGTTTGTTTTTTTAAAATATATTTTTATTGATTTCAGAGAGGAAGGGAGAGGGATAGGGAGATAGAAACATCAATAATGAGAGAGAATAATTGATCAGCTGCCTCCTGCATGCCCCCCACTGGGGATCAAGCCCACAACCCGGGCACGTGCCCCCGACTGGAACCGAACCCGGGACCCTCCAGTCCACAGGCCGACGCTCTATCCACTGAGCCAAACCAGCTAGGGCATCATTATTATTGGAATGTTGCTGATCCCAGCCCCACTTAGTGAGAGAGTTAGGGAACATATGCCTATATTCACATCTATACACAAACATAGTCACTTTTAAATCCCTATTATCTATCAATCTATCTATGTATCTATCATCTATCTGTTGAAAACCTTGACTTCACACATATATCTTCAGTTCCAATCCAATATCTCATATTTCTTACTTCCTTCTCAGTTGAGAACTCTGATTTCTACTTTCCTTAGTAGATTTACTTAATTGAGCAAAACCCCTATATATAACAAATTTCCCACTGGCTCTTTTTCTGTGCATATCCCCGTTATATCTTACTTGGGTTCTAAATTCCACACCAGGCAGCCTTCATGGACTCCCTCTTCAACCTTTTTAGATTCTGACATTTCTTTCTGGCCATTGTGTCTCCTGCCACACACCACCACCTCTACTCAGCATGCATGCTTACCTTGCTTTAAGACTGAATTATTCGGAAATGAGCTGGTAGAAAAGAGGAAGGATGAACCTTGCTTTAAAAATTGTGATTTTGTGCCCAGCCAGTGAGGCTCAAGGGTTGAGCCTCGACCTATGAACTAGGAGGTCACAGTTTGATTTTCAGTTAGACACATGCCCAGGTTGCCAGCTTGATCCCCAGTGGGGGTCGTGCAGAAGTCAGCCGATCAATGATTCTCTTTCATCATTGATAATGATTCTCTCTCATCATTGATGTTTCTACCTCCCTCTCCCTCTCCCTTCTTCTCTGAAATCAATACAAAAATATTTTTTAAAAATTGTTATTTTTAAAATCACAATTATGTATACATTTTTATTTTTAAAGGTGGAACATGAAAAATAACCAACTGTTATTTGATATGTATTCTTCTAACTTAAAAAAATAATTTTATTTTTAAAATTTATCTTAAAAAATAATTTTACATTCATACATACGTTCCTCCCCCCAAAATATATACATTAATCTTTTAAACTGTACTCTCTATTTTAAGAAAAGCTACTGTGACAAGAACACCTACAGCTTGATGGAAAGTCTCCTCTTCCTTGAACACATTTACTGGGAACATTAGTCAGAACTCTTGTTTACCAGTGACGGAAATCCAACTCCAAGTGGCTTAGGCAAAAGGAAAATGTATTGGCTCATGTAATTGGGAAACTCAAGGTAAAGGGACATTGGGCACACAGCAAGGACACAAAACAGGTAAGCATCTAGGCCAGCACTCAGTGCAACCCCACCCAGAGCAGTGGGAGTAAAAACAGCAGTGCTAGCAAGATACCCACAGATTGGCAATATACAGCCACATGAAAGGAGGATGTGATAAACATCTACCAAGAAGAGATTTTGCAAATTCTATCTAGTATCCCACAGAACTAGTTTTTGGTCTGCTGAGTAAGGCTTCCTAACATTGTGCAATTCTAGTTAGCAAATCGAAGGGTTGGGTTCCCAGCTTTGCTCAGAACCATTCCTGTGCAAATAGAATGGAGAAACCATGGGTGTAACTCTAGCAGATAATATTTTGTTCAAAGATAAAACATGGAAGGAAGAAAATGCCCGGATAGATTTAGGACCTTAACCTGTGTCATCAGGACACTGCCACTCCATTTCTTGGTTCTGCTCTTTCTGTGTTGTCATTCTCAGTCAAGCTCTCCACTTGAGATGGTCAGGATGGGCCCTGGTTAGGCCTAAATTTTACTAGCATTGCAAGTTTCCGAATAGTTTCAGCATAAGTCCCAGGATTGATTCTCATTGGTTTGGCTTGGGTCAGAAGCCTATCCCTGAACCAATCATTGTGAACAAGGGCTAGAAATTAATATTCAGTTTATCCTTTTTTTATAGTTAAATTATTGTTCAGCATTAGGCATATTACTACTCAGTTAGAAGAATCATTTTCTAGGCTCCCTTCAAAATACGTGGCCTTATGATTAAATCCTGGGTAATGGTATGTTAGCTGAAGTAATTGTGCAACTTACAATTTACAATCCTAAAGGAAAGGAATATGTCCTCCTTTTCCCTATTTTTCCCTTTCTGTTACTTGGAATAAAGACTTAATGATGATCATACTGGACCATGAGAACAAGGGCATCTCGAACATGTTCTTCTTGTGGGAATTATTGTCAAAGTTGCCTGGGAAGATCTTGCTGCCTTCGCCCCCTGGTCCTTATACTCGGTCCGGTTCCAGTCATCATTACTGTTGCCACCTTGTAGGCTGTCACGTACTGGATGCTGCCGCGGTCTCGGGCCCCCTGCGTGATGATGCGGGTCACTTGTTTCTGAGAGCCAAAGTCGATCTGCAGCACTCGGAGGCAGGGTTTCTCTCAGCGGTCCAGGCGTTGAACTTGCCCTGCTGGTCCAGCCGCGGGAAGTAGGGATACCAGCTGAAGGAATTCAGGCTCCAGGTCTTGTAGATCCTGGAGGCGGTGATCTGCTTGTCGGTGATGAATTTGTCCTTCATGCCCAGGGGTTTCATCACATCCTGCATTCAACTCACAGCCAAGGAGCTCAAAGCAGAGAGTGCAGCCCCGATGGCAGCTAATGGGCACCAGCCTCACATACTGCACCTCTTGAGGGAAGTCAAACATGTTGGCCTTCAGGCTACTGTTGTCCACATTACCCATAAATACCTTGTCTCCTGAGTTCCCGTCTTCCTGGATGAACTTGAACTTTTTCCTGTCCAGGCTATAAGCCACCTTGAACATCTTCACATACTCAGCTCTGCCTGCGTGGCTGGTGCCCTGCGTCACCATGCCCGTCACATGCATCTTGCGCAGCAGGTTCACCTGGATCCAGGGGTTCCTATCGTAGTTGCTGGCTGCCCAGGCATTGACAAGGCCCGAGCGGTGCAGGCGGGCCAGGGCCGGGGCCCAGCGCTGCAAAGCCATGAAGCCCAAGTGCACGGACTAGGGGGAGATCTGCCAGTCGGCGATGGCACCGGTCTCCATGCCCAGCGGCATGGCGCACCTGCTCTCGCAGTGGATGCTCGTGTAGTCTTGCGGGCACTCGCAGACGTACTGTGTGAAGACATTGCCACGGTGTGCCTCCTCCCCAGGCACCTGGCATTCGGCATCATTGTGGCAGGGGTTTGGGAAACGGACCTTTCTCAGTCTCGTTGCAAATGGGCCCCATAAAGCCTTCGGGGCAGAGGCAATAGAAGGGGAGCTCTTCCTGTCCCGACAGGCGGGTCCCACCATTCAGGCACTCGATGAAGTCACAGAAGTCACCGGGGCCTGCGAAGAGGCCCGAGGCGCAGAGCTGCAAGCTGCAGAGCGCGGCCAGCAGGCGAGGGCCCGGCATCGGGCCATGCAGACAGCGGCTCTCACTCCTACTCAGTCTTTAATCCTTTTTAAGTTAATTTTTGTGAGGGGTGTAAGATAGGGGTCCAATTTCATTCTTTCGCATGTGAATATATAGTTTCCCCAATACCAATTATTGAAGAGACTTCTTTCCCCACTGGGTATTTTTGGCTCCTTTGTCAAATATTAGTTGACCATCTATCTGATTTATTTCTGGGCTCTCAATGCTGCTCTGTTGGTCTATTGTCCGTTTTTAGGCCAGTACCATACTATTTCAATTACTATACCTTTATAGTAGTGGTTCTGACTTTCTTGTTCCACAATATACCTGAGAGATAGAAAACATTCCCTTGAGGAAGAGTGGCTCCCTATGTCTGAGGGAACTACATATTTCATTATACTATTAGCAATTTATGCCAGGACAACAGGCATACATCAGTATTGTTCCAGGCAAACTGGAACATATGGCCACCATAATTACAGCAGTGATTTTCAAATGGGGAAAGGTCTTAATCTCTAAAAGAGTTATGAGTATGTTAAAATCGCTAGAGGTATAAATATCAGTTAAGGTCTAAGTAGAAAGAGAGAAACCACAGTGGTTATTTTAAGAGAGAAAACTTCACATAAAGAATTGTGAACCAGCCCTAACTGGTTTGGCTCAGTGGATAGAGCGTCGGCCTGCGGACTGAAAGGTCCCAGGTTCGATTCTGGTCAAGGGAATGTACCTTGGTTGCGGGCACATCCCCAGTAGGGGGTGTACAGGAGGCAGCTGATCGATGTTTCTCTCTGATCGATATTTCTAACTCTCTATCCCTCTCCCTTCCTCTCTGTAGAAAATCAATAAAATCCATTTAAAAAAAAAGAATTGTGAACCAGTGATTGAGAGAACTGAAAGATCAGAAGGGAACACTGAAGTTTTGTGGAGGTAGAACTGCAAGAAGCAAATGCCACTCCTAAGGCTGGGAAAGAAAATATGTTGGGATTATTTGAATCGTGGTGCCCTAAGGAGAGACCCCCACTTCCCCAAGGAGCTGGAAATCAGATCCCTGAGGATGAGGCACTGGCTGAATGGTGCTGGTACCATAGGAGCTTGGAGGATGTCTCTACAGAGCTGTGAGTCAGCTTTGTGGAGAGAAGGTGCCAGCTGGCTGGTGGTGGTATCTCTGAAGGAGCATAACGAGACCAGTGTGGAGAAAGTAGAAAAGAACTGTGACCTGCAGTCAAGTGTTGCTACTGAAGCCAAGAGTTGATGACAGAATGAAGAATGATTGCTATGGGGACACCGACAGGAACAACGAGCAAACAGGAATAAGTGAATCCCTCATCCTTCCAGCCTCCAGTCTCCCTGTTGAGTCTCTGTTAGAAGATCCTAATGGAAAGAGCTGGCAGAAGATTAATATGATTTGCAGAGTCCCAGGCACAGCAGCATAAAAGAGAGCAAAGAAGGTTATAAACTTAAGGAAATAGCTTCATAACCAACACATTTCATCCGTTTGGCTACTCAGCATCCATTCAATTCTTCTACATATGTTGAACGTCCATAAAATAACAAAACAACTTTATGCCTTTGATGACAAGATACTTTCCTTTGTACAAATAAAGACATTCTCATTCTCTCCCCATAATGAGAAGACACAAAGTCCTGATACCCATGGTATCCACCCCTGGGTAATGAGTAAAGTATCCTTATTTGAAGGTAGGTGTATAGCTGGTTTAAAAAATAAGCACCCTTTCATCCTATGCTATGTCTCATTAGAGTGAGGACCCAAATATTTTTCATTTTCCAAGAGAGAAAAGGATTCCATTTTTAACAAATTTGTATTTCTGAAAAATAACTTCATTAATCTTCAGGTGCTACTGTTGCCATAGATCAAGGGTCCTCAAACTACGGCCCGCGGGCCACATGCAAATACAAATATTGTATTTGTTCCCGTTTTGTTTTTTTACTTCAAAATAAGATATGTGCAGTGTGCATAGGAATTTGTTCATAGTTTTTTTTTTAAACTATAGTCCGGCCCTCCAACGGTCTGAGGGACAGTGAACTGGCCCCCTGTTTAAAAAGTTTGAGGACCCCTGCCATAGATAGTCAAGGAGCACAGCTAGGGAGTCTCCTCCATTGGCCAAGATGGGGCAGGGGGGAGGTTCATACACTGAGTATGCTAAAAGCTAGAAAGATGAATGGACAGAGCCCAAGCCTGCCAAAAGCTAGCAACATAATTGGTTAGAAAAAGAAGATCCTCCCCTCCCTACCCCTATAAGGACCATAGGCTTGAGCAGGAGGGAGATGGTCTTTGAGACAGGAGTCCACCATTCTCCCAGGTCCCAGCACATGAATAAAACCTCTTTCCTTTTGCACCAGCAACTGTCTCACAAGTTTGGCTTTTGTTGCAGCAAACAGCCAAACCTGCATTTCAGTTATACTACCTCAGAATGTTATTCCACTTATAATGCTATTGATACCGAACCCAGGTTTGGCTGCCTCCTGCTTTGAAAACCAATACTTGAGAGACAGGTGCTGGTATATAAAAAAAAAAGGTTTATTCAAGAGCTGGCAGCCTGAGAAGATGGGAGCTTGTTGTCCCAAAGACTATCTTAACATCTCTGTGCAGGCAGGGTTTTATAAGAAGGAAGAGGGAAAACAGAACAGAGCGATCAAGGGGAGGGGATTGAAAAGTTCTCTACATGCAGACTAGCGCAATCCATTCTGATAAGGACCTTGAATCAGGTCAAGCAATGGTCTGGTGCACATTATCCTGGTTTTATGTCATCCTGGTTTTACAGTTGAAGGTTAGCAAATTTCCTGAAGCTGGAATGTCTGAAGGTTAGAGCCTGCTTCTTTTGAAGTTAGTTCCTAGAATATGCCATTTTTCTGTAAGTTACATGGTAGTCAGAGTCAGCAAGCAGAGGTTGATCTAGGTCAGCTGACTTCTTGTGGTTAGTCTGTTCTTAGCTGGGATAGGAACTAAAACCTGCTAGTTCCCCATAACGTTCCGGATACATGCTGTTGGCACTTGTTAGTTCTCATTATTTCTATAATGACAGGGCTGCCAATTTCTTCTGCTATCTGAGTTAGCATTATTGATCACTATAGCAGCCCGTTACACTATGTTTATCAGACTTCTGTTTATTCCAATAGAGACCCTGTCTGCCCTAGATGGTTTGGCTCAGTGGATAGAGCGTCATCCTGTGGACCAATGGGTCCTGGGTTCGATTCCAGTCAAGGGCACGTACCTTGGTTGCAGGCTCCTCCCCAGCTCAGGCCCTGAAAAAGGAATTGCTTTCTTAGACAGGGTCTAAGAGAAAGACAGAGAAACATTGATGTGAAAGAAACATATTGATTGGTTGCCTCCTGCACACGCCCGACCAGGGCACGGTTTGAGGAGGAGCCTGCAAGCAAGGTACATGCCCTTGACTGGATTCAAGCCCAGGACCCTTTGGTTTGTAGGCCGACACTCTATCCACTGAGCCAAACTGGCTAGGGCTGTTTTTATGATTTTAGAAAGAGGAAGGGGGTGGGGGACAGAGAGAGAGAGAGAGAGAAAGAGAGAGAGAGAGAGGGGGGGGGGGGGGAGAGAACTGGGATCGAGCCTGAAACCCAGGCATGTGCCCTGACTGGGAATTGAACTGATGATCTCTTGGTGCACAGGACAATGTTAAATCCACGGAGCCACACTGGCAGGGCCAATTGGCTACTATTTATTTTAATTTTATTTTTTATTGATTCCAGAGAGGAAAGGAGAAGGAGAGAGAGATAGAAACATCAATCATGAGAGAGAATCATTGATCGGCTGCCTCCTGCATGTCCCATACTGGTTGACTAAGCCCGCAAGCTGGGCATCTGGCCTGACCTGGAATCGAACCAAGACCTCCTGGTCCACAGATCGATGCTCAACCACTGAGCCACGCCAGCCGGCCCAATTGGCTACTCTTAATAGCCTTTGGCCCACTAGTACTAGACTTGTTCAGGTAAAGTCAATTCATTGAATTGGTAGCTATAATCCCTTAATCCTAAATGTCATATATTTAATAGCTGCTTCCTTTCAGGTCTAGAAGATTTCCCAGAGCATAATCCCTGTTACTGAATGACCAAATTTCAATCTGTGAGCTTTTCTTCTGAGCTTTAATATCTTGGATCTAAAAGGAACCTGGATTTGAGAGAATAGATGTCCTTATTTTCAAGGCAGCAGGTGCTTCTTTCTAATTCTTTGAAGTCAAAGTATTGACAAAGGCAAGGATGAATTGACTGTTCTAATCTTTGTCAATATCACTTATTTACCAGGTTCTTATACAAGAACAAATTCTTGCTTTTAAAAATTTGGTTCCATTAAGAAGGGTAATACATACATCACTTATACTCTTCCCACTAAAATAAAACTGCATCTGTATCTGGCATTCTAGTGAATCACTTAGACAGTCTTTACTCTGATAATTGGCATAATTATGTACAGAATTTGAAGTCCCAGGACCTGTTCTGGATCATCACTCAACTTCTGTGACTAACCATTCTTTCCCTTAGGTCATATCCCTATAGACAGTTTTGTGAATTTAGGATGAAAGATCCTGCCCAATTGATTTACAAACGTAATTTGATAATATTGAATAGAACCTTGGGGCTGTTGTTATGAACCAGTACTTCTCAATTTTGCATTTGGCTATGAATTAGCTGAGTATCTTGTTAAAATGTGGATTCTGATTCAGTAAGCGTGGTGCAGAGTTTGAGATTCTGCATTTTAGAATAAATTCCTAGGTAATGCCAGTGATACTAGTCTATAGAACATAATTTGAATAGCAAGGTTCTAGGATGTAAGTAGCATCTCCATGCTTTTCAGCATGCTCCGGGTAGGTGTCATGAACCCTTTCAAAGGCAGATTTCTAGAACCTGACTGTGCATAGGTTGTGACTTTTGAGATTGGCTAATAAGAAAAGTAATAAGTAATGGCAGCTTTAGCACATAATTTGTGTCTGCTCTGTACTGAAAATCCACTAAAATGATAGTAAATGCTTTAAAAATAGATAATAAATCTCAAGGAAATAGAGAAGACTTGCAGTAATGAAATTTTAGGAGCTAGAAAGCAAATGGACAAGTGGTAAATGATTTAGCAGAATTGAAAATATTGAATAACAAGCCAGCAATGGGGAACCTAAGAAGCAACTCATTTACTTGGGGGAACTCCCAAAGATATCTCTGGAAATTGGGGTAAAGGAAAGACTGAGAAAAGGGGAATTATTTGAAAGCCTCTAAGGAACAGATCATCAGACCCCTCCCAAACATATACAGCAACTGTCCCTCACACCTGGGATGAGGGGGTAAAACAGTGAATATTTAGATGGGGATGGGGGAAGGCACTTGACAGAATTGAGAGCATGGATATTGTACTGAAAATGGAATGGAATGAAAATAATGAGAGTTGAAACCCTGGTTTCTGCCTTCTTACTATATTTGGCAACCAGGATGGTGGCAGCCAGAT
Source organism: Myotis brandtii (assembly GCF_000412655.1). Taxonomy (NCBI): domain Eukaryota; kingdom Metazoa; phylum Chordata; class Mammalia; order Chiroptera; family Vespertilionidae; genus Myotis; species Myotis brandtii. The sequence continues at coordinate 222,757 of NW_005363978.1, forward strand.
ACCCTCCAGGTGGGAGACTGGAAAGCTTCTCTGGGGAAGCTAACAAATCCTAGAGAAAAAAAAAAAAGGCCTAGGACACCGATACCAGGGATCCATTGAAACAGTCCAGTCAGAGCCAAATAATGAGGATCATAATTGACGAGCACCAGCAATTTGTAGTTCTTTAGTTCCTCAATGTTAAGTGTGAACAAAAGCTAAGGATCAACAGACATTAGAAAAAAACCGCAAGTGTGGAATTCAAAGACCAAAATGGCTGACAAAATAAAGCTACCTGCAGAAAGTAGAAAACACAGCATACACAAGTACTCTCAATATCCTCAGAAAAATAAGAGAAAAGATTGCACACATGAAACTGTTAGGTCGGAGAGAGCCCAGGATCGGATACATGCAGACATGTGATGAGACAATGGACTTCCCCTGGAATTTCTCACAGATCAATGTGCCAGACACAGATACCGGCTTCTTCTCCCTTAATCCACATACCCCCACACAGATACTGACTTCTTTCTGAATACCCCTACCCATCCCCTGCGGCAGAGAATTCCTTAATTGAATGCCCTGATGATCCCTGCAGCAGAGAATTCCTCAGCTCAG
>NW_005363978.1:223438-226053 GCF_000412655.1 Myotis brandtii
GGTACGTGGGTCTCTCGGGGACGCAGAATAAACTTTCCTTCCTTCCTTCCTTTTCTGACCAACTGTCTTTATTTCCTTCGCCGCCTCCTGAGCCACCTAACCTAACAGAAACAAGAAGAGTATGCTATTAAAAGAGAACATCCAAAGAACCAAAAGGAGCTCTTGGAAATCCGAAAAGCATCAGTGAAAACTCAATGTGAGGACTAGAATATTAAGTGAGAAGAAATCTCTCTTTTAAAAAAAGCAAATACATGGAATGCAGAAAAGAATAATATAAGAAGTAACCTCCAAATAATAATTCTAGAAAGAGGGCACAAAAATAGTGGTGGTGGTGGTGTGTGTGTGTGTGTGTGGGGGGGGTGGGGGGATATGATTTTTTTTTAATTCAGTAAATTTTTCTAGAAACAAAGGACATGAATTTCCAGATTGATGGGTCCCTGGAGCGCCCAGCACAATGGGTGAAAGCAGACCCTCGCTGTGGTACGGGGGCAGATCAGAGTGAAAGTAGAGAGCAGCGGGGACAAAGAGAAGATTCTATAGACTTCCAGAGAGGAAAACATGATTCTTGCAACTGGTCAAGATTCTTGCATATGGTGTCGGATTTCTCAGCAGCAATGAAGGAAGCTAGAAGAGAAAGGAGATATGCCTTACAATTTCAGAACAAAAAGAACTTTCCATCCTGGAGTTCTTCATCCAGTCACTACCAGTTAAATATGAACATAAAGACATTTTCAGATGTGGAAATTCTCAAAAATATGATCTCCCATGCACCCTTTGTCAGGAAACTTCTCCAAAATGAGTGAATTAACCAAGAAAGAGGAAGACATGAGGATCCAGGGAACAGTGAATCCAACACAGGAAAAAGGCAAAAGGAATCTCTGGGATAATTTAAAAACTTTGTAATTATCTTGTTTTATTTAATTTGGTAAAGAAAAAGAAGTGTTATCTGTTGTCAAAATAACTACCTTAGAACTGTGACCCTTAAATCAGACAGACATAGATTTGATAGTACCCAAACAGATGTCATTTAAAGATCTATAAGACTGGCAGCAAAACAACAACAACAAAAAAGGACTGGCAGCAATAAATAGAGAGAATATGAAAATAATTCAGCCTAGAATGTAACTGGAAATGATCTTTTGGATCTAATCAATGGGTGAGGCAATGTGGATGGGGGTTTGCAGACTTAAACCAGACATGAAAATTAGAGGTCACACAATCAAATGCAGGGTCAGGGGACTGTGTAGAAAGAGGTAGGGACATTAAAAGAGCCTTCTAGCATTACTTGTCCTCCATCATTATGAGAAAATTCATTCTAGATGTTGCTGAAATAAACTTCTAGTCTCAAGATGGAGCCCGCTGCTGTCCAGGGTGCCATGCCAGCAAACTGAATTTTGGGATTCCTGTATATGCTCTGCTTGACCAGAAACGCAGTGTATCCAGCCAGCCAATCCCCAAACACTAGGCTAACTCTGGACTTTCCATTTATTTCCTTAATCTTGTTCCTTTATCTTTCTAAATAAGGTCATACATGCAACCCCAGCCAACTATGCCCTGTTTTGACATTAGAACTTCTAATGCTCTCCAAAACTCACTCCTGACCAAAATCCTTCAGGAAAAGTGCTCCACTACCTGTGAAACACTGTACTCCCCCAATCCATGGGTTGTCTTCCAAGAGTAAAGGACATCAAACTCATCACTAAATTGGCCCTGGCTAGTGTGGCTTAGTTGGTGGGGCATTGTCTCATGCACTGAAAGGTTGCTGGTTCAATTCCTGGTCACCTGGGTTTGGGGGCTCAATTCCAGGTAGGGGGTATGCAGGAGGCAGCTGATCAATGTTTCTCCCTTCCTCTCTCTTGAAAAAACAACTCATTATTAAATTGATTTATTTTTGTCATTTGACAATGTCTACAGCTATAAATATTCTTATCCTATCCAAAGTCTCAGATCTATACTCAGTCTCACCTACCCAAAACTTCAATGTTAAATTACTTGGGAGGAAATAATTTCCTCCTTTGTGGGTAAATGTCTGGAGAGATTTACAGTTAACTATAGAGATGGCCAAATAAACCAAACCCCGAATTATTGCTATTTTGAATTAAATTTGGGAATACTCTATAGCTATATAATATTTTAAGTATTTAGGACATATAAGAATTTGGCATATTAAAGAACAACAGCACAACAGGCTAACAGTTATGCCTTATAATTCTGATTTTAAAATGTATAATGAGTATTTGTTAGATTTATGATTTTAAGATAAAAGAAAGCTGTTAAATTCACAAACTGTATTAGAAAATTTAGGGTAACTTGACTTTGCCATATTTATATGTTGTTAGGTTATTTATAAGTCTTAAAGTTTGTTTATTAATTGCCGGGGTTCTTGTCCCAGCATCAAGAAGGGTTCAGGAATCTGGAAAAGGGGCTGTGCGTAGATGACATAGGAATCCGGGGACTACTAAGGAGTCCGGAGACGAGATATAATTTTGAAAGGCATTGGAGGTCAGAGGAGCTAAAGGAACTGAAGACTCCCTCCTTGTCTAGGACCCTTGTTTTTATTAACACAATTTGTCCTAAGGCAAGGTGGAGGTAATACACTTCAAAGGGTAAGGTTT
>NW_005363978.1:226135-227454 GCF_000412655.1 Myotis brandtii
GCCCTTTAACTGTCTGGCAGCCACAATCAGTTTCCTATTCAGGTTTGGGGAAATGCCTTTAGCCATTCCCAACAGGTGACTACATGTGTGACTCAACCCTGTTGAGTCCCCAAGTTTCATCAACCTTTTGATGAAACTCTTGAAATTATGACATGCTGGAATTGGGTTCCCGGCAATGAATCACACAGTACACTTTAAAAAGAAGTTAAACGTTAAATTTTTAATGCAGTTAAAAATTTTCAAGGGAGTTTAATTAGCAGAAACAAATATTAATCAAATTTCCCCTTCAAACTGATAAAATTTGGTACATTTGATGGATAAAATAAAATCTATAAATAATTTATTAAAGAAAATATGTTTTTAATTACAACTTTAGTAAGTTAAACATTAATTTTAATAATCAAAGTAGCCCAATAAAAGTCTTTCCTACTCATATATGTCTTGCTCAAGGACACACACATACTTACATGCAAATTTCATTTAACATCTATCATTGAAAAATGGGCCTGGAGTCCAAGAGACCCTGGGTACTGATCTAACTCCCACATGAATAAAAAGGATTCGCCTTTTATTGATGAAAGAGAGAGAGAAAGAAAGGGAGAGAGAGAAAGGGAGAGAGAGAGAAACATTGATTAGCCACCTCCCATATGTGCCCCAACTAGGGATCAAATCGCAATCTGGGTATGTGCTCTGACCAAAAATTGAATCCACTACCTTTTGGTGTATGGGACATCTCTCCAACCAACTGAGCCACAGGACTTGCTTGATTTTGTTTTAATGCACGTGTCTAGGGTTAGCAAGTGCAAATACCTGGGTACTCATTCACTGACAGTGGGGAATAAGGGTAATTTGGTAGTTTATAAAAAAATATTAAAAATCCACATAAATTATGCATATCCATTGGATTAGCATTTTTATTCATGAAAATTTATTCTAAGGCAATAATAAAATAACAACTTAAGTGTTAAACTGCTTTGCAGTGCTGTGGATAATTGCTAAAAATTGGAAAGAATGCAGGCAGCCAAGAATAAATTAAATGTGGCATATTAATACAATAAGAACTATGTGATCGAAATATAACATGAAAGATATTTAGTAAATATGTATAAAGAGAAAAAAGTATCAGATAAACACTGTGACCCATTTTTATTTTTAATAATTTTTATTTTTCAATTATGGTTGACATACATTATTTTTTTTTCTGCATGGAGTGATACTTTTCTTTTTTTTTCTTTTTTAAATTAAATCTTTATTGTTCAGATTATTACAGTTGTTCCTCTTTTTCCCCCCATAGCTCCCCTCCACCCGGTTCCCACCCC
>NW_005363978.1:229439-232344 GCF_000412655.1 Myotis brandtii
CCTTCTAGTTGTAGATTTTCCACTCAGCCAGCCTTCCTGTGGTTCTGGATGATGTCCGTTTTGTCTTTTAGTTGTATTTTTGAAGTGGTTGTGCGAGGCAGCAGTTTCCCATGTTTACCTATGCCGCCATCTTGGTTTCTCCGACATACATTATTATATTAGTTTCAGGCATACCTCCCAGTGATTAGACATTGCATAACTTACTTAAGTGGTCATCCTAATAAATCGCCCACCCATCTGACACCATACACAGTTATTAGAATACTAGAGGCCTGGTGCATGAAATTCATGCCCTCAGGGGGGGGGGGGGCGTCCCTCAGTCCAGCCTGTACCCTCTCGCAGTCTGGGAGCCCTCCGGGGATGTCCGACTGCCAGCTTAGGCCAGCTCCCCGCCACTGTGCTCGCCAGCCATGAGCCCAGCTTCTGGCTGAGCGGCGCTCCCCCTGTGGAAGCACACTGACCACCAGGGGGCAGCTCCTGCATTGAGCGTCTGCCCTCTGGTGGTCAGTGTGTATCATAGTGACCAGTCGTTCCACCATTTGGTCGATTTGCATATTAGCCTTTTATTATATAGGATTATTGACTATTTTCCCTACGCTGTATTTGACATCCCCATGACTATTCTGTAACAACCAATTTATACTTCTTAATCCCTTCCCCTTTTTCACCATTTCCTCAACCTGTCTCTCATCTGGCAACAGGCAAAATGTTCTCTGTATTTATGAGTCTGTTTCTGTTCTGCTTGTTCATTTTGTTTTTTAAGATTCAATTATTGATAGATATGTACTTATTGCCATTTTGTTGTTCATATATTTGACCTCCTCCTTCTCCTCCTCCTTCTCCTCCTCCTCCAAGAAGAGCCTTTAACATTTCATATAATACTGGTTTGGTGGTGATGAACTCTTTTAGCTTTTTTTTTGTCTGTGAAGCTCTTTATCTGTCCTTTGATTCTAAATGATAGCTTTGCTGGGTAGAGCAATCTTTGTTGTAGGTCCTTGCTTTTCATCACTGAATATTTCTTACCAGTCCTTTCTGGCCTGCAAAGTTTCTGTTAAGAAAATCAGCTGACAATCTTATGAGAACTTCCTTGTAGGTAACTAACTGCTTTTCTCTTGCTACTTCTAAGATTCTCTCTTTGTCTTAGCCTTTTGCATTTTTATTATGATGTGTCCTGGTGTGGGCCTCTTTGGGTTCATCTTGTTTGGGACTCTCTGTGCTTCCTGGACTTGTATGTCTATTTCCTTCACCAGGTTAGGGAAGTTTTTTGTCATTATTTTTTCAAATATGGTCTCAATTTCTTGCTCTCTCTCTTCTCCTTCTAGCTCCCCCATGATGAGAATGTTGGTATGCTTGAAGTTGTCCCAGAGGCTCCTTACACTATCTTCATATTCTTTTATTCTTTTTTCTTTTTGCTGTTCTGATTGGGTGTTTTCTTTCTTTCTTTCCCCCCTCCCCACACAGTGAGTATCCTTTATTTTTACTATTTGTAGAAAAAGGCATTTAGATTTCCAAATTTATATAAAAAAATGACTAGCAGCTGTTTGGAGCATTTCAACAATACTTATGAATTCCTCTTTGCTGACATAAATAAGGCTATTATTCCATGTTCACAGAGTAGAACTTGTCCCAAGTGAACATGTTCTACATCCTGTGGATACTCAGGCCATGCTGCTCAGGACCGATTTGTGACTGTGTCTTTTTCCATTTCCTCGTTACCATCATTGGTGGGGTCTGCTTTGTGTTCGCTGCAGCAAGCCCTTCAGAGGCTTCACTTCAGCCAGAGTTGATGCATTTGCTATGGTGTTCTTGATTGCGTCTACCTCCCCTGGAGATGGGCCACCTTTATTTCTGTCAATTGGCAAACCAGTACCTGGGTTGAAAGTTTTGCTTCTTCTGGCAATATCCTTTGCAAATTGTGCACCCTGTTTGCCCTTAAACATTTTCTTTGCTTCCTGACACTCTTTTAGTTTCACTTTATGGAAATCCAGTATTCTGACTTGTGAAACTTTATAAATTATGTACAGTCTATACTGTTTCTTATTTGTTACAGGATTTTTTAGAATACTTAGCTAAGTCAGTGATTTGAGAGATGCCAAAGGGGCCAGATCACATCCCTCACCTGTATGGCATATTCTAATTTTGTCCACCAATAATGTTTTCAGTCCTCTCAACAAAGGAAAACCATCCAATTTCCTGACTTCATTTTCAGAAAAATCAGTAGCATCAAACTGGTCCAAGTTTGCACCCAGACAAGAACTTTATATCCCTGGAGGTCAAGCTCACGGTCCCACGGGGTTGGTGTACTGTGTTGCCTGCTTGATCAGCTTCCCCATCAGCTTCACCATCCTGCCGCCTCCTGCTGATTAGGTGTTTTCTGCTTCCTTATCTTCTCAGCCTCTGATTTTGATCCTCTGCTTCACCTACTCCACTGTTAATTCCCTGTAATGTATTCTTCATTTCAGTTCATATATTCTTCATTTCTCACTTTTTTTTTTAATGTTTTCTAGTACCGCTTTTATACTTCCTCTTTGTTGAATATGACTGCTACTTTTGCTGAGCTTGGAAGTGCCCAGGCAAGGCCAAACTGTGAGCCAAGGCCAGCTGCTACTAGTGCCAGGCCTATGGTCACATAGCAAGAAGTACATGGCTCACTGAGGCCAGATGCTGCTTGTTTGAGAGATTTTAGGAAAATCTGAAGCATGAGCCAAGACTGGACATTCCTCTATGGAAAGGCCACTGGACACAGCTTGGGTGGGCCTGAAAGTTGACTGGGGCAGTGCCGGGAGCCGGTCCATCCTTGCTGTTTCAAGGGACCTGGCATATATGGCATACTGTTCTTAATACGTTTGCTCACCTTCTTGGCGCTATGTGTTTTAACCAAGGTCACCTCTCCGAGAAAGGTTGT
>NW_005363978.1:234320-240672 GCF_000412655.1 Myotis brandtii
AAGAAACATCTGCACAGCATATGTTTCAAGGGACCTGGCGTATATGGCATACTGTTCTTAATACGTTTGCTCACCTTCTTGGCGCTATGTGTTTTAACCAAGGTCACCTCTCCGAGAAAGGTTGTTTCCCCAGGTAGGGATTTTTCCCTGAAGTTAGGGAGGGGATAAAACCCCTTAACTAAGTGCCAGGCGGGTAGTTAATCACTTTAACTACAAACAATCACACTTAAGCTACATAATCTTTACCCCCTGGAATGGAGATAAGAAACGCCCCAACCTATGGAATAGAGATTGATAGGATTGGAATCAACTGGTATAAATACAGATGTAACAAGACAACAGAACAACAGGACCTAGACACAGAACCTAGACACAGAACCTAGAGAGAGAACCTAGCAAGAGAACATGGCAAAAGATCCTGGACAGAACCTGGCTACAGAACATCGCTGGAGAACCTAGACAGAACATGGCAGGAGAACCTGGATAGAACCTGGCAAGAGAACCTGACTGGAGATCCGGGATAGATCTTGGCTGGGGAACCTTGCTATGCTGATCAGCTGAACGCTGTCTCCGTGTCATTCCTTCATCGCCAACTCCGTCCACACCTTTGGGGACCCCTGGACCTGCTGGGGCTGGACCCCAGCAGGGCAGGGTCTCAGGAAATCATCAGGGTGGGGCAAACAGTGTGAGCCAGGTTATTGGAGTCTCAAGTATGGCACCTACATGCCTGCTTTGTTGGGATCAGGGCTTATCAGAGGAACAATGGCCCCTGCCAGCACTTCTGTCTGGGAGAAAGCTGCCCCTTAGCTCTCACCCCATATGTCTCTGGTGCCTTTTGAGCTGCTGCCTCAGCGCTGCAGCTCAGGAGTGGGTGGGTCCTTTAAGAGAAACTGCCTGGGACTCCAGCAGCCTTCTCCTCATTCAGCCCCACTCCCACTGGTTTTTTACAGCCAGAAATTATGGAGACTTCTCTTCTTGGCACTGGAATCCTGGACTGGGGACCTGGTGTGGGGCTGAGACCCCTCGCTCCTCAGGGGGGACCTCCACAGCCTAGATATCCCTCCCAATTTTTATCTGTCACATGTGGGTGTGGGACCAGCCCATTTTGTATCTCCACTCCTCCAGTCTTGATGTGGCTTCTTCTTTAGTTCCGTAGTTGGAGGACTTCCATTCAGCCAGATTTCAGGCAATTCTGAATGATGGTTGTTCTGTAGTTTAGTTGTAATTTTGATGTGGTTGTGGGAGGAGGTGAGTACCATGTTTATGCTGCCACCTTGACCAGAAGTTGTGACCCATTTTTAAAGCATATACATGTATAAAAAAAAGTCTGCATGTATGGTCAGAAAAATATTAATATTTTATCTTTGAGTGATAAAATTATGCTTATGATCATGTCCTCATTTTTTGTTATTTATGTGTTCTAATGTCTTATAATGAGTATATTTTGCTTATATAATAATGAAAAACAGTAAAAGGACATGCTCATGTGTGCATGTTCATGTGTGTGTATGTGTGTGTGTTTTGCTTCTTTGTTCATTTGTTTTAAGTCATGAGCAAACCTTAAGGTAAACTAGGAAAAAAAGACAGACCTTAGTATCTCATCTAGCAGGTAAGGTTTCCTGAATGTATAATGGAGCATTCCCTTTGACATCCACGCAGGAACAATATAAACAACTTGCTATAAGGGGCAAATATGCCTGACAAATGCACCTTTCCTTCAGGCAGCAAATAACTATGTGACATTCATCCCACAAGCATAATTGAACACTTCCTATGAGCTGGACATGGTGCTATGGGTGGGGTACAGAAATGAAAATAGTGTCCCTGCCTTCAAGGAGCATAGTCTATGGAGAAAGATCACCAGGCACAATGATATTAAAGGATGGGAAGCATGCAGGCTGTGGAGTTGAGAGGACAGTCACCTCACATGGGAGGGACTCAGAGAAGGCTTCCTGGAGGAGATGACGCTTAAAGAGAGCCTTGAGTAAGTAGGAATTGCTCGTGGGAGAAGATGGGGAGGACATTCCAGGATGTGCTTTCCCTTCTAGCAATTTCTAGGATAGGTGTTGATCTCTATAGAGACTGAAAGGTGAGGTTGATTTTAACCTGAGCTGCAGATCCCTGTGATGGAAATAAAATTCTCTAGTCTTCCCAGGTTCTCATCTACAACCTTTTAAAAACACAAATGAGTAATACAGGGGAAGATCAAATCATGTTTATGGATTTGTAAACCATCCTGGTTTAACTGGAATGAGAGGAGTGCACAGTGGTTGGACAAATCAAGTAGATAAAATTACCTGGATTTTTTAAAGTGTACTCTAAATGCCAATTTAAAAAAATGTATGGGATTACAACTTTGATGGGGAATTGGCTTAGAGAAAAGAAGTAGAGATAGAAATATAAATAATAGAGGTCACAAGAACTCAGTAATAGGATGGAACATGTTTAAAACTGCCATTTGTCCCTAGCTTACCATGATACCCTGCTCTTCACCGATATTATCTTTCTTAATCCTCAAAATGACTCTGAAAGGCAAGATATAATTAACCTCGTCTTATCATTTCACACAGTGATATCTGGGTGGCAATTTGAGAAGAGGAGGTATCATGAGCCCTCATGAAATTGTACAAGTGGAGGTTTAGTTGCAGCATGAACAGTGGAGTGTTCCCATGTGGAGAGACCAGCCCTCCTAGACTGAGGGCAGTGACCCCCTCACATTTATTTGTTCATGATCAAAGTGCAGAATGTCATTTAGAAACAAAAAATCAATAACATGCTTGAGGCAGATTTGTCTTGGATTCGGGTTATTGGCTGTGTGACTTCGGATAAGTTATTTAACCTCTCTAAGTCTGTTTCTTCTTTTACAAAAAAAAGAGAAATAACACTTTAAATTTTTAAAGGCATTAACGTATGTGTGTAAATGCTTAGCCCAGGGCTGGGCATATAGAAAGGACTCAATAAATGTTGGCTGCTGGTATTATGTTATTTTTTTCTCCTATCTTGTCTGCAGGCTTTCAAACCTAGAACAGAGGGAAACTCCTACTTTGGAAGAGCTAGTGACCTGACAGTTACTTAAGATGCCCTCTTCTACTGGAGACTCAAAAAGACACTACCATTTGCATATTAGAATGGCTCTGCAGTAAACATTTCCCTTGTTCCTTTGTCTCATATGAACAGTTCAGTCATTCACATTTCATTTTCTACAAATGCTATAAAAACCAACCTGACATCCCCTCTGCCCACACTATTGGCTGTGGGTGTCTTACACCCTTAGGCCACGTGAACAAGAATCTTGGGCTCACATTGAATGAAAGGTTGTCTACCATTTTCTACTTCCAGCAGGAGTGTTCAAAGGGAAGTCATTTATTCTAAAACTGGACATTGGAAACCGGAAATATTGGGTTGTCTCTTCAAGCATACTCAAGACCTTCATATTTAGCCAAGTCTTCTGAATCATATTTATTACTAGAAGCCCAGTGCACAAATTCGTGCATCGGTGGGGTCCCTTGGCCTGGCCTGCGGGGATCGGGCTGAAAGCAACTCTCTGACATCCTCCGAGGGGTCCCGGATTGCGAGAGGGTGCAGGCCAGGCTGAGGGACCCCACTGGTGTACGATCAGGGCCGGGGAGGGACTGTGGGAGGGCTCCAGGGTATGTCCAGCCCATCTCACCCAGCCCCGATCGGCCAGACCCCAGCTCTGCCATTATAAAATTTACAATGGATATGCACTTAACAATAGGCCCTCAAAAAAACATGAAGCAAAAATGAACAGAATTGAAAGGAAACTCAACAATTACAGTTGGAGATTTTAATGTTCCTCTCTTGAGTATTAATAAAAATATTTAGACAGAAAATTAGTAAGAAAAGGAGACTTGAACAACATTATCAACCAACTTGGCCTAACTGATAGTTATAGAACACTCTGCTCAACAATAGCAGAATACACTTGCTTTCAAGCACACAAGAAACATTTTCTAGAATAAATGGTATGCTAGGTCATAATAAATCTCAATAAAATGTAAAAGATTGAAATCATACAAAAATTTTTCTGCAACCACAGAGGAATTAAAATAGAATTCAACAACAACAAGAAGAAATTGGGACAACCAAGATGGTGACATAAGTAAACACCTGTACTTGCTGCCTCTCACAACCACATCAAAACTACAACTAAAAGACAAAACAAATATCATCCAGAACCACGGGAAAGCTGGCTGAGTGGAAGTTCTACAATAGAAGGAAAGAAAAAGGCGCATTGAGACTGCTGGTAGGAGCGGAGGTGTGGAGGCGCATGCTAAACAGGCTGGCAACTGGGTGCGCTGTTGTTTTTTTCAATCGGGAGGGAGATACAAGCTCCCAATTGCTCTGAACTCCAGTTCTGGGCTAGACTCTGGGGACCCAGACCCATATGGGGAGAAACTGGACTGTCTGGCATCTGGCTGGAACACAAGTGCGTCTTTCTCTCAGAGGTGCTCACAGCGATCATTGTTCCTGCATGGGGCTGCGGGACACAGAGACCTGGGGACCTCTCCGGGGCAGGGCTGACTGGCAGCTATTGTTGCTTGCTCCGCCCTGGTGATTCCCTGAGACCCCTCCCCACCCAATTTACAACCCCACCCAAGCTGTGGGAAGCAGCTTTTGCATATGAATGGCCTGTCCTTTTGCAACCTAAAACCTAAACTGCAGCTGGGTCAGAGAGCTCCAGAGCTTCCAAAAGAAGGCCTAAGCCCCAGCAGCAGCAGCCTGCATTGCTTCACAGCTGGGCTTCATCTGGGCATTTCCAAACCACAAACAAAGAGGAGGAATCTGCAGATCTCTCTGTAGCTCCTGCTGGGTAGCCTCAGGCAGTGGCTGACTTTTCACCTCCTTGGAGATCCAAGAGCCAGTGTACCCAGTGGTCAGTGTGAGACCATACCAGATTACAACTCTTCACATCCATAAGAGACACACTCAAGGGGCAGACTCAGTGAGCACCAAAGCCCCACTGAAGCAAGTCCTGCCCCATAAGGATGTCTCCAGCACAGAAGTTCTCCCAATGTAGACGCAGCTGGTCCTCACAGCCAATTGGCCTGGAGGTCAATTCCTCTCAGTGATACCAACAGCAAACAAGAAGAAATTGGCAAACCTCTGTTTCTTCATGTAAAGGAGAACAGAAGCCAATATGAGAAATGTTAAGAACTACCGAAGCCATTTTGCCCTGGGAAGGGGAGGCTCTTTCAGGCTCCTGGTTCCAGGTCTGAGCCCAGAGCACATGAAAAGCTCCATGAAGAGGCTGTGGACAAGTATAGGCAAAGTTGTCAAAGGACAACCCTACGAGGTTGGCTGGGGAGGAGAAGAGGAAGACTTTTTTTTTTTTAGAGAAGGAGGATTGCAAAAGGCAGGAAATTATTTTGAAATTATTTTGCCCCAAGCTATGCCAGTGCTGGAGAAGGAAGGGCATAAACAGAGATGGGGGAAAAATCACATGAACAGAAACAGCGATTGTGGTGAGTGGCCCCTGGTTCTCAGACAAACCTCTGCCCTGTGAAAACACAATGAAAGATTAAAGGAGGGCTTGGAAATGAGAAGATAAGGAACCAGCCATTCCCTCAGGCTTGCAAGAGGGGCCACCTGCAAGAACCAAACAGGCAGAAAGACACTTTTCACTAGGAACAAGGATCCAGCAGAACACATCAATATTCTAAGACAAAGATCTCCAACTAAGCCACCAAAAAGTGTCATAAATTGAAGATGAAGAAAGACCTGATTAAATATACCTCCTCAAGAAAAAGGAACACTCGTGCACTGCTGGTGGGAATGCAGACTGGTGCAGCCACTATGGAAGACAGTATGGAGTTTCCTCAAAAAACTAAAAATGGAACTCCCATTTGACCCCGTGATCCCACTTCTAGGAATATATCCCAAGAAACCAGAAACACCAATCAGAAAGGATATATGCACCCATATGTTCATAGCAGCACAATTCACCATAGCTAAGATCTGGAAACAGCCTAAGTGCCCATCAGTAGATGAATGGATTAGAAAACTGTGGTACATCTACACGATGGAATACTATGCTGCTGTAAAAAAGAAGGAACTCTTACCATTTGCAACAGCATGGATGGAACTGGAAAGCATTATGCTAAGTGAAATAAGCCAGTCAATGAAGGAAAAATACCACATGATCTCACTCATTCATGGATAATAAAGACCATTACAAACTTTTGAACAATAATAGATACAGAGGCAGAGCTGCCTCAAACTGATTGTCAAACTGCAGCGGGAAGGCCAGAGAGGGTTGGGGGGCAGAAGGGAGGGGAGTAAGAGATCAACCGAAGGACTTGTATGCATCCATATAAGCATAACCAATGGA
>NW_005363978.1:247868-269289 GCF_000412655.1 Myotis brandtii
TAAATAAATAAATAAATAAATAAATAAATAAATAAATAAATAAATATACCTCCTCAAAATGCTGCCAGTAGCAAAAGGGAAGAAACCTCTATTCTTGCTTGAGCAGATCTTGGTGGAAGGACATGCAACCACTATAAAATTAGATTCTGTAGAAAACAGTCACTGCCTCCAATAATTTGAAGAGCCACAGACTTGGAGAGGCCCACAACCTCAATGAGCATGAAATGCTGTCTTCTATCTGCATAAGTTATCTCTTAAATGTCCCAATCTGCATGCCTTTTATATCTGGTGAATCTCTACTGCATTCTTGCCATGGGACAGATGAGTCTTCTGAGGACACCAAGGTCTCATCTGCCTGAACACACAACACAGCTATAACTCTCAAGTCTAGCCACCTTCCCAATGTACTTTCAGAAAGTGATCCCTGGTCCCTCCTGCTCTGGAAGCTCCAAACTTCACCTTCTTTTTTCACCAGCCAAAGCGAATCTCCTTGCCTTAGGGGAGAGGCTCTGCTTCTCTGAAACATTTTGTGTACCCACAAGTCACATTCTCTTTTGCTTTTCCCCCCAAATTCTGTAATTTCTCCAAAGGTATTAGGGTTAGGAAAACTAAAGCTGAAGAAAGTGCGGGAAATGTACTTGTTCTACTCTGTCAATATCTCACCCTAGGTAAAGGAGTACAAGCTGGCTCCCTACTTGAGTGCGGAAAGGGGAAATAGGAAACCAAGAAGCAATGAAAATGTGTAAATTAATATCTTAAAGTATTAACTAGCCATAGTCTCCCAGTTGTAAATTTTTGTGTCTTCAACAAAGAAAATTTGTTTTTGATCTATATTCAACTGTGAATAGCCTAGAGTCTGAATTTTTAATTCTCTCTCTCTCTCTCTCTCTCTCTCTCTCTCTCTCTCTCTCTCTCTCTCTCTCTCTCTCTCTCTCTCTCTCTCTCTCTCTCTCTCTCTCTCTCTCTCTCTCTCTCTCTCTCTCTCTCTCTCTCTCTCTCTCTCTCTCTCTCTCTCTCTCTCCCTTTCTTTCTTTCTTCTTTCTTTCTTTCTTTCTTTCTTCCTTCCTTCCTTCCTTCCTTTCTTCTTTCTTTTTGGTTATTCCTCACCCAAGGACATTTTTCCATTGATCTTTTAGGGAGAATAGATGAGAGAGGAAAAGACAGAGAGAAACATAGATGTGAGAGAAACACATCGATTGGTTGTCTCCTGCACACGCCCTGACCAGGCCCAGGCCTGGGAGAAGCCTGCAACCAAGGTACATGCTCTTGACCTAAATCAAACCCAGGACCCTTTGGTCCGCAGGCCAATGCTCTATCCACTGAGCCAAACCGGCTCAGGCTGAGTTTTCAATTTTCCAAGGCAGTGGGCACTGTCACTGACTCCCCAATATTCCCATTCTGTTCCATGATTAATCTAAACAATTCAGGGCAACTTACCCCTTTGTCAGTGATTGGTTCAGGGATGGGCAAACAAGCTAATTTGTGTTAAGGAGATTCAAGGAGAGCCTTGGTAAGGGCTATGAGAAAGAAACTTCCTTAATCTTTAATGCCATGGAAAGACAGGCTCTTTCTTCTCCTTTAGTTGTGAATGAGGAAGCACAGAGTTCCCATTGCTCCTGGCAGTCATACCACAACCATAAAGATAATTGGATTTAGGTTAAAGTCAAAACTGTGGATGGCAGAGCAATGAGACAGAAGAACCTGTATCTTAATGTCGTCATTCAATTATGGGATCCTGCCCTAACTCTGTTGTTTAAACCAATGGTGAGTTGGCTTTTCAGTTACTTGCTGCCAATGCATCCTTCCTGATACAGAATTTGGTGCCAAGAATAGAAGTGATGCAAATAACAGACTCAGTGGGTTGTGTGGTGGCTCCCAAAAAGACATGTCCACATTCTAATCCCTGGAATCTATGAATGTTAACTTATTTAGAATATAAGTTATTTGCAGATGTTATTAAGTTTTATTACTTTCAAGTTCAGCCGATGTTGAAGAGACACAAAGACATTTTTTAAAAAATATATTTTATTGATTTTTTACAGAGAGGAAGGGAGAGGGATAGAGAGTTAGAAACATCGATGAGAGAGAAACATTGATCAGCTGCCTCCTGCACACTCCCTACTGGGGATGTGCCTGCAACCAAGGTACATGCCCTTGACCGGAATCGAACCTGGGACCCTTGAGTCTGCAGGCCGATGCTCTATCCACTGAGCTGAACCGGTTAGGGCGACACAAAGACATTTTAATAAAAAATTTTCACATTTACCTTTATTACATGACCATTCCTCAAGATAAAAAAGTCTTTTTCAATAGAATGACATATGGCTCAGAAATTTAAGGTATATTTTTTAAAAATTAGTTCCATGACTTATTTCACAATGTTACTAATTTCAGACATGTATTCTCCTATAACGGAAACCCTAACCTGGGGATCTGAACACCTGAGTTCTGCCTTGGTCACTGTGCTGGGGGTGCTTTGAATAGGGCATGTCCTCCTCTGAACGTTAATGCCTTCTCTTGACCACCAACAGTTTCCACGTGTCTAGGTACATCAGAACCGTCTAGGTTCTTATTACAAATGGGCCCCCATCCCAAGTCTACAGAATAATATTTTCTAACATTGAGGCCTAGGAATCTGTAATTTTAATTAGCCAGGAGATTATGACATACAGCCAAGTTTGGGAACCACTGAATTAGGTGATTTTCTTATTTATGTTTTCTTTTATCACCATTTGTCCCATCTTTGCTATTAGACACTGATAAAAAACAAAAACAAAACCACAAAATAAATCAAGACCATGATTTAATCATTGTATAACCTTCCAGCAACTACACAACGCCTGGTATGTAGTAGGCACTCAATAAATATTTAAAGAATTAATTAATGCTTATTAAATAAATGAATATTATTTCATGTGGATCCCAATCACCTATGGATAGAGGAACTTAAAAGAGAGAAAATATTATAAACTTTGCCTGGTTAATCTTGTAGTCCCTATTATTAATCTTGTCTGCCTTACTACATTCTTTAAATAATGGGTTATGTGAAAGAGGTTAATGCATATTTAAAAACCCAGTAAGAAAGTGGTTGAGATTCTCCTGTGGGCTGGATTATGCCACAATATTTCCCAGTGGCAGTGACAACTGAGGGAGGTTTGTGATGCAGCAAGAGCTAGTTATCCTCGCCTTGATTTTTCCAGGTCCAGAAAAAGCTATATACTGACCAGGTGACAGAGGTTCTTGGGACCATGCTGAGGGTCTTTGAACTTACAAAGGCGCCTCAGGTTTCTGTGTTGCCCCAATGAGTGGGAAGAGGATTCATCTTCTGTTAGAAATTACCCATAAATTCACCAGCAATGGGTGTCAGCAAGCAAAGTGCCCCCAGAATGTCTGATGCCACCTCTTGTGACCCCATAGTCCCTTCTCCCAGGCCCCTCTTCTACACTCCAATGACCACTCCTTGGGCTTTCCCGGCTCAGACACTGTCTGCTGGCCTTGGAAGGTACCGGCTCAGGATGAAATCTGTCACAGGGGTGGGCAACTTAGCCAAGGGGAGGTAGAGGAGTTTGGCATCCAGGCCGGGGTTGTAGCGGATGCGGGGGCTCCGGGAAACAATGGCGTGTTCCATGCTGTTGATGACATCTCTGATTCTTGGCTCTGCCAGCTTCATCATGTTCGTCAGCTTGTCAGAATCTGTTTGAGGGAGGGAGGGGGGAATAAAAGGCTCTATTATTCTTCATTGAAGATGGTTCCTTCTGAATTTCATCCAAGCTCTCTTTCCATCAGACCATTTCAGGCAGATCAACCACACCCTCCAGGTTATCCCTTATACAAATACCCTGTAAATAATCTTATTTCTCTTCTTGAATTCAAGAATTGTGTATTGCACTAATTCAATATGCTTCCAAGATATGGAAGCAACCCAAGGGCCCATCAATATACAAGTGGATAAAAAAGTGGTAGAATATATACAATGGAATATTACTTGGCCATAAAAGGAATGAAATCTTACCATTTATGACAACAGGAATGGATCTAGAGGGTATTATGTTAAGTGAAATAAGACAGAGAAAGACAAATAGCATATGATTTCATTTATACGTGGAATCTAAAGAATAAAATAAATGTACAAAGAAAATAGAAACAGACTCATAGATACAAAGATCAGACTGTTGGTTGGCAGATGGAGGCGGTGTGGGGGGTGAGATGAAAAAGGTGAAGGGATTAAGAAATACAAATTGGTAGCCACAAAATAGTCACAAGGATGTAAAGTACAGCATAGGGAATATAGTTAATAATATTGTAAGAAGTATGTACAGTGCCAAGTAGTTACTTGAAATATCGGGGGGGGGGGGGGGGGGTCATTTTGTAGAGTATATGATTGTCTAACCACTATACTGTACATGTGAAACTAATAAAATAATATTTAATGTAAACTGTAATTGAAACAAAGTGTATTGAATTCCTATTATTGTGTTAGACTAGCAACAGAAAAACTGGGCCGCTTATTAGTTGTGTGACCTTGAACTTAAACTGTCATCATCTGTGAAATGGGAATAATAATACCTGTGCTAGAGAATATGACTAATAGCAGGGTAGACAGTGGAAGATGACAGAATAGAAAGCAAATGTATGTAAGTGCATAGAAAAATTGGAAGGAATGAAGTAAAAATATTGTCTGGCGAGTGAGATTCCCAGTTACTGAAGTATTTTTCTCTCCTACTTACTCCCTAGAGTTCCTGAATTTTCTACAAAAGCATTCAAGAAAAAAAGTGTTATTAGAAAATAGTAACACTGCCCTTGCCTTGGTCATAAGGCCATTGTGGGGCTCAGGTGGTCTCAGCCACAGACAGGCGCCTTAGAAGCTCTACCAGATGTGGGGGTTATTCTATTAGCATTATGCACATGGGTGTGGAGATGAGTCCAAAGCACCCAAGTGGTCCCAGCCAGAGCTCACTACACAAATAGGAGACAAGGCACGAGATACACCTACGCGCTGTGATCTCCCCCGTGCTCTAGCGCTCATACTTCAATGGCCGCCCACGCTGGAGGAAGTGGTGCCTGAGAGTCAGACTTAGAGATAAGGCATTAAAACTTGAAAACAAAGAGGGAGCGAAAGCAGGCCTGACCTTGGAGTTGGTCCAGGAAGGCAAGGAATTCACCCGCTCTGGGCAGAACCCTGGTACACGGTTAATGAAAGCAGGACAATGTCATTTGAGTATCCTTACCCCTGCTTTGAGGAACTTCCCTTTCTGTTTCCTAGAAAGGAAGCTAAAGCAGTGAAAAAGGGCAAACTACCAAAGAGCCACGCTGTCTGTAAAGTGATAATGTCTTAGGAAGCCAACACTCTGTCCTCCAACCTTGGCCCTGATGCAGAGTCCACTACCAAAAGGTCCCAGGCAGGGAGGCGAATGTCAGAGGACTCATTCAAGGTGCTCAGGGCTGCAGGCGCTAACCAAGAGCCAGGGAGAATCCATTCCAGCTAACACAGAAGGCTGTGTGGGCTGATGAAGGCAAGGCAAGCTGATGTGGTAAGGTGGCTTTGGAACTAGGCTCTGAAAGATGGGCAGGACCCACACAGCCAGTGGGGTGGGAGAAGTTACCTGAGACACAGAAGTAGTGTAAGGCACATTCTTCCATTACTATTTCCAATATGTATCGAGGTCCTATTTTGTGGCGGGCACCCTGTTAGACACAGAGTGGGAAGCGGGACAGAGGTACCCATTTAACCTGTCACTCTCCTAGATAGTAAAGGAGAGCATGGGCTTTGGATTCAGGCAACTGGGAAACATTTGTGTTATTGTGAGAATTAAATATCAGAGACCAGGCTTTGGCTCTTATGGACCCAATAGTTGAGTTTCTTTCCTCTTCTCTTTTGCCAGGGACAGGTCCTGGGCTTCTGATCTAGTCCCTTCCCGGGGAGAAAAAAAAAGGAGACCCAAAGAGGAATTTTTGGTGGCCTCCCTGGCAGGGTTGAGATGAAGAAAGAAACTTGGCAGGTGACGGTGTTGCTTGTCGGCTGTGGCTCAACTCCGGGCTTGTTAGGGCGAGAATCCTGTGCTCTGTTCACATTCCTGCCCTGGTGATTGCGTGTGCTGCTTCTTTGGGACCGTTCCCACATTAGGTTGCTATTAACTAGCCATTTCCAATATAGTTCTATTTTGGGTTTAGTTAAACATCACTCTAAGATACCTAGCCTGGCCCAGGGTTCACAGGCCACGAGCCTGCCTGATTGGCCGTAACTTGGTGGACTTTCTGCCCAATGGTGCTGCATGAGCACTCCTCAATCTTTCTTTAGTCTGTCGCCATAGCACCTGCCTCCTGAAACACTACCCCCACCCCCCACACGCAGTTCCCATAAGCACCAAGACTTGTAACTCATGCCTCTGTCATTCCTTCACTGGATTTCTGCAGTAGCCTCCCAGCTGGTCTCATGTCTCCAAGCTCATCCTTCCCACACGCAAATCTGATCAGGTCAGGTCAGAGCCATTTGAAAGGCTCTCCAGTGCCTTCAGGATAAGAGTCACTCTCCTTAGTGGAGCCATCCAAACCTCCTACGATCTGACTCTATATCTCTCCCAGCCCCATCCCCCACCACAACCCCGTCACACTTCCCCCAGTCCAACTTCCCTCAGTGCTAACAACGATGGCTAAGGTTTAGTTCTCCGAACAATCCGGAGGGAGGAGTGATTATACTTTATAATGAAGAAACCGAAGTTTAGACAGTTGTGTAACGTCGTTGGAAGGACAGCTGTCATCTAAACTCTGAATCCACACTGTCTCCAGAGGAATGGTAGCAGTTTTTTGACAAGTGGTTTTCAGAGGAAGTTTGTCTTTCTCCATATTCTTTTAAGGCCCGCAGAAGATTGCAACTTCTGCCTGCATTGAGCCAGAAGAGAGCCCTGCAGCTTGATCTACTCTCACTCCCAGCTCCACACAGTGCCTGGCATGGGGTGGGCTCTCAATCGAATGTGTAATAAGGGAATAAATGGTTGTTGTGGTTTTGGCAACTTGGCTTTTTACTCTGTTGATGTATGTTGTTCAGGAGACCATGCCGGGCAGTTAGATACCTGCCATGCATTTGATTGAGTGATTACATTGAACCCATCAAGACTTTCTGGGTATATTTAAAAAATGCATCACTTTGGATTTTGGACAATTACTATCTAAGACTCTCTCTTTGCCATACAGAACTTATAGCTTGTAGGTATCAGTGTAATGGAGAGAAGGAGGCTATACTCAGCCTAAGGGAGGAGAAAAACCACTTTTAAATCAAATTGTTCCTACTGGGGATCAGGCAATCTAAACATTTTATATATACACATGTATATACACACTTTAACAGCTGATAGCTCAATTTTGAAAATGAAATGTATTTTAATAGATACTGCCTTTATAATTATTCAATGTATGTGTGTACATTCTTGGGGACACCCTGTATATTAACTCATTGAATTCTCATAACTCATTACAGATGAGAAAACCAAGTAACTTGCCCAAGACAAAATTCATAAGAGCTAAAATTTGCACTCAGGCAGCCCAGTTCCAGAGTCTTAGCTTAGCCACAATAGTAAATAGTCTTTCAGAGGTTGTTCATGGAAGCCAAGAAAAGAGAGGGGGAAATCTGGGTTAGGGAAAGGCATAACTACACTGTTGAGGTCCAAAGGGAGTGGGAACAGGGCCGAGAGCCTGGCTGCTTCACTCGGGCCCAAGAGAACCTCCTGAACCAGCCAAGCGCCAGCTCCACCTTCTTGGCTGGCAGCCAGGTCACAGAGAAGCAACTGGAGAAGTGAGATGCCTGCCAAGGAGGTGGCAGCTGCTTGTGCCAGAACCAATTTCTGTTGACAGGTCAGAGTCTGCCCCCCACAAAGGCAACTCCAGAGGTGGCTCTGAGGTGCTTGGAGCCAGAGAAATGGAGAGAACTAGGAAGTCTTCTGGATCATCCTCCCCTGCAATCAAGCCTCAGCTTTGAGCTTAGATGACCTGAGAGAACATTGGGACTTCTGGTTCTCAGAATGGCCTTCTCTCTCCTACCATGAGGTGCCCTAACAGGTATTTTGGCCAATTCCTCCTCCACTGCACCCACAGGCCACCCCCTCCTCTTGAGCCCCCATGGCCGGAGCTCCATTCATCCCTCAATCTGGAAGAAATGCACAAAGTTTGGGGGCAGTATAGAAAACAGCTGTAATGACCCTCCTCTGCTCTCCTGAGGTTCACAGGAGATCCTTAGCCCAGAGAGGAAGAGAGCTGCCTTACATACTCAGGTGCTCCTTTTCCTTTGTATTCATTTCACAGGCATTTAGTGTGTGCAGGACATTTCACAGATATTCATCCTCATAGCAGCCCTGTGAGATAGGCCTATCATTAGCCCCATTTTATAGATGAGAAAACTGCAGCATAGCATGACTAGGTATTGTGCCCAAAGTCTCCTAGCTGGTAAGGGGTAGAGGTAGGATTCAGATCCAGGCAGTCTGGCTCAAGCAGCTGTGCTCTTGAGAGCTTGTTTGGAGGTTCTAGCAGGGGAGCGCAGCTACTCGTATACCCTTGACCGAAGACCGGTCCTCTCCTCGGGGGGGAAGGTCGTCCTCTTCGACCGAGCGCGCAGCTTCGGGAGGGACGCACATGGATCGGTGAGGGAGGAGGGGGACACCCGCCTAGCCAGCCAGATCAGCCGAATCAACCCTGGCGATCAATGGGGTGACAGATGTCGCAGCCAGATCGCCCTCACATCCAAGCTGTGCTCTTAATAACGTCTCTGTACTTATGTCAGTGCATCTTCAGCTGATTCGCCAGCATAATAGCGTTTGGGGGTTGGGTGGGGCAGGTGCCAGGAGTGGGCAGCATCCTTGGACAGCTTAGCCACAATAATAAATTGTCTTTCAGGGGTTGTTCATGGAAGCCATCCTCATGCCCCCATCTCCCCAACAGCTATCGTTCTGTCACTCCCAGCAGTTGCCCACTTGGTCTCTGTTCTCAAATCCCAGCCCTTAACCCCTCTGAGCCTCCATCCCATCATCTGTAAAATCAAAGTGACCCCCAAGATCTCCCTGTCCCTCTCAGAGACCCCTCTCCCTGTGAGGGAAACTCACAGATTTGGAAGTACTCCTCTCCGTAGCTATCCCGGGTCTCTTGAGGCATCCGATCCCACATCTTCCGCAAGCGCGACTCCATGCTTTGCTGGCCCAGAATAGATGTCCGATAGTTCCCTGGCTCAATGATGCTGACTTTCACCCCAAAGTAGTGGAGCTCACGCCTGGGGAAGAAGAGTTTGATTCAGTCTGGGACCCCAAGATGACACAAGGTCATCAGAGAGCGTCACTTCTGACACCTCTATAGGTGCTGATCTCCCCAGGAAACTGGAGGTGCCCTCCCTACCCTTGCACCAGGCCAGCCTTTGCTTTCATGCAAGTAAGCCCTGTCATAGGGCCTCAGCCCTTTTCCAAGCGTGGTCTCTGGACAATTCACATTAGGCAAACCCAGCAGGAGGAAGTTAACAAAGAATCTGGACCAGGGGTGGGCAAACTTTTTGACTCGAGGGCCACAATGGGTTCTTAAACTGGACCGGAGGGCCGGAACAAAAGCATGGATGGAGTGTTTGTGTGAACTAATATAAATTCAAAGTAAACATCATTACATAAAAGGGTACGGTCTTTTTTTTTTTTAGTTTTATTCATTTCAAACGGGCCCGTATCCGGCCCGCGGGCCGTAGTTTGCCCACGGCTGATCTAGACTAAAGCCTGACCTCCCACCTGATCCCTCCCACTCAGCCCCACACCCAACACTCACAATGCAAAGGGAATGAGAGGTCAATGCAAAGCTTGCATCCTCCTGTGAGGGTCTCCCGCGAGCATATCTGTCCCCAGGCCTCTCTGTCTGTTTGAGAGACAATCCCTCCTACTCTCACAGGCCCAAACAGGGTTTCACTTATTCTGGAACAGCTCAAGGGAAGGAGGAATGTAGCCTATCACCACTCCATCTCTTCTCCTCATCCTTTATTCTCTTGGTCCTTGGGGAAGGCCCCCTGAGGGCAGCCTTCTTCCTACTACGGCTTTATTTTCCTCTCTTCAGAACTCCCCTGCCCACATGCTGTTGTTCTCCCCACCCCCAGCCCTCTCTTCCTGAGGTGAAACCCCAGGACTCCCACCCAGAGTGGTGTGGCACCCAGTCACCTGATGCTGTCAGAGAAGGCCTCGACACCAAACTTGGAGACACAGTAGCCACCGCCAATGACAGCTACACGACCACCAGAGCTGGACATGTTGACGACCCTGCCCCGGGCTTTCTTGACCATGGGCAGCATGTGGAGGGTCACGTCAATCAGTCCCACCAGGTTCACATTGATCACCTTCACAAAGTCCTCTTTGGTCAGCCATTCATTGGGACCACTGGGCACGCCCACACCAGCATTGTTCACCAGGGCCCAGAGGCCTAGGGGCAAGAAAGGGAGAGAGAGAACCACACAGAAATCAGCAGTGTCTCTGGAAAAGTACCAGGGTCTACCATTCAGCAGCTCAGGGAGTTGAGGATGGTTGAGCAGGTGCGCAAAGAACAAGACAGACAGGCTGAGGCCTGGGGTGGGGAGTTACGACAGCCCAAAAGATGTGCTTTTACTAATTAGTTTTCCCTAAAGGGGCGTTTTCTTTCTTTCTTTCTTTCTTTAATATATTTTATTTAGCTTTTTACAGAGAGGAAGGGAGAGGGATAGAGAGTTAGAAACATCGATGAGAGAGAAACATCGATCAGCTGCCTGCTGCACACTCCCTACTGGGGATGTGCCCGCAACCAAGGTACATGCCCTTGACTGGAATCGAACCTGGAACCCTTCAGTCCGCAGGCTGACGCTCTATCCACTGAGCCAAACCGGTTAGGGCATGGTGGGGGGGGGGGGCATTTTTTTTCTGATTCACACAGTCTGCCAGCTAGTTGGACCCTGTACCAGCTAACAATCCAGGCTTTAGCTAATGGCATCTAAGCTATTAGCTCTGGGAAAAGAGACATCATTTTCATACCAATGAGTACATGTTTTAATTCCTTCCCCCATATGCTTCCCCCTCTGTGTTCCCCTAAGTATAAGAAACCAACTCCATTACACACTTTGCCAAAATTACTTCATTCATTCATACACTCACACATTCATTTATTCATTCATGCACCTATTCTGTCAGTTACAGAGGAAGGTGCTAAAGACAAAGTGAACAAGACAGGGTCTTATCCCTCAAAGAGCTCACAAACCAGAGAAGAAATAAATAATAGCTATAAATAAATATATGAAGCATTTAAATAAATGGAAAAAGTGTGAAAAGGGCTCTCTGAGGTCATTAAATTGAGTTGGTATAAATGGGGAGAAATAATGCTAAGTACTGTCATTCATCTCTGCAGGGACCCAGGCTGGAAGAGCTCAAGTTCAAATCCTGGTTCTACCTCCACCCTTGAACAAGTCACTTTCTCTGGGGCTCAGATTCTGTGTTGACTGGGCTAGAATAGTTGTTTCCATCCTGTGGTTTGCAATCCTGGAGCTTCCCAGGCGGAACCTCAGGACCTACTAAGGCAGCGGTTCTCAACCTGTGGGTCGCGACCCCTCTGGCGATCGAACGACCCTTTCACAGGGGTCGTCTAAGACCATCCTGAATATCAGATATTTACATTACGATTCATAACAGTAGCAACATTACAGTTATGAAGTAGCAACGAAAATAATTTTATGGTTGGGTCACAACATGAGGAACTGTATTTAAAGGGCCAGAAGGTTGAGAACCACTATTCTACAGAAAGCCACTGTTCACCTGACAGCAGCAGGCTTTATCCCACTCTGGGCCCTCGCAGCTGCCCTTGGGATTCATGCTGTCCTGTCTCCACCCACACCTTGATCAATCTTGCAGGCGATAAATCTTCCTTCGATTGTCCTCATTTGCGTGCGCCTTTGGTCTCCTTTTGACTGAGACGGGTGCACCACGGGATGGCTGTCTGGGATGCGGGGGGAGGACACCGGTGGGGGACGATCCAGTTCCTAAAATACGGCGTTCCCCTTAGGAGACATTGTCAAGCATCCCGAGCTGCTCTCGGGAAAACAAACGAGGTGGCAGGGCGTGGGGTTGTTGGAGAGGCGCCTGGCGCGCCCGCTCTCTGCACAGCTGTCCTGGCTGTCAGACAAGGTGGCGTCCTCTATGGAAGTTTACACACTGTCACTTAGATGAGAAAAACTGATCCCCAGGGAATCGGCAGCAATCAGTGAGTCATCGCAGATGCCACTACGGGGCGAGACAGCGGTGGGCCCTGGCTGGCCCAAAGCCTCTTCTCCTTTCCTTTGGGGACGTCAGGTAGTGTTGGGAATGTGCTGAATTGTGAGAACCAAAATAATTTTATGGTTGGGTCACAACATGAGGAACTGTATTTAAAGGGCCAGAAGGTTGAGAACCACTGTTTAAAGGAAGGAGATATAGGAGAAGCTCAACTTTCATTTGTTTTACATATTGAACTTCCAAGTAAAATTCTACTTGGAGGAGGGTGTTTGGTGCTAAAAACATGTTGGAAAAACCTCTAAATGATCCCTAAGGAGGACTTCCAGGTCTTTCATTCAGGGATTCCATAGCCCCACCCACTGTCCTGGCTCCTTCCCTTCCCCTCCTCCCTACCACCACTCCACCTGGGCCTCTGCAGCCACAAGTACTCCTCTTGGCACACTTTCCACTCTTTCCTGAGGGCAGGCCTGAATGTAGACACCACTCAAGGGCCACCCCTTCCCCTGGGTCTGGGCTCCATACAAAAGCCATGCCCTCACCCTAACTTCCTGCCTTCCTCTAACTAGAGAGACCCCAGGAGACCAATGAGCCAGACTCGGAACCTTCTCAAAGGGGACTCTTGTTTTACAGAGGAGGAGATGAGGCTCCTGAGACCCAGGGAGCCAAGTGGTCTCTGCCTGTGGAGAAAAAATCCACACTCACCACTGCCTCTAATCATCCCTGGTAAACAACTCAGCCTGCTGGGAAGTCAGGACAATCTTAATTTTTTTTCTGCAAAGAGCAACCAGAGAACTGTCACAGCAGTGAGAATAGCTTCAGGGTCAACCTGTCATGTCCACAGACTCTCCGGGAAAATAAGAAAGCATGCCAGAACCCCCTCCCCCATTTCCCAATGCTCCTTAGACCAAGGATGTTGCCCCCCAAAGATGTGCCCATAGTAATCCCTGGAACCTATGAATATGGTGGATTACATGGGAAAGAGGATTAAGGCAGCAGATGAAATTCAAATTGCTAATCTACTGACCTTACCATGGGAAGAGTACCCTGAATTAGCCAGGTGAGCCCAATATAATCACACAGCCCTTCTAAGTGGAAGAGGGAGGCAGAAGACAGAGAACTAGAGACATGGCAGCGTGGAAAGGACCCGGCCTGACCTCACTGGCTTTGAAGATAGAAGTTATGAAGTAGCAACGAAAATAATTTTATGGTTGGGGGTCACCACAACATGAGGAACTGTATTAAAGGATGGTGGCATTAGGAAGGTTGAGAACCACTGCTCTAGAGGCAGGAAAAGGCAATGAAATGGATTCTCCCCGAGCCTCCTGAAGGATCACAGCCCTGCTAACACCTTGATGTTAGCCCCGTGAGACCCATTTTGGCCTTCTGATCTCCAGAACTACAAGATAATAAATTTCTGCTGTTTTAAGCCATTACATTTGTGCTAATTTATTACAGCAGCAACAAGAAATTAATATACCCAGTGAATCATTAACACAAGTGGCCAAGGGCGAGGCAGCCAGTTGAAAAAAAGACTCACTCTTGCTGAGTTATTTATTACTTAGTTCATCCAACAAATATTTGGCAACTTACTAGATTCCAGACACTATTCTAAGTACTAGGGATATATAGTAAATAAAAGAGACAAAAAGCCATGCCCCGCCCTCCCTCTGAAGCTTTATCTTAGCAGGGGAAACAGACAATAAAACAAACAAACAAACAAACAAACAGTATTGGATAATGGGTACTGGTAAGTCCTAAGGAGAAGAAAAGAAAGTTATTGCCTGGCTCCTCCTGGGTCCCAGGGCTCTCCTGCCCCCACCTGCGTGCATGGACCCCAGACTAGTTCCCTTAGGGGTCAGAACTACACCCCTAGGCTGCTGCTTCTACAACAGAGCCAACCTGTTCCTTCTGTTCCTTCTGTCACACCCTTCATGCAGGAAGCGCCCTGGGCAGGTCCCTAGCAATCCTGGTCCAGCCCCAGCCCCAGCCCACAGCCTCCTTTCCCAATAGGAGGAGCCACTCTGAGGTCAGCACTTACTCTGAGTTCATCCCAATTCCACCATGATGTGAGGATCTAGCCTGACACAGTCCAGGAGAGCAAATGCCTCCACTCAGGGAATCTGACCTCACATTCCCGTCTGCCTTCCCCCAGCCTGATCCCGACAAGAGCTGATGGTCAGGACTGCCAAAGTCCCAGAGAAGCAACTCCATCTTTAGAGGTCTGGACGTACAGAACACACCTTCTCTTCCCTACCTCCTATGACAACCTCCCTCCAGCCCTCGGAGTATCTGGGAGAGAAACTTCCTTGAGAACTCAGCCCTTCGTGCGGACAGACCAAACCATGCAACAGCGTCCAGTCCCACTCGGCCAGAGCCTCAGCCCCTTTCTCTACATCACCTCTCCCACCCCATCTGCACAACAGGTTCCCTGATAACTGTCAGATGCCTGTAGGAGAAAGAGAGACAAAGGATCAACTGAGAATGCTAAAGAATGCAATTCGCCCCACCTTGCTCGCCCACTTGATCCCTCACCCAGTGGGCCGCCGCCTGAACGCTCTCGCTCTTGGTGACATCCAAGAGGGTGGTCTGCAGCCGATAGGAGGTGTCTTGCTGAAGCTTCCGGGCCCCCTCCTCAGTGAGACAAGCAGCCAGCACCCGCATGCCTCGATCAACCAGCTGTTTGGCCAGTTGGTACCCGAAGCCGGAGTCACAGCCTGTGATGAAGACATACTTGTCTGAGAGGTTGCGGACAAGATTGCAGTTCTTGAACCAGCGGTACATAAAGGAGAGGTCCGTGAGAGCCGCCATAGGGCGGGTAGGAGGTGATGGCCAAGAAGGATCCGGCTCAGGAGACAGCAAGAGAGGCTGCTCCTCTGACCCCGAGCTGGCAGTCTGTGGAGAAGAGCTCTCCTCCCTTCCACGCCTGGCAACACACACAGGGCCTCTGAGGGAGCCACTCTATAATTTTTATAGGTGGATGGATGCATCACCACACCAATTAGCCTGGATGCAAGAAATTCAAGTCTAACCTGAAGCCTTGTCACGTCAGAGAGCCCTGGTGGCTGCCCTTCTCTCTCCCCCAGCCCTGATGGGTGAAGGTGCCAAGGATGGGGAGACCTCGGTGTTGATGTTGATGCTGAGAGGTGGCTCACCTGAGTGGTCTGAGCAGGATAAATGAGAAAGGAGGACTCGGCCCAGGAAGCCCCCTTGGGAATCCCCCACTTCTGGTCTAGGGATCAAATCATTTGTTAGGCGTATGGGCATGTGAATAAAGTTAATTTTCATTTTTAGAGGAAAAAATTAAGGCAAATTCATTAATGTAAAACAAACAAAATTGGTTTTGTGCCTCCCAAACCCCAAGAGAAATTAATTCCAGGTTATTAGCTCTTTGGAATTCTCTGCCCTTAGGTGAGTCTCCATTATGAGAGATGATGAAAAAAAGTTTCTCTCAGGATAGATATGTCTTCTGAACCAGAAGCAGCAGGCCCCTCCTGTAAAGGAGGCTGGTGATGGGAAGCCCCAACTCCCAGAAAGCAGAAAGGTCGGGGGCCTCAGGCCCTGGGTTCTTGGGAGGTGGTACTCAGGTCGCCAATGAGGACCCTCACTGCACTCCAAGCAGGCCCAGCTCTAAACATCACCCAGTGACCAGGCAAATGGAGGGAATCAAGGACTGAGGACACAGGGCCCTCACCGGATATTTTGTTGTTAATCCTCACCCAAGGATATTTTTCTATTGACTTTTAGAGAGAGTGGAAGGGAGGGGGAGAGACAGAGAGAAAACACAGATGTGAGAGGGACACATCAATTGATTGCCTCCCACACGCTCCCTAACCAGGGCTGGGGATCAAGCCTGCAACTAAGGTACGTGTGTTTGACTGGAATCAAACCCCGGGACCCTTCAGTACACAGGCCGATGCTCTATCCACTAAGCTAAACCAGCTAGGGACCCACTGGGCATTTTTCTGGGCATTTTTCTTCTACCCCCCAGGATCAGACACACATGCAAGGTGATCTGGTGACCTGGGGAGCCTGGCAGGTGGGGTGGTGATGGTAGAAAGAAGGGATTATGAAGTCAATTGGCACAGTGGCTAGTTGGATGTGCAGAGAGAAGGGAGGCCAGGAGTCAAAGTAATTTTAAGGTATGGGGCTGATAACAGGTAGAATCATAGGTGGCAAGAGTAATAAGGAGGGGGGACAAGTTGGGCATAGGGAAGGAAGGCCAGAGAAGAGAGAGTTCTGATAGGAATATCAATGAGATGAGGTCTAGCCAGATGATGAGGATGGGTCGTGGGTTCCCTGGGCAGCTGCAGAAAGGCCCTGGGGCTGAGTCCTTGACTCTAAGACAGTGGTTCTCAACCTTCCTAATGCCGCGACCCTTTAATACAGTTCCTCATGTTGTGGTGACCCCAATTTCATTGTTACAAATTGAACATAAATAAAGCATAGTGATTAATCACAAAAACAATATGTAATTAGATATGTGTTTCCCGATGGTCTTAGGCGACTCCTGTGAAAGGGTCGTTCGACCCCCAGGTTGAGAACCGTTGCTCTAAGAGGAAATGACATCTGGGAAAAGCAGAGGACTGGGGCCAGATGCTTAGAAAATTCTTAGGATCAGGACTTGGAAGGGAGGGAAAGATTCTAAGCAATGGGGCAAAGAACTCACAGAAAGGTTGGAAGGAAGCTGGTAAAGATAAGGAAGTAAGGATATGAGTCAGAGGTGTGAGTAGTGAGGGGTCACACCCAGGACTTCACAATATGCAGGGACAGAATGATGCCAGCTAGAGTCTACAGTGGTTCTTTGGCTAAACCTCTAGGGTCACCAGCTCATTCCCAGGGACACAGGGCCAACTACCCATACCTTCCCTGTCTAGAAGGTCTGACACAAAGATCCCTAGAGTGAAGGGTCAAGGATGCATCTCTGTGCTCCATGATCTACCAAGGTTGGTCAGCTCCAGAATCAGATGGAAAAGGCCAGTGAGCGTGGCTACTCTATACCACGGGTGGTGGTGGGGTCAGCTCATGGACCCACCTTTGGGGCACAAACCCAAAGCCTGTATGGGAAGTGATAGAAGCAAACCTCACCTCCTTCATAACCACTCCAAGGCATAACACCTCCTACACTGGATCTATGAGGCATTTCCCAACTCTGCTTCCTGGGTGAGTGAACAGGGAAGTCTTGGTTGGGAGATGTCAGATAATGTCGCTGGAGGGCTGAGCAGGATCAGGAGTAACCCAGTTCTAGAGAAGACAGGTGAGACCCAGGGGTTGCCTCGAATCTTGAAAAGGATGACTTGAGACTGCCCCAACACAGGCCTGGGCCTGGCTCACCACTTCATGGGTCTCCCTGTTGACTGCTGGCTAGGACAGTGCTCGCCTGGGCTCAAACTCCTAACATCACAAAATTCAGGTCATGGATGGAGGCTTGGAGTGCTGCAGGACCACTCAGAAGGCTCTTTTCCTAGAGTTGGGAATGCCACCCACTCTCAGGTAACAGGACTCCCTGCTAAGTTGGTACCTGCGGCTGATGGGTCAGCCTGGTGGTTGCCCTCCACACCTCTACCTCTGTCCACAGGTATCTTCAGTGGCGAGGGGCCTTCACCGTCTCTGGGTCATTTCCATCCTGTGGGAGGGGGAGAATGGCCATGGCCAAGGCACACTCTGAGGAGGTAAACAGAGGCAGAGAAGATGGGGCTGAGCCCCCTTCCAGTGTTCATTCCTTCCCAAAAGTGTAAATTCAGGGCCATGAGGCTCAGAACCTTGAGAAGCTGCTTAAGGAACAGGGCAAGGATTGTGTGCTTTTGGATCCCTGTTCCTCGACCTCAAAACATGGTTCTTGCCTCCTAATATCCTCAGTGTCCTAGGAGAAGCCTGGGCAGAGGTCAGGTGGAGGGTAAGCTACATGATCCTAGAGACTGGAGCACTCCCTCCCTCCACTCTACTTTCCTCCCCTCACATCAACCCTCACATAGCACCCCAACTAGATCCTCCACGTACCCCAGTCTTGGTTTCACAGGGCATTGGCAGGATTTAGGGAGCTCCAGTAGACCATAGCACCCACCGGGAAGTAAAGCACGTAATTGATGGAGACGTAGGTGAGCTTGGCCTCCCAGCCAGGTGAGTATCAGGGGCACTTCATGCAGTTCTCACCAATGATAAATTCAACTTACATCTTTTCAAAATATTTTTATTTACTTTGCTGTCTGTTCAAAATGAGACAGGAACCTTACATACTTCTCCACCCCTTCTCTCCAATTCATGGCTCTAATTTGGGAAGAAAGTTTCAAAGAACTCCCTCCCTGGCTTCAGATTGCTCCTCAACATAATGAGGCTTCACATGACACGTGGTCCCCAGCTCTAACATACCTAAACCCTCTCTTTAAGTTACTAGTTGACCACGCTGAATCATGGGTATAAAGTTAAATGTTCCCACTGGGTGAGAGAGTCAGCCAGGAGGATGAACCTGAGACTGTAGGAGGCTTTAATGATAAAATCAGGTTCCAGAAAATGGTTTGCTCCTCTTCCCATGGTCCACAGCTCACTAGATGCCAGGTGTTTCTCTCCATAATCTCCTTGACCTTTGGGCTGGCCCAATCCCATGCCCTAAGAAAACATTTCAGGGTTGCTCATTGGTCTCAAAGTAATGGGGCTTCATGATAGCTACCTTCACCCCAAAGTGGGAGAGCTTCCCTCAGGCACACTGGTAGAGGGGCAAGGACTTGAAAGGTCTGGGGAGACACAACAAATAATACAATCCCAAAGCAGACTCGGGTAAGTAAGCTTGAAAGCTGGGGGTGTTGTGAAGTGCAGCAGCCAAGGGGAGAAAAATTATGAAGATGAAATAGGCTCCGTGTAGAGTTGAAATATTGACCCATATATTTTACATACACAAACTTATTAGCTCTAAATCCTACCTATTCTGTTGCAAAGAACCACTTGAACGCTATCTCCTCCTCTTTCTCCTTATATTCTATCGATCTCCTCCATACTCCTCAGTCATCTCCCTGCCCTCTCCTGCTCTAGTCAACTCCCTGGCAATCTGTCCTCTAAGGAGCATCTCTCTCTGCCTGTGGTCTCAGCTTCCCCACATTCAGAGCCGTCCTCTACCCTCCAGCCAGTGGGTTCTCTAGAGGCTGATCTGACAAAGTAGCTCCCCTGATTTAATCTTTTCCATGGGGTTGTGCTGCCATCAACAGCATGAAAGTTCATAGCCTGTCCAGGGCCATGCCCTCATGAGCCCACCTTCCCAGCATCCTTCCTGCCAGGCCAGGCCTAGTTGTTTATTCCTGGAGGACCTCACAGCACAGGCAGTCAATCGTTACTCACCCTTACTTCCCACATCCAGGAAGCCTTCCACCCCACTTTGCCAGGTTGCCAAGTTCAGTTCTTCACTCCTCAGCTCAGACCCCTCTCTAGGACCCTCCCCCCATCCCACTGGCTACCAGGCCACCATGGCTAACATGGTCACAACCATCACAAGTGATGGCCATACCATTTCTGTATCTCTTGTCCCTTTCTCAGCTGTCAGAGATTTTAGGCCAGGGGACAAACCTTGTTATCCTCAGGCATCAATTGTGCACTCACAGATGTGTCCAGAAGTATCTGTAGAGTTGAGTCAAATGCTCTACCTCCAGCTCAAAGACTCCCTGAACTGACTATCCTAGGGGTTAAGGACATGGGCTCTGCAGCCAAGTTATTCAGGTTCCAATTCTGCCTTAGTCACTTTCCAACTGTGGGCCCTCCTCCAGGACAGGGTTAGGTTAAATCAAATTTTATAGAGCCGAGGCCCATCCTGATCCCCCAAAGATAAAAAAGTGCTTCCTAATGAATGTCTGGCACAAAGCAAGAGAGAGGAATCAGGAAGGAAAAGCCTCTGAAGCTGTGTGAAATCAACTCCCTAGAAAAGTCCTCCCCAGAAGCACAAAAGCAGGAGGACTGAGGGAGGGCCCCTGTCCCAGCCCAAAACTTAAAGGGGTCAGAGAAGACCTCAACACTGTACTTGGAGATGCAGTACCCCCACCATACACGGACACATACCCAAGATGCTGGAGACGTTGACCACCCTGCCCCTTGCCTATGTCACCAGGGGTAGCAGACTCAGGGTCACCTCGATCACCCCCAACAGGTTCACACTGAGCATTGTTATGAAGTCTTGTTTGGTCAGCCATTCCTTGGGTGCCGTGGGCACAGACATGCCAATTATTCACCAGGCCCCAAAGCCCTGGGCACAGTGGGAGTAAGAGAGCAATCCTGTGCTGTGACCCTGTAGTGAGAACACATGTGTGGTTCCAATTTACATTCCAATTAAGTTTATTTTATTAAGTCAACAACAGTGTGATGCCTGGTATAAGGAAAAAGAGTGTGGGAGAGGAAACAGGAACGTGGTGGTTACAGGGAGTCAGAGTTTGCAAACGTGTTTAGCTACTAAATGGCAGGGATGGTCCTTCTCATTTTTCTGCTCCTCAGTGCCTGGCACACAATAGGCAATCAGCCCATCTTTGTTAAGTGCGTGGACGGAGTTTGAGATAGAGTAGTATTCAACACTACCTTATAGGAGAGACATATAGACAGGTAGAGAGAAATGGGTAAGAGACAGTAATGAAGGGAAAACTAGAGAAGAGAAAGGAAACGGGGGCGGGGGAAGATGAGAAAAAGAAAAACCGTGAATAATTACTTTCCACACCCTGGTTGGGAAAGATACACTTGAAATCCCAGGACTGGGGTTAAAGAGAGATAGGCCTGCATTGAACACCAAGAGCCTAGCTTTGAGACAACCTGCATCAATCCCAAGGCAATAGCTGCTCAGCAAGTCAAGTTCCCCTTCTATGCTAGGAAATTCCAAAGTTCACCCTGCAGTGAATGCTCAGGGCAGGCTTTGGGAAAAGGTGAGGAGGCCTCCTGCCACACCTCGTGTACACTGCACCCTTGGCTCCAGGAAGTGTCACTGTCTCCTCTCACCCTCCAAAGGCCACCCTTGCCCCATCCTCCTAAGTCCCAAGCCCACTCAGCTGGCAGGAAACTTCTCTGGAGGAGACACGGGGGAGACAGAGGATTGTAATACAGACCCGTAGTTCTCATTGGCAGCGGCAGGTGTTACTGGTGAAAACGGGTTCTTTTGTGCTGTTGAGAGAAAAGAATTTCAAAAGGCACACACGTGGAGAAGTTTAAATGTGATGGCAAAA
>NW_005363978.1:276011-276977 GCF_000412655.1 Myotis brandtii
TACTGACATAAAAACAGACACATAGATCAATGGAATAGAATAGAGAGCCATGAAATAAACCCACACCTATCCATCAAGCAATCTATGACAAAGGAGGCAAGACTATACAATGGGATAAAGACAGTATCTTAAATAAATGATATTGAAAAATCTGAAAAAACACATGCTCAAAAATTAAACTAGACTACTTTCTTACACCCAATACAAGAATAAATAAATTAAAGATTAAATTTCACACTGAAAACCATAAAACGCCTACAAGAAAAACATAGACAGTAAACTCTTTGACACTGGTTCGAAATAATTTTTGCATATGTCTTCTCAGGGAATGGAATCAAAAGAAAAAAACAAACAAATGCGACTACATCAAACTAAAACGTTCTTGCACAGCAAAGGAAACTATAAATGAAACGAAAAGACAACCTACAGAATGGGAGAAGATATTCACCAATGATATATTCAGTAAGGGATTAATATCCAAAACATATAAGGAATTCATCTTAACACCAAAAAGACAAACAATCCAATTAAAAATAAGCAGAGGACCTGATAGATATTTCTCCAAAGAGGACATAAGGCTGGCCAATCGACATATGAAAAGATGGTCAACATCACTAATTATCAGAAAAATACAAATTAAAACCAAAGTGGAATATCACCTCGCATCTGTCAGAATAGCTATCATCAAAAAATCAACAAACAGCCCAGCAGCACGAGGGAATGGGAGCTCAGTGGTTGATGGTCGACCTATGAACCAGGAGGTCATGGTTCAATTCCTGGTCAGGGCACATGCCCAGGTTGTGGGCTTGATTCCCAGTGTGGGTCCTGCAGGAGGCAGCTTATCAATGTTTCTCCCTGATCATTGATGTTTCTATATCTCTCTCCCTCTCCCTTCAATCTCTGAAATAAAAAAGAATATATTTTAAAATTCCACAAACAACAAATGTTGGCAAGGATGTGAAGAAA
>NW_005363979.1:0-720 GCF_000412655.1 Myotis brandtii
GGACTCCGGCCTTTTCCCTGGGCCCTGCAGGTTGCAAAAAAGAGTCTAGTCCAAAGCCCAACTCTACGTGCAGACTTGACCCTTACCAGCTTCCTGACTTGGTGCGATATTTTGATTTATAATAAGAAACATATATTCGGTCTTCATCCCAGTTTCTAGCACAGAGCTCCTAAACCCTTAGAATTTCCTAAGTGTTGAGAGGTATATTTAGTTATGTTAATGAGGTTACTTCTGGACCTCACCTGTGGAGAAGGGCTGGCTGCCAGGAGAACCGACCCTATGATTAGAGGGTTGCAACTTTCAGTCCCACCCCGATCTCAAGCGAGAGAGGCTGAATCAATCGCCAATAGCCAGTGATTTTATCAGGCACACCTATGTGTGCAGCCTCCATAAAAACTCATAGGACAAGGCTTGGAGAGCTTTCAGGTTGGTGAACCCGTGGAGATTCAGGAAGTGACTTGCTCAGGGAGCATGGAAGCTCCTCACCCTCCCCATACCTGCCCTAGGCATGTCTTCCATCATAATGAAGTGGAGTTGTAGTGAGTAAAGTGTTTCTCTGAATTCTGTGAGCCATTCTGGGAAATGAATGCAACCCAGGGAAGCACAGGGGACAAGCTGGACTTACAATTGGCATGCAAAGTGGGGGGTGGGGAGTGGGGAG
The DNA here is from genome assembly GCF_000412655.1 of Myotis brandtii. Taxonomy (NCBI): domain Eukaryota; kingdom Metazoa; phylum Chordata; class Mammalia; order Chiroptera; family Vespertilionidae; genus Myotis; species Myotis brandtii. The sequence goes on from NW_005363979.1 coordinate 662, forward strand.
TGGGCGTCAGGGACAGCCTTGCAGGACTCAGCCCTTAACCTGTGGGACCTGACACTATC
>NW_005363980.1:0-725 GCF_000412655.1 Myotis brandtii
CAGAGGAGGCAGGGATTTAGTAACACAAGATGGCTGCACCCACAGAAGAGGCAGGGATTTAGTAACACAAGATGGCTGCGCCCACAGAGGAGGCAGGGATTTAGTAACACAAGATGGCTGCGCCCACAGCGGGGGGCCGAGATCTTGTAATAAGCCTTAAGGAGCAATCGGAAGGGACCTGAGGCTGGGCTGGGTCAGGGGACCTGAGGCTGCACCCCCCGCCTGGTGGGACTTGTCAGGGGACCTCAGGCCATGCCCCCCGCCCAGCAGGGCTTCATGGGGGATGTCAGGCCATGCCCCCCCGGCACCGGGTCAGAGAACTGGAGGTCGCACCTCACACCTGACAGGGCTTGACAGAGGACCTCAACCTATGCCCCATGCCTAGCAGGGCTTGATGGGGGACCACAGGGTGCACCCCCAATCCAGGCCTTGCCCCCTGCCCTGGCGCCGAGCCTGGGGACCTGATGCCATGTCCCCAACTGGCAGGGCTCGATGGGGACCTCAAGGCATGCTCCCTGCCCTGGCCCAGGCTAAGGGACCTCAGGCCGTGCACACAGCCTTGGGCCGGGGGACCTGAGGCTGCACCCCACACCTGGCAGAGCTTGAGGGGGATCTCAAGTCCTGCCCCCCACCCCGGCGCCTGGGCAGGCGACCTGAGGCTGCAACCCCTACCCGGCAGGGCTTGATCGGGGTGGGGCCGGCCGGGTCTGGGTCTCATGTGATTT
>NW_005363981.1:0-453 GCF_000412655.1 Myotis brandtii
CCTGATCATTTCTCAAGGTCGTTCTCAGGAGTGGGGAACTGTCACCCTGTGGGTCCTTCATCTGCAGCTTTGGGTTCACACATATGTGGTGCCCACGGTCCATTATTCAGGGGAGCTGCACTGTTGAGTCATTAGAGCCTCTTGTTAGATTCAGGTGACGTTGGTCAGAAGATTTGAGGATAAAACTCATTATGGCCCAAGTGTGTATGAAAGAGACTCTCTTCCTTTTGTTCACATGAGAAAGTTGTCTCTCTTTACAACAGACTTTCTCACTCAGAGACTCAGACGTCAGCGAAGAATCAGGATCCAGAGGTTCCCTGAGAGAAACTGTGACATGAAATGCAAACCACACAGGAACCAGCCCAGACCTCCAACTGCACCTGCTACTGGGATAATACTTATGTTCAGGGACCCTGACCGCCCCCTGGTGGTCAGAGATCTTCCTGCAGGGAG
>NW_005363981.1:2036-3219 GCF_000412655.1 Myotis brandtii
TGTAAATGATGGAAATTCTCCCACTTTGAGGGGCTAGTAAAACAGGGCTTTTGCACACAAACAGCAGGGAAGTTGAGTGAAATGTGTGGTATCAGGAGGCATCTGTGTTCTTGTGAGAGTGGCAGCAGGTTTGAGACAGAGGCTGCAGCCACAGCGTCCAGCCCAGCCTCTCCTGCCTCCTCACCTGTAGAGGTTCCAGTTTTCTGGAGGATCTGACTGAGGAAAATAACAAGGAGAATCTTTCAGTCTCAAAATAAAAGCATCAGCCAATTCAAATTCTTATTCCCAAAACCAAGAAAGGCAACATGGCCGATGGAGGGTGAAGGAGAATGAGAGGAAGCCCCATCCACGTGCCTCTGGGGGAGCACCCCTGGGTCCTCATCAGAACCCCAAGGAAGGAGGACTCTCAATCCTGGAAGCTGCCCACAAAGAAATGGGGTCAGGGTGACGGATCACAGAAAAGGAGGGAGGGAGGAGTTCAGGACGGGACCCCTTGTGGCCAGCATCCTTGAGTCCTTTCCCATCTGGGGTCAGGCACGCAGCCCAGGATCCCAGCTGCACCTTATATGCAGACTCCATGCAAATGGGGCTCTCCTCCTGCTCATAAAAGGGGGCCCTGCCCAGCATGTTGGGGAGACATCCAGAACCCAAGTGCCTGAGACAGGACCCCAGCGGCTCCACCATGGACTTGGTGCCAAGCTACGTTTTCCTCCTGATCATTTCTCAAGGTCGTTCTCAGGAGTGGGGAACTGTCACCCTGTGGGTCCTTCATCTGCAGCTTTGGGTTCACACATATGTGGTGCCCACGGTCCATTATTCAGGGGAGCTGCACTGTTGAGTCATTAGAGCCTCTTGTTAGATTCAGGTGACGTTGGTCAGAAGATTTGAGGATAAAACTCATTATGGCCCAAGTGTGTATGAAAGAGACTCTCTTCCTTTTGTTCACATGAGAAAGTTGTCTCTCTTTACAACAGACTTTCTCACTCAGAGACTCAGACGTCAGCGAAGAATCAGGATCCAGAGGTTCCCTGAGAGAAACTGTGACATGAAGAGGAAACCACACAGGAACCAGCCAAGACATCCAACTGCACCTGCTACTGGGATGGTCCTTGTGCTCAGAGACCCTGCGCGCCCCCTTGTGGTCACAGATCTTCCTGCAGAGAGGTTAGTGTCTGGGCTCACA
>NW_005363982.1:0-513 GCF_000412655.1 Myotis brandtii
TCTCCTGGAAATCAAAAGAATCCATATCCACTGCAGGTTAGGATGGGTGGTGTAAGATTGGAAGAAGTGTAATAAGATAAATTCTGGTAGCAGTCAAATGTTTACATGTTAAAATACTCAGTTCCACCTTTCAATTCTACCTAGACAAACCCTTAATTAGGCCTTTCCTGGTTCCCAGCCTCTATAACTAGTTTTCTCTCCATTGTTCCTGCCATTTAACTTTGCCTTAGGGGCTCAGCATCATTTAACTCTAAAAAAAAAATCTTAGCCGAGCCGGTTTGGCTCAGTGGATAGAGCGTCGACTTGTGGACGGAAGGGTCCCGGGTTTGATTCCAGTCAGGGGCATGTGCCTTGGTTGCGGGCACATCCCCACTGGGGGGCGTGCAGGAGGCAGCTGATCCATCTCTCTCATGGTTTCTAACTCTCTATCCCTCTCCCTTCTTCTCTGTAAAAAAAATCAACAAAATATATTTTTTAAAAAAATCTTAAATGTAGGAGGAGGAACCTAAAGAA
>NW_005363983.1:0-842 GCF_000412655.1 Myotis brandtii
AGTATTTCATCATGTAGAGGTTTTGAGTTTTACTCATCCAATTCTCTAGAGTTGGAAAAGTTTGATAATGCTGAAATAGATACTCTTTAATATATACCACTAGTGGCCTAGTGCACAAATTCATGCACCTTGAAAGGAACTGTGGGCCACAAGCCTGCGGTGGGCAGGTCTCGGCCCATCCTCTGTGCCCCCACCTGGCCCCTCCTGCCGCGGCCCTGGTTCCCTGTCTGCTGGCAGCCCCTCTCCCACTGCCTCAGCTCCCACACGCTGACGCTGATGGTGCCGGCCCTGCTTTCACCAGCTGACAGCATGGAGCGATTAGGGCCAGCACCAGCAGCGGGTGCGCGTGGGGCTGGCGCTGTCAGTGGGTGCAAGCGGTGGCTACTGCCCTGATTGTCCCTCAGGAGCAGGGGGATGTGGAGAAGCCCTCAGGGGCGATCGGGGCCAGCACCAGGTGCCAGCAGCAGGTGCAAGTGCCGGGCAGGACCATGGTGTGCAGGAGCAAAAACCACCAGGGGCTCGCCCCGATGACAGCAACTGGCACCCCGCCTTGGTCTGGCGCCCCCGCTCACCTGCTCCACCATCCCACAGTGGCTGATGCCCCCATGTTCCACACTTTTCTGCCTGCTGTCAACTCCTGCCATGTTCCGCCCGTGCCCCCTGGTGGTCAGCGCACGTCATAGTGACTGGTTGTTTGGTTGTTCGGTTGTTCAGTTGTTCCACCTTTTGGTCTATTTGCATATTAGGGTTTTTTATATATAGATTTCACACATTCTTTTTGGGTAAATTCCTAGAAAAAGGATTGCCAAATAAAGTGCATGTATAAATGCTGCCAAATTACA
>NW_005363984.1:0-589 GCF_000412655.1 Myotis brandtii
ACCTCAATGAATTTTGTAATGTTTTCATCGCAAGACCGTGAAAAACACACAAGATACATGTGAAAATACAGAACTTTGTGTAGCAGGACACCTCTGGTAAGCTACGACACTTCAATCTGTAAGACACCATCAACCCTGCCTGAATACTATGCGGAACTCCAAGGTCCAGACCATGGTCAGATATGACATTTAACCACGGGACACCTGCAACATTTCCATGATTACTGTTGTGGTTTAGACTATTATGATTGGGTCCTACATACAGCAATCCCTCATCCCTCCCAGGGAAAAAGAGACATGTTCTCTAAAATAACACATGAACCATCTGCACCTTGCTAGATAGCTGAGGACTATCATATCCTACCTGAATACTTGCAAAGAAGAGTGGGTCACCTCGATATTTTTGGGAAAAACATCAGTGCTCACCTAGTGATATACAGGTCAAAGGGCTCATGCTGTGGTTGAAGCCCACATCACTACTTACCTGCACAAGAGCCACGTCCGTCGTTCCAGGGCAAACCTTTGCCCACCAAGAAACCAGTAAGCAACCTCCTCTACTATGAGAAGCATCAACTCTACCTGGATACCT
>NW_005363985.1:0-343 GCF_000412655.1 Myotis brandtii
TTATTTTTCATGTTTTTTAACTTTCAGTAGAGAGGAGCCATTTGTTAAATTTCTTTTTATGTTTCTTACTATACAGGCTTGTTCTATCAACACAGTGGGCAGTTTTTAAAATAGTATTAAAGACAAACATAAAATGGCATACAATTCTTTAAGAGTTCTCTCTCTGTCTCTGTCTCTGTCTCTCTCACACACACATGCACATACACACACGTGCACAGGCGCACACACACACACACACACACACACACACACTACTTTTCTTGGAAGCTGACGAATAGGCAGGAACAGGATCCCATCAGCAAATGACCTTTGGTGGATATCAATAAAAATAATTGCTAAGTTT
>NW_005363986.1:0-863 GCF_000412655.1 Myotis brandtii
CCCCTGGACCACCAGCCCCAGCAAGAGGAAGAGAGGCTCTCCGCTGCTGGGGAGTCCCTGCCCCAGATCGAACCCTTGACACACTGATAATCTCCTGACCACCTTTTCCATCCCAGACCCCCTGGAGAAGGGGAGGGGCCTAGGGAGCCCTGCTTTGTCGTGCACCATCAATAAAGTTCACTGTACCCAGCCAACTCTTTGCATATTTATCTTATCAGGCACTTTTGTGGTGGGATCCTCCTTGCTGGTGCCTCTGGCTGCCCAAACCTCTCAGCAAGAGAGAAGTCTCAGGCCTGGCAGGGAAGTAGAATGCTTCCCTAGATACTTGTCAGTGTGGATTCCTATATACTGCCCTTGCTGGTGGTATCAGACTCACCTGGTTTTATCAACAGGACTCCAGTTCCATCTGGGGTAGAAATGAGCCATTCTGGGCTCCTTTATGTTGCTAGGTTGGGGGTGGGGAACACCAAGCCTGGGTTACCTTATTTTGTTGGGTGAGAGGTCGTAAGATATCCATCCTGCAACTATGTTCCCCCTCCAGTCTTCAGAGTAGTTAGCTAGTTTCTTTTCCTCATCCCATCTTTCAGGGTTCTCTTTCTGATGCCTCTTGCATTAACTTATCATTGTACGTAACCAGAAATGATCATTTCGTTGGCAGTGAAATAGCACCAGATGTTAGAGCTCGGTTCAACACCCTTGGTACTGGAGTTCTGGCTAAGAAAGAATTTAGAGTCAAGACTCAAATTATAAGAATAAGTTTATTTAGAAAGTCACAGATGTGGAACAAAGTGAACCATAGAAGAAATGTGTTCAGGAAATTAGTTACAGAGAGAGAGAGAGAGAGAGAGAGAGAGGTTTGCCTT
>NW_005363987.1:0-483 GCF_000412655.1 Myotis brandtii
TTTTGTCAAATGCTTTTTCTGCCTCAATTGATATGATATTGTGATTTTTGTCTCTCAATTTGTTTATGTGGTATATTTTGTTTATTGATTTTGGGATATTGTATCATCCTTGTATCCCCAGAATAAATCCCACTTGGTCATGGTGTATGATCTTTCTAATGTAATGCTGGATCCAATTTGCTAGAATTTTATTGAGGATTTTAGCATCTATGTTCATCAAGGATATTGGCCTGTAATTCTCATTTTAGCATCTATGTTCATCAGGGATATTGGCCTGTAATTCTTTTTCTTTGTAGTGTCTTTATCTGATTTTTGAATTAGGGCAATACTGGCTTCATAGAAAGAGGTTGGAAGTGTGCCTTCCTCTTGAATTTTTTGGAATAGTCTGAGAAGCACAGGTTTTAGTTCTTCTTTGAATGTGAAGCTGTCTTAATGCTTCAATTTCCTCCATAGTTATCAGTCTATTCAGATTTTTTTATTCTT
>NW_005363988.1:0-1033 GCF_000412655.1 Myotis brandtii
CCCCAGCACCTAGAATAGTGCCTGGATATAGTAGGTGTTCAATAAATATTGTTGGAAGATTTTGCTCGGGTCTCTAGTGTGATGTGCTTTTATGAGCAGCCATGTCATTATGACTTTGTGGTGGCTTTCTCTTGCACTTTAAACATGGGATCAGTGAGCTCTGTCAACTCACCTGTGACCCTCCCACCCTGGGTTTCATGTTATATGAGGTTCTGCCCCTATTTTTTATGGTTTAAACCACTTTCATTTGGATTTACTGCTACTTGAAGGCAAAACCATTCAATGTTCACTGGGAAATTGCATGTAAGTAATTAAAAGTTGGAAATAACCAAAATTATAAAACTAATTATTAAAGCATTATTTTGTGGGATCCTGTTCATGAGGGCCTCAGACCCTCTCATGTATGCAGAGTTCCCATACATACATATGTATTATTGATTATTCTCTCTTTCTAATCTGACTCATGTCCATTTGATTATTAGACCAGCAGGAAGAAGTTAAGGGTAGAGGAAAGTGTCCCTCCTCCACTGCTGGCACTGTGAGCAGGATACACTCACTGGCTGGAACCCTGCGCTTACCCTCGAGGAAATCCCAGAGTGTCTGACACAGGCCAGCAGAAAGTCAAGGTGTATCATGTCAGCACACCCCCAGATATCTGTCTGCAGGATCCAGTGGCAGTGAATGTGGTGAGAATCTTTTCATTCTTCTAAATTTAGATTGACAGAAGAAAATATTTCTGAAACTAGTTTCTAGGGATTAGCGACTCTTGGTCATTTGATATAGCACTTGTGGGCTTTATTAATTATACTAGTGGCCCTGAGCATGAATCCGTGAATGAGTAGCTCGCTGCTGCTTGCCTCAGCTGGCCTCCCCGCCCACCACTGCTTGTAGCTCTTCGCCACATTGTGGCTCGCTGCCCTACCCTCCTGTAGCTCTCTGCAGCTCCTAGCTCACTGCCCCGCCCTCCTGCTGATCGGTCGTTACGTGTCACAGCGAAATGACCATTTGCATATTACCTCTTTATTATATAGGA
>NW_005363989.1:0-520 GCF_000412655.1 Myotis brandtii
CCCACGCTGTTTCCCAGGGGAAAGGCAGGCTGGCTGACGGGGAGGGGGGGGAGGGGGCGGTGTTTCAGTGGCCATTGGTGTGGGACCTCTGACCTCTGAGCTGGGACCCCTGTGCCCCTGGACTTGGCAGAGGGCCACCCCACGTGGGTAACCCCGTCACCTTGTCTGATAGGAGAACCATCCAGATGGGCCGCCCTGCCCAGCCCTGGAGCAGCACAGAGGGATGGAGGCAGGCGGCCACCCTGGGCCCAGGTGCTGGAGGGCAGTGCCTGTGAGACCAAAGGCTCCGTCCTTCCTGAGGCACCGGGGGTTCAATCCCCCCCCAGTTTTCTGTGCACATGGAGGTGCGGGGTCAGACCATCCTGGGCAGGAGGGCACGCCCCATGCACACACACACACACACACAGACTCCCACGGAGGGGGAGCAGCGCCCCCTGGAGGCACGGGGAGGTGGAGCAGTGACCCCTGGAGGCACTGGAAGGCAGAGCAGCGCCCCCTGGAGGCACAGGGAGGCGGAGCA
>NW_005363990.1:0-1488 GCF_000412655.1 Myotis brandtii
GGTGACGTGACTTTCCAAAACCATGGATTGAAAATTAATCTATGAGCCTGTCGGCATGGCTCAGTGGTTGAGCATCGACCTATAAACCAGGAGTTCACGGTTTGATTCCCGATGTGAGGCATGCTGGAGGCAGCCAATCAACGATTCTCTCCCATCATTGATGTTTCTCTCTCTCTCTCTCTCTCTCTCTCTCTCTCTCTCTCCAACTCCCCTCCTCTCTGAAATCAATAAAAATATATTTTCAAAAATTAATCTATGAGATATTGTCCCCACCGTGGATTACTCTAAAGTAAATGGGAATATTAAGTCTTCTCACATTTGATTATTCCAGTTTCACTGGGGAAAATGTCATGAATAAACATGCAAATCTAATGTTTTCCCCATTAAAACACAACCAAAGGATAGCCAGTGAGCACAATTTGAGTGACCAGATTTTTGCTTTGAGGTTGGAGAAATCAGAGTGTAATCCAGATGTGCGACATTATGAAATCTGTATGATTTATCTAAACCTCCCTTTTAATGTTTAAAATGAGAATAATAATAGTACATTAATGATAACTAACCCATTTATAAGTAAATACATAGTAGGTACCCAGTAAATGTTATTAAAATATTTTATTGTATCTTATGTCTGAATTCCTTATAAATGTAAATCAGAGATTAGACCTTGCCCTTATTTTGGAGTCCAGGTAAGACTAAATTATCTACTGTAGCAATTTTCAGCAGCCTCACTTGGGAGTTTGTTAGAAATGCAAATTTTCAGACTCCATCCCAAACCTCCTGAATCAGACACTCTGGGGATGGAGTCCAGATATCTATGTTTTAAAAAACCCTCCAAGGGATTCTGGTGAATGCTAAGGTTTGAGAGTACTGGTTTTCTGGATTCAGGTAGGGTGGAGATGGATATAAATGGGGAAAGGCAGTGGGATCCTATCAGGGAATCCAAGTTGAAGGCAACTTCTCATCCAAGAAGATGGGCAGGCATGAAAAACCAGTTGTGAGGCAAAACATCAGTCACAACATGCGGTAGGGGTGACAAGGGAAAGAGCAATGCCTTAAGTCAAGAGACATTCCTTCTCTAGGGCACCCCAGTACAGAATGGAGATAATGGGGAAGATGCTGTAAGCTCTGAGCCCAGAAGCTGCCCAATCTCCAATTACCTTAAACCTATTAGTTCTATTAAACTCTAACTTATCTTAAACAGATTCTACATGGAGCATCTATGTTGAGTAAATCATTGACCTGGTCAGACTGAAGGTTTGTGGAATAGGCTTTTGTGACTTGAAAATCCAACCCTAGTAATTTCCTTCTACATTCTCATGATTTCAACAATTGTTCTTAGAAAGGAACTTTGGGCTTTTTAGATCAGGAGCAGGAGTGGAAATACCCACTTTAGCCTGGTTTAGCCCCTGATTATTGGCCAAAGATGCTGCAGTTACAACAATCATCAGTGATGTACCCAAACTACATCCACTGGTAGGAAGACCA
>NW_005363991.1:0-913 GCF_000412655.1 Myotis brandtii
GAAGTGAACCAAGATTAGGCGGCACCAAACGCTAACTAACTGGAGACAGAGACCAGTCTCCTACGTTTTCTTATCTTCGAGCCAAGAACACCCAGCCTCCTAGATGCACGGAGATGGCATCTCGGTCGTCGGCAAGCACACGTTAGGGCTCAGGCCCCCTTCGATTGGGTTGGATCGACTCCACCCCGGAGGCAGGCAAGAGCTGGGGAGATGGATGATTGCTGGGTACAGGGTGCCCTGCGGCCACAAGCTGATGAGACTGTAGCTCTTCTCTCTCTGGAACCACACCTTGGCTTTAAGTAGCCCCTTAAACCATCTCATGAGGTGATCATGGATATTAGAACTTGGAGGTGGAGCAACTGGTTAGCTCAGATTCTCCTTAACGTGAGAAACAGAGGATTATAACCTTCGGAAATTCTGTTCTGAGAAGGGGAGGCGTGCATGCTGATTGGATTATTGGGTGACGGTCTAGTACTGGATGGAAAAGGGTCGGCTTTGCAAAGCCTGTGAATGTGCTTGCCCTCTGCTGATTCATAAATTTAGACTTTGAGCCCAAGATGGCCGTCTCTAGGTCATATTCCAGGAGAAAAGTAGCAGGCATGCGCTGGATTATTTTTAAATATCCAGACATAAATGGGGGAATAACCATGGGGATCATATATAGTTGACTCTTGATTCCAATCAACCAATCTACAAGTATCTCCTTATCTAGTAGAATACGTTTGGGTGCCACAGAGCATACGAAGATGCATAACTCACAGTGCTTGCTCTCGACATGCTTACAGCATCTTTGAGGAGAAAATAACGCAATAAAAAAATAGCAGACATTACAGAACTAGCCAACTCAATGTTGAGTTATAATTTATGGCCAGAATACTCTCCAGTGGTCGGCAAACTGCGGCTCGCGAGCCAC
>NW_005363992.1:0-743 GCF_000412655.1 Myotis brandtii
ATTCAATAAATATTACTTGAATGAATAAATGAAAAAATGATTGACACAAGGGAAATAGGAAATGAATGAATGAATGAATGAATGAATGACTCAAAGAAGAAAGGCAAATAGGATAGAAACCTACCTACACATGTCCACCCTGTCATCAATCACAAAGAGAAAGCAGGTACAATTGCCCCTCGGGGCTCCATGCCCATTCCCCAGAGTCGCACAATTACCTTGTTGTGACACGCCCACCCCTGATGAGCTATGCTTCCATTTTATCTTGATTTGAGAACACATGTGTCGTACTCCTTAGAATATTTTATTCAAACGATAGTCCTGGACTCTGAGGAAACAACTTCTAGATGGCAGTTTGGAGTGCCCTGGTGTGGAAATGGCTTAGGCTGCAGTTTGGAGTGCAGGTCAATTGCATATACTAGGATGGCAAGGAAAACCTAGGGCAACAGTTGGTGAGAGGAGGGAGGATAGAGGTGTCCCAGGGCTCTTGAACCATTTTTTTTAAATTTTTTACTTATTTTATTGATTTTTAGAGAGAGTTAGGGAGGGGGAGAGAGAGAGAGAGAGAGATGAGAGATGAGAGAGATCGATCAGCTGTCTCCAACCAGGGGCAGAACCCCCAACAACCTGGATATGTACCTTTACTGGAATTGAACCCTCTAATCAGGGGTGTGGCTAGGGCTCTTGAACCATTTTTGTGTGAAGTCCTAAAGTGCAATTTCAAATGCAAATCTGAATGAAAA
>NW_005363993.1:0-534 GCF_000412655.1 Myotis brandtii
CCAGAACCATGGGAAAGCTGACCGAGTGGAAGTTCTAAAACTAGAAGGAAAGAAAAAAGCGCCTTTAGACCAGGTAGGAGGTGCAGAGGCGCCAAGAACAGTGATACGGAGGCGCACGAACCGGGCTGCACCTGGGTGCGCGGTTTCTTTCAATCGGAAGGGGATACAAGCTTCCAATGCACTGAACTCATTTACGGCGAGACTCTGGGGTCCCAGACTCCTACGGGGAGAAACTGGACTGTCTTGCAGCGGGTCAGAAAGCGAGGGTGATTTTCTCGCAGAGCTGCTCGCAGGGATCATTGTTGCTGTTGGGCGCAGGACTCAGGACGCAGAGACTGCTGACGACAGGACAGCTGACAACAGCCATTGCTGTTTGCTCTGCCTTGGTGATTCTCTGAGACCCCGCCCCACTCAATTTACATCCCCACCCAAACTGCACAGTGGTGCAAAGGAATTACCTGCGCTTTTGCAGCCTAACCTAACTGCAGCTGGGTCATAGAGCTCCAAAACTTCCAAACCCCAAACAAAGAGGAG
>NW_005363994.1:0-1408 GCF_000412655.1 Myotis brandtii
TAGCACATGGCTGCTGCCCCAACATGGAGGATACGGGAAAGATGGAGGGCATAGCCCTTGCCCTTTCAAGCACGTGGCTCCCTTTCGTCCACAAAACTGTCCAACCTACTCTAGGTTTTTCCAGGCTTGTGCTTGGTCCTCTCCTAACCAATCTATGGCCTGGATCTCCTGGGCTTCTGCACCCCATCTAATCTCATTCTTTCCCTAGTTTTCCCAGGCTGGACTCTGCCCCTTTATGCCACCACTGTAGCTCCTACAGCACATGCCCCAGAGTTCTGCTGCTTCATCTTGTTCCTGCTGAGCACGCACTCACTCCTGCTGCACCATCTTGGCTTCCACTGCACAGGTGCTGAGCAAAGGAATTTCTCTGCTGCTTATCCCTCCCCTCTGTGATCCTGACCAATGGCTGGTTTTCTCCAGACATTCTTCCTGCCCAGTGAGGGTGTGGTTGTTCCCCGGGAGCCTGTGAATGCTGCAACTTCCTAGTGGCTCAGGCTTAATGTCTGATTCTGCTCACCACTAGATTAGGCTTAATGTCTGACTCCATTTGCTCCATTCATTTATTAATCCTCACCAGCCACTAACATTTTTAAATGTTAGTTTATTTTATTAAGTTTTATGTCATGATGAAAGAAGACTGAACCAAAACATCAGCAAAAATGGAGGCTCAGTAGCATGATTTAATATATTTTCCTGGATAAACAAATTTTCTTTAAAAAAAGTATATAGCTTTTTATCTAATAAAAACTTCCTAAAAATTCAATGTTCAGAATTGAATTTTTACTAAATCCAGAAAACCAGAGTTCGGAAAATAAAAGCAGTGTGGGTAGCAAGAGGAAAGAGAAAGAAGTGGGAAAAAGGAGATTGGAATATCAAGTGTGACATCGCTGGCTGGCTTATTATTATTATTATTTTTCAGTCTATTTAAAACAAGGTGATCTCTCTGTGACCCTACAGGTAAAAAATCCGAGTGTTTTAGCTCTAAGAAAGCTTTAAGATTTCAGATATACAGATAAGCCAATTAAAAAAACAAATACCTTTCTGTATAGTATTCTAAAGACTTTGAAGCATTATATAAAACTTTAAAATTCCTGTGACCCACATTTTAAGAAATAAACCTACACTTTAATAAAGTACTCTGAAGATATAAAACGGTCTTGAAAAAATTACATCCTATGCCGGCTAACCCCTTCATCTGCCATAGGCACTGAGGGGACGGTCGTCCCAAATCTCATCAAATCTGCAGGCGCCTCACCCAGGAGGGACGCCCAGAACATCCTAAATTTACCTAAATAGCTGCACTTTCTCAGTGGGACTCTCCCATCCACTGACAAGAGAGTTACCCTAACAGAACTGTCAAAATTTATTTTAATGGCGAAACTTAAAAGCATGATCTCCCTTTCCTTTC
>NW_005363995.1:0-809 GCF_000412655.1 Myotis brandtii
TGAACAGTCACCTTATCATATCTTCAGGAATCCCTTTGCCATATGACATTACATAATTTAGGCATTGATTTCTCATTATGTTACAGGTTTATTCAGACTCAAGGGGGATATTATATAAGATCAAGGGTCATTGGGGTCATTAGAACTCCACACAGCCTGAGCTTTCCTGCCATTCATGCTTCCGTGAGGCGGACCTACCTCACTCAACCTTGTATAATGGACATGATTTCCCTATTCTTACATGAAAGCACCTGAAGGACTTGAGACCTGAGAAATTTCCTCTGTGAGTTGGCATGTACTTGCCCCTGTCACCATTCTCCTCTACTCTCCCATTCAGCCCCCACCTGTATAGGACATCAGCCCCTCCCTGTTTCTCTCTATGCCTATGTCCTATGAGGGGACATAGATGGGCCCACACAGGTGCCTTCACATGCCATGGGTTAGGTTGTAGAAAAGGAACATGCCCTATGATTATGCTACAGGAACTCAGGAAACCTGAATCTGTCTAATGTGTGGTAAGCAAGTCCACCCTTTACTTCGGAGGGAGACGTCTTTGTTGCCTTAGAGAATAAGCAAGCCTGTCTTCCTTCACTCTGAGGGAAGCACTGTCTCTATTTCCAAACCTGTAAATAAGCCAGCCCTGGCTCTGGAGGGAGGTGTCATGTGCATTGTAAAAGCTCAGAGCTTCTATGTGCAAGAAGTGCCCAAACATCAGGACCACCACGGGGTGCGTTTCTTAAGTTTCTCTGAACATTCCCTTCTTCAATAAAACAAGATCCTTTCACTAGTGAGAGTAAACGATCTTTAGA
>NW_005363996.1:0-1304 GCF_000412655.1 Myotis brandtii
CGGGAAAGAATAATCAGGACACAATAAAAATTAAGAGCCTTGCTGACAGGAGAATCTATGTCCATAAGATTATAAATGTAGAGCTATATCCTTAACCTTCAATAAGACTCGAAGTGGTTCTCAACCTTCCTAATGCCGCGACCCTTTAATATAGTTCCTCATGTTGTGGTGACCCCCAACCATAAAATTATTTTCATTGCTACTTCATAACTGTAATTTTGCTACTGTTATGAATCCTAATGTAAATATCTAATATGCAGGATGTATTTTCATTGTTCATGACCCACAGGTTGAGAACCACTGAAGAAGAGTGACATGTACTACGTGGCAGCAGTGGAAAGAAAGGGTTACAGGGGTGATTTAAGTTAAAAACAAGGACAAATGAAGCAGAAACTGCAGTGTCCTTTTTTCCTCCTGTTATGAATCCTATCAGATCATTAAGTGGTTAGGCCTTTCCCTGAGGTATAGTCATCATCAACACCTTTGCTTACCTCAGTCAGCTTGGTGCCCCTGCTGCTAAGGATATTAATGATGTTGTGAACTTATTTAGTATAAGTGTGGCTTAATGTGCATTATTACATTATCCATCAGTTGTGCGTTGCCCTTGGCAACTGGCATAAAGTTATCTCTAGTCCACTGCTAATTTTATATCTGTCTTTGTTGGGTCAGCTTTGCTGGTTTCTTTGCTTCCTATTACTTTCAGGGTTATAACTCAAGGCAGTGTTACAGAAGTCACCACCTTATAACTGTAACAATGAGCACTGATTGCGATAGAACAATGACCCTTGGGTGCATGGGGCTATAACAAAGGCCTTTTTTTTTTTCTTGAGGTATTCTTTTGGTAATATGGTCTAGTGTAAAGAGCATAGATCTACCCTGTGTAAAATTCCTCATTTAGAAAAAAAATCTATACATGGAAGCCAAAAATACTGTTTTGAGGTCTTTCTTTATGGATGGAAAACTGATTTTGGAGATGTGTCTGAAACAGGATGGAAAGCTATCCCATTTTTCCTAGCTGGGCTAAAAAAGCAAAACAAAACAATAAAATAGCTTGCAGACCCAATTAACACCAAAAATGATAGAAATTTTGTAGTCCAATGATCCTGAAAAAAATTTATTCCTCTTCTCTAGGGTTGAAATGTGTAATCTACACTAATAAAAGAGAAACATGGTAATTAGTGTATAACCGCTACACTTTTCATTGGCTAATCAGTGAGTATATGCAAATTAACTGACAAAAAACAAGATGGCCGGCAGCCATGCACTAAAGAGAGCATGAGGCTTGCTTGCTGCGGACTCCAACG
>NW_005363997.1:0-1261 GCF_000412655.1 Myotis brandtii
GCCCCCTCCGTGGAAACTACTGGCTTATGTTTTTCTCGGTTGCCACTCACTGGGAACTAGGCAGGGTAGGAAGCCGCCTGCAGCACTGACCTCACATGGACCTTCACCCACACTCTGAGGCCAGCTCTGCGATGACCCCATTTTACAGATGAGAAAACCAAGGTGCAGAGCCTCTGAGTAACTGGCAAAGTGTCAAAGCTTCGAGCTGTGGCCACAGGACTGTGCACTCCTGCTGCTCAGGAGCAGGGAGTGCTTTTCTAATTTGGGGGAGATGGGGTGTTAGGGAAGCAAGTTTACAAACAACAGTGTGTGACATCCGGGGCTTCTGGGGAACAGGGCTGTCCTAGTGGCTTGTCCCTGGGCCCGGATGCCCCAGTCCCTACACCTCCTGCTCTCACCTCCCACTTCTCTCTCCCTTCTAAGAGCTTCATCAGGGCCCACAGGGGACGTGCTGATGGCACCAGGGAGAAGGCCACCCCTGTTCCCCTGTCGCCACCGCCTGCAGAGCATCGTAGCCCAGGTCTGAACCAGAGCTTGAGGCAAGGGCTCCTGTCAGGCAGGTGAGCCCAGGGAGCAGGAGTGAGGGGCAGGGAATTGAGTTTCCCGAATATTCTTCTCTTGAAATCCTGACCTTTTTGGAAATAGGGTCGTTGCAGAGGTCATACTGGCACAGGGTGGCCCCTAGCCCAATAGGACCAGCGTCCTTATAAAAAGGGGGCCTTTGGGAACAGAGCTGCACCCAGGGGGGGACACCAACACCCCGGGAAGGTGCAGGTAGAAGTCAGGGTGAAACACCCTCCAGCCAGAAACTCCAAAGATTGCCCGCAAGCCACTGGGAGCCAGGGACAGGCGAGGCGCCAACCTCCTCCCTCAGCCTCAGAAGGAACCACCCGCCCACACCTTGATCTTGGATTCCAGCCTCTGGAACCGGGAGAGTAAATTTCTAAGTCCCACGCGTTGCGGCATTGCGTTACGGCAGCCTGAGCAAACCAATAAACACGGTGAAATAGAACATTCAATGCTGCAGCCAGGGGAACGTCTACCTTCTACCTTCCCATGTGTTTTGGGTCTCGGGCCACCTGGGTACCCACAGATCTCACTTTGAAAACCCAGATCCACATAGAATTTTGGAAACAACTTCTGGAAGTTCTCAGCCATCCCCAACCTCGTCCGTCTATCCGTCTCTCCGTCCATGGCATGAGAGACCTTCTGGAGATGGCTAGAGGCTCAAAGAGGCAGAGGATTGCACGCGGGAGTGAAG
>NW_005363998.1:0-355 GCF_000412655.1 Myotis brandtii
TTAAAGTAATTATTAACCTATAGTTTTTCACTTTTTTTATTTTGAAATAATTGTAGATTAATAATCAGAGAGGTCCCATGTAACCCTCACGCAATTTCTCTTCGCTTACAGTTTATATACTACTAGAAGCCTGGTGTACAAAATTCATGCACTGGAGGGGGGGCGTCCCTCAGCCCAGCCTGCCCCCTCTCTAATCTGGGGCCCCTCGGGGGATGTCCAACTGCCGGTTTAGGCCTGATCCTCACAATCCGGGACTGCTGACTCCCAACCACTTGCCTGCTTGCCTGATTGCCCCTAACTGCTTCTGCCTGCCAGCCTGATCACCCCCTAACCACTCCCCTGCCAGCCTGATCAA
>NW_005363998.1:440-772 GCF_000412655.1 Myotis brandtii
GACATGGGGGTGGCCATCTTGTGATGTGAGGGCATGAGGTTCAATTTGCATATTATCTCTTTATTATATAGGATAACTTAAAATCAAAACTGGGAAATTGACCATATAGTTAAATGTCATTTTCTCACATATGTAGATTGGAGTAGCAACCACCAGCCAAAGTACAGAACTCTTTCATTGCCTCAGAGGTTTTCTTTGTGATCTATAGTCACATATACCCTCTCCCCAGCCACCATCCATAACTCCTGGAAACCATTAATCTGCTCTAAATATTAATACTCTGTCATTTCAAAAATGTTTTATATATAAAATCATACATTTTGCAGTCTTTA
>NW_005363999.1:0-1324 GCF_000412655.1 Myotis brandtii
CTCTGGCTTGGTGACCCACACTAGTCTGTTCATGTGCTAGCGTTCTGTCCTGGGAGCAGGGGACCATGCCTCCTATGCCAATTTAGCAGCGACTAGGCTGTAGACTGGGCTCTGAAGGGACTAAGCTTAGTATGAAGCAGAAGCTTTGGGCACTGACTTTTTTTTAATATATTTTATTAAGTTTTTACAGAGAGGAAGGGAGAGGGATAGAGAGTTAGAAACATCCATGAGAGAGAAACATCGATCAGCTGCCTCCTGCACAGCCCCTACTGGGGATGTGCCCGCAACAAAGGTACATGCTCTTGACCAGAATCGAACCCGGGACTCTTCAGTCCGCAAGGCGACGCTCTAGCCACTGAGCCAAACTGGTCAGGGAGGGCACTGTCATTTTGGTGCGGCCCTGCTGAAGGCACAATTGCACTTTTTCCATAGTAAGAGGGAAGAAGATGGATGGGACATTGGAAAGTCAGGAGGGAACTCTGATTTTTCACCACCAAAAAACCTAGCCACACCACAGTCTCCCACGCATGGATGCTTGAAATGCTTTTCTCTCAAGCCCGTGGAAGAGCCTAATTTCAACCAACAACAAGATGAGCTTGATGAGAGTCCAGTTTTTCTCAACCCTGGGCCAGCTCTCTCTAGTATCAAAGTCACATTCATCTTGAGCATTATGCCAAACTTAAGATAGTCTGGTGGACAAAAGCATAAGAAAAAAACAAACAACAAAAAACATACAACAGTAGAAGGGAGTAGGTAATCCACTAAATGGTAGGACAAACCTGGAGTGCCAGATTAGAATTTGAGAAAAGGATGGATTTAAAAGTGCTCTGGGATTTAAAGAATGGCAAGGTTTATAATGTGCAGGTGCAAAAATAAAAGGGACTTTATTTGAGAACTTACTAAGTTCTGACATTGTTGTGGTTGCTTTACAACAATAGAATACTGTTCACTAACATCCCAGTGAAGAAATGTTAGTGTTATATCTCCATTTTACAGATGGATTAAAGCTCTAGTTTAAGATTCTTTCAGGAAGTCACATCGTTAATACCTGCTAGAAATCAAATTTAAATTTACTCTTCCAATTCCAAAACCTAAGCTATTTCATGTGTAAATAGTAGAGAGGGAAGGTGAGGGTGGGGAGGAAAAGATATTTCATTTTAAAGAGAGAATGCTTGTTAAAGAGCAATGTACAAAGTTCTCCTTCAGTTCTATATCTGAGCATCACCTAAAACAATTGCTACCTAGAAGGTAATCAGTGTATATTATAAACTACAAATAGAATAAAAGAAGAATAAATGTCAACATAGCAAATTTGTGAATGAAA
>NW_005364000.1:0-483 GCF_000412655.1 Myotis brandtii
AATGAAGTATGCATGCAGGTTGGCAAAGTTCTGAAGTGAATCTGGCAAAATATAAGTAGGGTTTAATGATTATTCATTTTTTTCTGTAAAAATGCTTGTTCATAAAAAATAACATGAAATCTGCATGCTGCTTTGTTAAGTGAAACGAAAAAAGAATAGCTTTTGTTAGGGGAAAACTTCTCCTCACTCCTTTGGTTTCTTGAGGAGGTGTTTTCCTAAGCCCTCCTTATTTTTGCGTAGCTCCCTACCCCCTCCAGGTACCTCACGGTTGGCCCCTGTTTCCCCACTGGGTGGAGAGAGCCCCAATGTGAGCACTGGGGTGTGCTCCGCACTCCTCCCTGCCACCTGGGCTGGTGGTGACTCAGGAGGCAGCCTTGCCCTCTTGGGCTGACCCTGAGATCTAGGCTGGGCGGTGGAGGGTTGAGCAGAAAGTTGTCAGGCCCATTCATGTCCTCCTCCAGACCAGCTTTTATCAGTAATAAA